>NC_050075.1:4728361-5035445 GCF_009764565.3 Dermochelys coriacea
CCCACCAGAGTCAGTAAAATGTATGTATAGGTCATTTGTTAACTTTTCTTCAATTACATGGTGGAGTCGTAAAAATACATATGTACTTTTGTCAATGTCATCATGCTTACTTACCCCAAGATATGCATACAAGTTTTCCACTGTATTTTTCCATAAAGTTTAAATTACCCAAGTCATGGCCACAGAGGGCTTGAATTACAAGTATTAACTGCTAGTTATTTGTAGCAAAGTCAAGCTCACATGGTCTTTTGCCTTTGGAAAAAACACTGTCTGGATACAGATGAACTTTTCTTTTACTATTTAGAGATAGTTTAGGCTCTTTTTTGGGGGGGGCAAGTATTTGATAAATAGATTGACAGACTGTTTATACTGAGTAGTAAATTATCCCCTGCTGAAGTGCTGTTTTGTAACTTCCATCAATTATAACTTTATGTGAATTAAAGCAGATATCCAACAATATTCAGTAGAGAAAGTAATTAGAGGCTGGTCATTGTTAATGGTGTTCACCATTACTGAGATATTACTGCAACTGGGGTATCACTGCAACAATGGTTCTCTAACTATAGTCCATGGCAAAAGTTTAGAACAGTTGGCTAGTCACCTCTCCACGTTCCATCTCTCAAGGTTTCTAGCTGCTAAATTGCATTAAAGGACAATAAAACATTTACATCCTCTCCTAGTTAATCTATTCCACATAAGCAATTGCCAGAGGTGTTGCATGTATGTTCTGCAGTTGCACATGGAAAGAGGAGAGATGGTCCACACAATGAACGGACAGGAGGGTGTCCACAAAAATCTGTTAAGTCGTGATCCATTCTATAAAAGAATATGAAAACTACTGTATTATAATGCCACTGTGCTGAAGTGCCAACATAGTTAGCACTTGGAGGTGAATCTTTAGCTCCACAAAGCCCAAATAGCTAGGCTAGACTCTGGGTAGATGTGCCATGGGTAGTACTATGATGGACAAAAGGATATCCTTTTCCCATGACAGAGCTTCCCCATGGAAGCCACTTCAATCCCATGGCTGTCTTCCATGCCTCTATACAGTCCACTTGTGGGGAGGAGTCAGCAGTAGTTCTTCTGCCCATAAAAAACTAGCCAGCCCCACCTCACCCCAAACCCTTGGACAGTAGAACTAGACTGATTCTATTGTGCATTTATTTTATATATTAAATGTTGGCCATAGAACCACAGTATCTGAGTGCATGGACTACCTCTGTAGCAGAAAGTTGAAGGCTGAATTTGTCCCTTCATGAGTGGATCTAAAAATGAATAATAGTTTACTGATTAGACATACTAGTGGCTTAGCATGACAGTTAACCAATATACTTTATTTCATATAAACGTGAACAAGAAAAGTTTGATTTTGCTAGACCAGGGAATGGTACAAACCTTACCTAGACTGATTCACTTTTGACCTACCCAGTATGGTTACTTGCACACTAACAAGGCTTCCCAGCCTATTTTGTGCTCTCCCACAGCCAACTCATCACCTCCCAGGGAAAGAGAGCACTGGTGAAACAGAAGCCGATGGCAAAGAACCACGAATTTGTGGTGCTGCCGAAGTCTGAGCCCAGCGATGGCGCAGCTCTACATAGAGAGGATTTAGCTAAGCCTCTGTCTTTTGACTTTAACTCCTGCTGCAAGCTAAGCCACTTCCCTCCAAAGTTCAGAGTTCTAGGAATACAAGCCAGCATTTGTGACTACTGTTCCAGCTGCAATAACTTTCTGGAAAGCTGTTTTAGAGATTTTATTTTGCTGAAGGGTATTGTTTAAGTGTTTCCACCATTTTGGCTGCAGATCAGAGTAATCTCTTGCATGTTGACTACAGGCTGTCTCAGTTGTTCTACAGACTAATGGGAAGAAATCTTATAGCTTTTTAAATAAAAAGCTTTCAAGAACTTGTGCTTCTATCTTGATAACTCCAAGCAACAAGATCCGATTGTAACTCTTGTCCTCCACCTTTTCCCACTTTATTGTTCTTATACTGTCTTGTTGGGATGTGTTTAAATTTTAAGATCTTTGGAGCAGAGACCTTCTTGTGCAAAAAGAAAAGGAGTACTTGTGGCACCTTAGAGACTAACAAATTTATTAGAGCATAAGCTTTCGTGAGCTACAGCTCACTTCATTGGATGCATTTGGTGGAAAAACTACCAAATGCATGGTTTTTCCACCAAATGCATCCGATGAAGTGAGCTGTAGCTCACGAAAGCTTATGCTCTAATAAATTTGTTAGTCTCTAAGGTGCCACAAGTCCTCCTTTTCTTTTTACGAATACAGACTAACACGGCTGCTACTCTGAAACCTTCTTGTGCAAGGAATTTAGAACAATTTAGGTATGAAGCAGATATATTAAGAGTCAGTGTAGACTCCAGGTATGAACTTGTAAACTTAAAATGCTGGACTATATTTTATTATGTTTAAGAGCACCCTATTGCCCAGCAGCTTTCAGAGATCTCCTACATTAGCCATAGGATACTTAAGAGGCTGATCAAAAAGTACAAGTTTAAGCTCTAGAAACTTTTTACTTAACCCTTTGAAAAAAGATATGCCCCCGCTTTATGTAATTCCCGTCCTTTTTAATTAACTGCCTAAAGCACAGGATTCATTACATAGTTTACATATCCAATGAACAGAGCGATGCATTATACATTATTCTCATTTAGAAAGCTGAATCAATCCTAAGTGAATAAATTCAGCAGCACTGAGCACGTGTGAAAAACTCACACAGAATCATTCACTATAAGCTTGTGATGAAATTACATTTGCATATAAGACAGACTAGAACAGAGAAGCAAAATTTTCATTAATCTACTGACATAATGAGATTGCTGGAGTCTACGCACACATTTATCCTAACAATGCATCAAGTTAGCTAATGAGCAAAAACACACAAATACCTTAGCTTCATTTAATTATCACTGAAAGAGAGAGGAAGGGATAAATTAATGCTTTATGGCTACTTCTCCAGTCATAGCCTTTACCTTTCTTTTAATGTCCAGGAGTGGTAACCTTTGGAGAGGCCACTTTACTGGTAATGATGTTCAAAAATAGATTACCTGCAGGGACAACCACAACTCCACATTAACAGTTAGTGATGAACCTAACCTCAATGAGTTCAATAATATTCAATAGCAGCCATGCTATTACTGTTAAGATATGACACACAAATGAGGAAAGCGGATATTCCTTTTTCTACTATTGTTGGTCTAAACAGGCAAACAATTACAAGGAAACGTTTAGAGGTCAGTTCCCTTTACAACTCTGACAGGCTAAGGATGAATCTAGATGCAGGAATCTCATTTATGAACTGAGAAGATTTAAGCAAAAAGGAATCATGAAACCTTAAAAGATGTTCTCTGCACATTAGATGTTTGAGAATTCCTAAGATCTTTAAGCACTTGGTTTAGTTACCAGTGAAAACCTCAATGTTCCTTTTCATGAAGCTGGCAGAGCGTGTGTGACAATATAAAGTCAGATTACTGTACTACCAGGAAAATTGCTTTTTTGGTACAGGTGTCGGCAAGCAATTTGGCTCTTCAGGTACTTGCTACGGAAAGACTATTAGAAAGCGGTCTAAACTAATGTAATATTTCTAACTGGAGTTACTTTGAGAGAGAAATGTTTTCCATTTGAACACTATACATTTTTCTCTTAAAGATTTCCCCACAATTCCCATGAAGTAGTTATTCCTCCCAGCAAACCCCAGAAAGTTTATTTCTACATTCCTAAATACTGAGTTACTTATAAAAGTGATCATGTTATTGGCCAGAATGGAAAGGATTCCAGCCATGTGATGTACAATAAACAGATCTGAAAAACCTTAAAAAGCTGCTAAGTGGGAAAGATCTGTACAGAAAAGTTTGTAGATAGAAAAGTCACAATGATAATGAGTACAAGACAGGAGTCATTACTAATGAATTCATAACTTGAATTTAGCTAGGAATAAATTAGTTGCTTGCTATTGCAGTAGAGGAGGAAATGATGCGCATTTTAGCATCCACAGTAGCAAGACTAAAGCAGAAATCCCTTCTTCCAAATGCTGCAAGCAGATGAGAGGATTTAAAAAAAAAAAAAAGCTTTTGAAATACATTAGTTTATCTGGACCTTGGGCTACTCCAACCCCAAGTTCCTTTCTTTAACTTAAGCTGTACATTAAAATTACTTTTGCCAGTAAACAAGTTTCAAAGAAGCAGCAATTCAAGAACATATTTTAACACAACATGTGGCCTGTTATGATTTAGCAGAGAAATACTGTTTTGAGCCATTCAATATTTGAGAGATGTACAGGAAACAGGAAGCAGTGCAGTATGTTAGTGAACTAGTCTTTCACCTTTGATGGCAAGAGCTCAAGGGTAGCTTTCAGTCCCCATTTGCACATATCAGAAGGAACACTAGCTGGACATATTTCAGCATGATTGGCAGCTTCTGGTCAAGAGAAATCCAAGGCAGGGATAAGGAAGGTACAATTAAGAGGAGAGGATGGGGGAGGATGTGGTGGTGAAGAGAATTTTTCAAGGCACCAGATTGCACTATACTTCCATCAAATCTGTAGTGCTGAGCCTCTCCCTTCTCCAAGGCTTTAAAGGCACTGCCATGTAAACAGAGGAGGAAAGATGCAAACAGCAGGAGCGCAAGTCATGACTCATGCAAAGGGTAAAAAAAACATGGTCAGCAGAAAAGGTGGGTTTTTTATAAAAAGGGAAATGTATACAATATGCAGAGAAATCTACAGGAAAACTAAAGGGATGTTCGCAAAAAGAAAAGGAGTACTTGTGGCACCTTAGCGACTAACAAATTTATTCGAGCATAAGCTTTCGTGAGCTACAGCTCACTTCATTGGATGTTGTGTCTCAAGAAAGTTAAACCTGAAATGACTTGCAAGAGACATACCCTTTCAAAGACAGAACCTTTAAAATATGAAAGGAATAATGTAAAAATATATTTAAGCCAATTCAAAAGCCACTACATTCCTTGTTCTATATTTTGCCCATTCAGCTTTTCCACACAGAGCCACGTTTCTCCTTCTATTTTATCCTGCGTTGCTGGTCCCACTAATCACTAACATATGTTCCAGCACGGAGCATTTCCTTTGGTATGCTTTAAAAAGAAGTGGTGTCACAAAGTAATAAGCATTGGCAAATATGGTCCGTCAGTTTTCATTTCAACTACTATAAAAAACAGCAGAGGTGTGCTGGGCCCATAACACAAAAGTTGATGAAACATAATCATCCTCTGCTAGCACCTAGCTCCCTTCTTTGGGCTAGATGACTGACTGAGGTCTCCTTTCAGTCCTACACTTGTATGACTTCACTGCATTAGGCAAGATAATACATAATGCAACTGGCTCTGTGGATATGGGAAAAGCGGTGGACAGGATACATCTTGACTTTAGCAAAGCTTTTGATACAGTGTCCCACAAAAAGAAAAGGAGTACTTGTGGCACCTTAGAGACTAACAAATTTATTAGAGCATAAGCTTTCGTGAGCTACAGCTCACTTCATCGGATGCATTAGGTGGAAAAAACAGAGGAGAGATTTATATACACACACATAGAGAACATGAAACAATGGGTTTATCATACACACTGTAAGGAGAGTGATCACTTAAGATAAGTCATCACCGACAAGCAGGTAGGCTAATTCCAGCAGTTAACAAGAATATCAGAGGAACAGTGGGGGGTGGGGTGGGGAGGAGAAATACCATGGGGAAATAGTTTTACTTTGCGTAATTACTCATCCATTCCCACAGTATTCTTGCCAGCAAATTAAAAAAGTATGGATTGGATGAATGGACTGTAAGGTGGATAGAAAGCTGGCGAGATCGTCAGGCTCAACAGGTAGTGATCAACGGTTCAATTTCTAGTTGGCAGCTGGTAACAAGCAGAGTGCCCCAGGGGTCAGTCCTGGGGCTGGTTTTGTTCAACATCTTTATTAATGATCTGGATAATGGGATGGATTACACACTCAGTAAGTTTGCAGATGACACTAAGCTGGGGGGAGAGGTAGATATGCTGGAAGGTAGGAATAGGGTCCAGAGTGACTTAGACAAATTGGAGAATTGGGCCAAACGAAATCTGATGAGGTTTAACATGGACAAGTGCAGAGTCCTGCACTTGGGATAGAAGAATCCCATGCACTGCTACAGGTTGGGGACCGACTGGCAAAGTGGCAGCTCTTCATAGATCTTACAAAGGCTTTGGACCTAGTAAGCAGAAAGGGCCTTGTTCAATTGCTACAAAGAATTTGCTGCCCCTCACTTCTCCTCTATTTGATTTGACCATTTCATAATGGCATGAAGGCTACAGCTCAATATGAAGATCAATATGGTAGCTTTCAAATCCAGAAGGCGTCAAACAGCAATATGTTTTAGCACCAACACTCTTCAGTATATGTTTTTCTTTGCTGATTTGTCATGCTCTCTCACCTAGCACTGAGGGTATACACCTCCATACAAGAACAGATGAAAAATTCTTCAACTATGCCGATCTAAGAGAAAAAAGCAAGGTTAAACACCTGTTGATAAAAAAGCTTCTTTTCACCAACAGTGCTCTTCACACATGTGAAGAGGCACTCCAGAAACTTCAACAGGTTTGCATTAGCTTGTGATGACTAGCCATCAATCTAAAGACAACAAGGATTATGATACAAAGATGTGTTTACTGCACCCAGAAGTTTTAATAGCTACTACAGCGCTAGAAGTTGTGCACAAGTTCTGCTATTTAGCATGAACTGTATCAGATGAGCTTGTTATCTAGAGATAGGTTAATTCTTGCACTGGAAAGGCAGCCGCCACATTTTGACTAACTGATCAAGCATACAAGGGATAACAGAAAACGGACACTGAACACCAACATGAGGGGTTTAGCAGACATGCATCCTGAGCACATTGTGCCTGGTGGCGA
Source organism: Dermochelys coriacea (assembly GCF_009764565.3). Classification (NCBI taxonomy): domain Eukaryota; kingdom Metazoa; phylum Chordata; order Testudines; family Dermochelyidae; genus Dermochelys; species Dermochelys coriacea. Next base: position 4,735,269 of record NC_050075.1, read on the forward strand.
GATGTGGCCCACCTACAGCAGGCATGAGAGAATGCTAAACAGCTTCCACACTTGCTGTCTGGGTTGTATTTTAAATATCAAATGGGAAACCAAACTTCCTGATACCAAAGTACTTGAGAAAGCAAAATTGCCAAACCTAATCACTATTCACTAATCACACAGAATTTTCATTGGCTGTCATATGTACTGGAAAGATGCATTCCCAAAAAGAAAAGGAGTACTTGTGGCACCTTAGAGACTAACAAATTTATTAGAGCATAAGCTTTCGTGAGCTACAGCTCACTTCATCGAAATGCATCCGATGAAGTGAGCTGTAGCTCACGAAAGCTTATGCTCTAATAAATTTGTTAGTCTCTAAGGTGCCACAAGTACTCCTTTTCTTTTTGCGAATACAGACTAACACGGCTGCTACTCTGAAACATGCATTCCCAAGTATCTCCTGCATGCAGAATTTGTGGATGCTGCTCCAGAACACTGGACTGATGTAGGCTCAGGTTTGCAAGGACATTTGCAAAAAGGATTTGAAAACTTTCAACACGGACACTGCAAGTTGGGAAGAGGCATCTAGCAACAGGTTACAGACTGGAGGGCTGTGCTGCACCAGGAAGTCACCTGGTGTTGCACCAGAAGTTGAAAAGAGGTGGTTGAGAGACAGAAAAGCAGAGAGAGCTAAGAGGAAAACACAGAAGGCCTCAAGCACCACTAACGCACTAGTTTCATCTTCTGGCCCTGGGCCCTACGTCTGCACCAGTGGTGGCAAGGAGTGCTGCTCAAGAATTGGACGTTTTAGCCACGCACAACTCTGCAGCATGACACAGTAACTGAACTACTTTGGTGCTTACACAATCATCTTTTGAGATGGACAGTTGTAATCCATTCAGAGGAGAAGATCAATTTAAGTGCCATTACTATGCCCAATTATGTTATTGTTATTTACTTTGTGTAAATAAGGTAATTGCCTTCATTTCTCATGAAACACTACAAGAGGTGATTAGGTTTAGGAGGAGAAAAAAAATCAGTGATTAAAGAGAATGAGATTTTTTTAAAAAAGCTTGCAGAAATGCCTCACATAAGCACATTAAAATTCTGTCAATTTACAAAAGAAAGACTTTAGAAGAAATCTAAGTCTGACAAACCTGAGTAGTTCCTCACACACATCCAGAGACTTATTATACCATCACAAAAATGTTTATTCCTCTATGAAGAAATTAATTGCTAAGATGTATGAAAACTGGTAGGTTAAGGTTGATTTGCAATCCAATTTCTTTTGCATCCTCTTAGTTATAAACTAGGGGAGTGACTTTGAATGCTGTAGTTCTATTTGATTTCTACTTTCACATGTCAATTCTCATTAAGTTTCTACCATTTTCATCAAAATCTACAGTAGCTAACTGAATACCTGCAGGTTCTGCTGGCTGGTAGTTAAATACCATACAAGCTAGTGGATGAGGCATGTGCTTCTCATTCCAGAGCAAGTTCTGAACTTAGAAAGTTACGCCAAGTAAAGTTTATTAACTGGTTCCCACCTATTTTGCTATGGAAGAATTCCAACCATTTTCTGAGAAAAATGATCCAGAAGAAATTTTACAATCAAATTAGATAACACCCAAATAAATATGTACTATTAAGAGATTTTACATGCACAGACATTATGAAAACCACCAACTCTGTTCCCCTTGCACATACAGTAATATTGTATACTAATTGTGTTAACTTTTAGTAACAGCTATGTGATTTAAGTCTGTCAGAATGCACTACATAGAGCTACTAGCTGCTTTTCTGTTATTCCACATGCACACTGCCAGTTTCAAATGATATGTAGGAGTAAAACCCGACAGGTGAATTTTAATACTCACAGTGTCAAATAAAGAGCGGCAATAGCTGGGAATGACTTGGAGTGCTTAAGGACACTATGAAGTAGCGCAGCCCACATGCTGAGCCATGTGCATGACTGGATTATGCCACTTATATTCAACCATAGTGTTGTAATAAAAACAAGTTTTTAGGAAAGCATTAGCAATTCATTTGGCAGAGTCAAAATAAGAATCAGTAAGGATAATTTCCAACTTCTCCTAGGCCTTGTCTACACGTTTTCCACCAATGGTGCAGCCACATCAAAGGGAGCAGTAGCTTAAATACAAGTATAGAGAGGGCCCACCTCTTTCACATGTTGTTAAAGAATACTTGAGTTCTGTCTACATTAGCACCTTAGTGCAGCTGCACTGTTATTGAAAAACAAGTACAGAATATTTTTGGTGTAGATGCAAGCCTACAAATGGAAACTCTGCATTAAGGAAGGGGGTGATGGGACAGTACCAAATTAGCTTCACAGCTGTTTTTCATAGATATGTTGGTATATAGCCAAATTGTTTTTACTATCTTTGCTTTAATTTAAGAAATGTATTGAATCTGACAGAACCCTATTCAGCACATAATTCTACTTCTAGTGACATATCAAGCACAGCGTTATTGTGCAACATCTCTTGCTAAGATCTGACTTTTCAGAAAGGACTTAAAGGCTACCCGTCTATTTTACCTGTACAAGTTATAGAGGAAGATTATGCACAAACAAGCCAGGAATATAGAACACTTGTGCTTAGATGACCATTCAAGTAGTAACATCAACTTCCTCAGTTTTTAGGTCAAACAGGATCTGCTCATACATGAAATGTCCAAAGTTTTTTTTGCCTGCAAAGGTTGAGTCATGACATTTATATGTACAAGTGTTTGGATAACATCCACTGCTGCTGGTTATACTTTCATTGTGACAATTATATTTAACTGTCAGGGAAGGGGAAGGTAATAAAGAATTTGTAGTTACACTTATTGAAGGAAACATTTGGGGTCAACTTCATCATATTCTATGCAGGTTCAGTAGATACAACATTTAAGAATGGCCATTGATGGTAAGCTGCCACCAACTGCTCATTCAACCAAAAGTGTTGATCAACTTTCTAGGAAGTGAATTTGTAACTAAGTCTGGTTGTACATAAATCTTGACTGTCAACATATGATCCATATTCAGAGTGAAACAGAAAACCAGACAACTACATGATAAGGTGTTCAGTGACATGATGTAAAAAGCAGATGTTTCATGCCAGAACAGTTTTACAAACTATCTTCATCATAAAAAAAAAAAAAGGTCTTCCATCAGTGAAGAGAAGAGAGAAAGCCCTTACAGTTGTTTTTTTAAGCAGCACACTGAGACAATTTAAAGTGACTAAAGACTGAGCCAGAATCTCTAATAAAGGGAAGGGACCTCAAAGAACAGAAGGAAGAGTAATCATTTTAAGCACATGCAACATAAGGTGCTTGAAATACAACCCACCTGTTCTCTTATCTCTGCATGACTGTCTCAGCTAATAAGAGTCATCTGGCATGTTAAAACTAGAAAGAAGAAATCCCAAAAAGTGCAATTTTTCATTCCCCAGTTTCAGCCAAAAATTCTATTTTGGTCCATGGTTCAGCTCAGTTGGATGTTCCAAACCCCCCTGTAGTTTCATCAGTAGCAACAACTGTGGAAAGTTAGCCTTGTAGCTACAACCTAAAGCTCATTTTTATTAAGTGTCAAAGCATCTGTGATGCTTAAAAAGCCCAGACCCAGAACAATCTCCCTGTTGCACAATCACACTGAAACAAGGGATCTTCGCTTATCAGCATACTGAAAATAAGAGTCATTCTCAGAACAGGTTTGCTTAGTTGTAGCACTTGGACTTCAGTCCCCATGAGCAGGATGTAAAGATTCTTGGCTACAAAAGTGAAACTTTTCAACTCCTGTTTTATCAGGTACTGAGCTAGCCAAAGGTACAGTAAACAGTGATGGAATCTCAACAAGGTTTAGGACACCTCCCAGTAGTTGGGACAGCTGCTGGATTCTGCTAAGGCACTGCTCCAGACCCTGCTCGAAGGTCTTTCATATCAGGCTTTGGTTAGCAGGAATCTGATCAATTTGAAGTTCCATTTCCCATCAGCTGCCAGAAAGGAGAAAGTTATCTTCTCTCTTCTAGACTGCCCTGGCTCTTGTTATGGAGCAGGATGTCAGCTATTCCCTCCCATCACCCAGCTACCGTTGCTTAGGTCCTCCTCCCCGGTGAATAACTCCACTGCTACTGCTCAGAGACTTTCCCAGCAGCAGCGTGAAATTGACAATTCTTGACAGTTTCACAGCTGCTCAGGATTTGGAATAGTAGGGTCACTTTAATTTTACTTTGTGGTTTCTTGACAGAGACATCAGCAACAACAGTAACACCATAGTTTGGCTTCAGATACAGGAAGACATTGCCTCACTTCATTTTCCGTTCACAATTGGAAGGTCATCTTTGCAACCAAAGGAAACCTTTTAAAGTCAAACATTTGCTAAAATGTATAGTTTAGTCTCCCAAACTCACCAGAGAAAGCTTACTTACAACTAGATTTTTCAATTATAAATAAGTTTTCAATAAACTTATTTATGAAAATAGTCAAACTGTCAAAAGGTGGATGTGCTTTGCTTTACTCTTTTGTACTAACAGTGGAGGGCAACAAACTAAATAATCAATGTGATTTATATAGTTCCATCACACATACAAGTGAATTTAGAGAGTAAATATTATTGCTACAACCAGCTAAAGGGTTGCTCTGTAAAGCACCCACACTATTTGAGAACAAAAGCTGCATAGACATCATATTAACTACTTCATAATAATAGCGGTACTGTTATTGTTTGGCAAATTCTGAGTAATACATAAAAAGCAAGTTTTTGTGTCCTGAAAATTGCTTACACTCTATATAAATTACAGGGAAAAAAAGAGACAGCGTTTTAAAAACCCTATACTCCCTTATGATACACTCTGCGGACAGGAGAGATCTGGTGACTGTTACCAAAGAGGTATAATGATGAATTACAATTTAGACCATTAGAAGACTGGTTCTATGCAAGTATTTACCTAGCATGAATCAGCAGCCCACAAATCCACGTGGATAACAGTCAGTGCTCACAGTGCACTTCTGTTACATGCAACACCAGTATTTCAGCTATCCGAACCTTCCTCAACCACCACAAGCAGAATCTCCATTTCCCAACAGTGAAGGAGAAACCCATTGTAGACTGCCAGATTTTAAGTTTTGGCAAGTATGTCAAGTTTTTTTTTAGAAGCAACGAGACAACACCTAACAAATATATAGAAGAATCTCAATAACCTGCACTAGCAGGAGGACCACCAATGTGGAGTGGTAATGTCTGCAAACTATAAAGCGACATGGAAAGACATCAAGGCATTATTGAGAAGATAGGAAGCTGGTACATCAAGAAACTCATTCGCCCTGTTCCCAGCACAGCAGTGAAGTCTCATTTTTCTGTGCTAGAATAAACCAAATCCAAGAGATCATTTTAAATGTGGATTTGTGGGGTTCAACTATACTTTGTTTTTAGCAGGTGTACGTTACCTTATTTTCCTATTTGCATCCCTATTTTTCTAATCTAAGCAACAGTTATGACAGAGCTCATGGCTGGGAAATCTTTTAGTTTGCAGCACACACTCTTTGACCTACCATACATTTGCTTAAGTGAGAAAAAAAGGTAAATACATGGTAAAATTTACAAACTTTATTACCTGAGCATCCTGAGATTTGCATACCAGTTCAATTATAAAATTTGAGGCTAAAATGTAAAACCTACTGAACTAGTAGCCTTGCTGGCTGCCAACTGAAGGGACGGAACACCTGTAGGTTATATAGTCCCCACTTGATGTTCCTATGTTAAAAGCCCTCCATTTGCAGTTACATATAACAAAGGAATAGAGAAGCAATAGACGTCTTAGTTTATAGTTTCTGATTAGCAGTTATACCAATATAATATGGTATAATGATGCTTCTTGCAACTGCCTGTTCAGTACAACTCATTACATTAGTATCTCCAACATCTGCAAAGCCAGTGACTTCTTGTGGCCCTGTCCTCTTACATTAAGAGCTCCAAAACAAAACCTATGGAAAAAACAATGAATGCCAGCAGAACTAATCTGTTTTATTAAATCAATATTCTTTTCAGACAGCACCATGTTTCACCTGAGCATGGAAATATGCAAGTGATTAGCTGTCTACTCATTTATGTGGAAACAATTTAGCATAATCTTTCCTAGAATATATTTACATGGTTCTGAAATACTTAATTTCCTGATACATTTATCAGCCACTAGAAAGATTAAACAGGGTAAAATCCCTTGTATTGATTTGTTGCCATGCTAAAGGTAACAGCACATGGAAGACAACCAGACAGATCCCTTGTACAATTTAGAATTTAAGTCACTGATATTGCTTCTTAGTGTTCCTGGAACTGATTTTTATATTTTAATCCAACTGTTATTTTGAATGTTTGTCCTGTGCAGTTATTCGGGGGGGAAGGGGGAACGTGACAGTAGTAAACATTATATCCTACCTAAAAGGGAAAAAGACAGGCAGGTTTTACTGAACAGCTCAATTTAATGCAACATTAAAGGCATTTCATATTCCACTAAGCCTTTTTATAAAATGGGACTATATGGAAAGTCAAAATTCAAGATAAAAACAGGCAAATATTTTCCCCTGTTCTGCCTACAGCCTTTTGGAGAGCAAAGTCTTCCTCAAACAAGCTTTGCTGTTAACAAATCAGTTCTCTGATCTGGCTCCATCACAGACAACAGTGCTGGAGAATACCAGACAGACTATCTGATTTACAAACGGGAGGCTGATAAATAAAGACGACAAAACCATTAATACTTATTAGCACCGAGAAGGAGAGGCCAAAAGAGAAATGTGAGGAGGCACTCGTGTCCAATAAAACTTCTTAATCAGTTATAGGCTAAATCTATGACAACAACAAAACAGTTTTTGCCTTCATTTAATTGCACCTGAAGTTATTTGTGCCAATATAACCAACTTTCTCCTCCAGAATAACTTCTTTCAGTGATAACAGGAGCTATTATCTTACGGCTTGATCCTGCAAAGTTTGCACATGCGCATAATTTTACTCATTCTTGCTCTAAAAACCCTGTAATTTTGTGATTTGATTTAAACAGCTGCAGAGATTATTTATGTAAAAGGTTATTTTGCACTGTAAGGAGATTAAGCAGCCTCTTACTCAACATGTTGATTATCTTTCCTTTTATTTTCCTACATTAAAAATAGGATTTTAGGTTAGTTATATTTTAGTGTCTGGAACAAACCCAGTATGAATTATTAAGATTGAGAGCTCCTTAAGATAAAGAATACCTTTTTTTTCTATTAAAGCAACAAGCACATTGTGGGTGCTACTGGAAGTTAATCAGTAGTAATATTTCAATAGCAACCAAGATATCTCAGGGACTTTCCACACACACAGTAGGATATAGTTTCTGCCTTGTATAGTTTACAGTCAAAACTAAAGACAGGTCAAAATTTGGTGACATTTTTGCTATGCACCAAATAGGTCTTAAATAATAATATTAATAAGATACAGAATATGAACTCCACTGTTCAATAAGGGCAACATGAGATTCTTACATATGGAAAACTCAAAGATATAGGGAAGGAAATAGTGGCAGACCACCTCAAAGGAGCTCATTACTAATCCAAGATTAAGGCAATTCTACAGTGATGATTCTGAAAGATCAAAATAAAAAAGCAATTTAGGATAATTCTCACCATATTTTCAGTCTTTAAAAACATAGCTAGAAATGTCCCAACCAGAAATTAGAGACTTTCTGTTGGATAAAAGCCAGTTTCCTTTTTCTCCCACACATTCTCCAACAGGTCACATGATTTTACATCTCTCCCCTCTTGACAGAATAGCAAATTATGTGAAGTCATAGAGCAATGGCCCGTTTAACCTGTTTTTTTTAATCATCACAGAGCTCTACACAGAGTCACTGCATGCAACTGAAGTGCAAATACAAGGCAGATGCGGCAGGAACTCCAAGCATTTCATAGAATCATAGAATATCAGGGTTGGAAGGGACCTCAGGAGGTCATCTAGTCCAACCCCCTGCTCAAAAGCAGGACCAATCCCCAATTTTTGCCCCAGATTCCTAAATGGCCCCTTCAAGGATTGAACTCACAACCCTGGGTTTACCAGGCCAATGCTCAAACCACTGAGCTATGCTCTCCCCCTCCCCCCAAATTTAATATTCACGAGGCATATTTCCTAAAAAACTCTGCAGATTTCAGAAGCCACAGCACATACATGCATCATGGTATGTTTTATATAAGCGGACATAGAGAGGTTCCCTTTGTTATCAGCTAAGAATATCACAAGGACATGACTCTAACCATGCCTGTATCAATATATTGTATTGTAAAGGCTTCTACCGAGTACTTGAATCTGAAAAAAAAATTATTTATTTTTGGGAGGGAACAGCAAATCTCCCTCAGTTTGAGCCTCCCTCAGAGAGCTCTCTCTCTCTCTCCCTCACTAAGGAGCAGCTAGAATTCCAAGTTTCTACACCTTCATGGCCAAGTCTCCAAGGAGGTAAAGATTTAGACACCTAAGAGCATAAGTGATTCCGAACAAAGACAGCCTTGCAATGGAGAAGTGACCTGATTTGATAGTTCATGCTCCTGAAGCCCCAGTCTGTCTTAATGACACAAAAGCAAACCAAGAATGGGACAAAGAAGGGAACTCAGAGGACTACCATCAAGAAGTGAGGGAGCTTCACTCAAGCCAGATAAAGCTACTTTGACACTGAAGGGTCAGGTACCCAAGACACCCCCCGTTAAATAAAACGGAACGAAGAATAAAGGAGTACCTGGCCTCCCATCACTGCCACCTCCTTGGAAAGGTGAATGTGGCCCCCTATCTCCCCCTCCTTCCCAAAGGACAAGGAGAAAATTCAGAGGGGCCTCCCCCATCTCTAACCTTCCCAGAGATGCAAGGATGGGGTCACCGCTTGCCCCCTTCATCCTCCCCCCACAGAAGAACTAGGAAAAGCAGGCAATATTTATTCCCCCCTCCAATCCCCAACTTTCTAGGAGGGTTAGAGAGAGGGAAGGTGAGACACCTGAGGCCCAAACATTACCCTCATCCCATAAGGGAGAAATGAGGGGCAGGGAGTAGGGAAGGCTGGGGGCAGCCTCATCACCCCCACCACCCATAGGGAGAAACAGGGAAGAGGAGCGTCCCTCTCCTGCCCCTTCCCAGATCCGGCCCCCGGGACAGCCGGACCACCTCCTCCATCCATCCATCCATCCATCCATCCCGTACAGGAACCTGCCCTTAGAGGGGCAGCAGCTTCCCCACCCCTTAGGAGGCCTTCTGCTCCGTACAGGAACAAGCTGCTCCGGTTCAGCCATTCCCCTCCCTCAAAGACTGCTGCCCCCCCATGCCCTATAGGCAACTTTCTCCCCAGCCCCTACGGTAGGAGCCGCTGCCCCCACATTCCTATACATGACTCCCCCCATCCCCACATGAAGCTGCCGTTCCCCACGCTCCTATAGGTGACTAAGCCCCCACCCCTTGTGAGGCAGTCACTGCCCCCCCCGGCCCTGTAGGCAACTCCCCCCAGCCCTATTGGCGACTCCTCCCCCATGGAGCCACTGCCCTCCACTCCCCTATACACGACTCCCCTCATCAGCTCCCACCCCCCTATAGGCGATTCTCCCCCCAGCACCTACGGAGGGAGCCCCTGCCCCCCTTTACTCCCCCATAGGCGACTCCCCCCAGCACCGACGGAGGAAACCGCTGCCCCCCTTTACTCCCCTATAGGCGACTCCCCCCAGCACCGACGGAGGAAACCGCTGCCCCCCTTACCCCCCATAGGCGACTCCCCCCAGCACCGACGGAGGAAGCCCCTGTCCCAGACCCCTATAGGCGACTCCCCCCCACCCGCACATGGAGCCCCCGCCTCCCACGCTCCTTTATAGGCGACTCTCCCCCCAGCACCTACAGAGGGAGCCGCTGCCCCCCCCCAGCACCTATGGAGGGTGCCCCTATAGGCGACCCCCCCCCGCACATGGAGCCCCCCAGCTGCCGCTCACCTGCGCCTCCCCTCCGGCCGCCGCCCCCCCCGCGCCGCCCTCCAGCTGCCGCTCCCGGTAGAGCGCCCAGAGCCCCACGTTGGGCAGGAAGACGAGGGCGGCCAGCGCCAGCCCCACCGCCTGCAGCAGCCGCTTCTGCTTCCGCCGCATCGGAGCCGCCCGACCCGCCGCCCAACTTTCCCCGCGCGCCCGCGCCGGAGAGCTCGGGCGAGCCGGCGCTCGGGCACTTCCGCTCCGGGGGGGCGGGCGCTACCACTCCCACCGCGGGAGGGGGCGGGTCACAGAGCGCCCGGCCCCACCCACCGCAGGGCCGCGGGCTCCCGCTCCGTCCGTCCCCTCCCCCCGGCCGGCGCGCGTGAGTGGTAGCGACCGGCCCCCTCGCGCTGCAGAGCGAAGCGTGCGCGCGGGGCCGAAAGTGTCGCGCGGTGGGGGGCGGGGCCGGAGTTCCTGCTGGGATCGGTCCCTGCCCTCCCGCCGCAGGGGCTGAGCAAGCGGCGGCGGCGGAGCTTGCAAGGGTCGCCAGCGAGCAAAGTGTTCGGAGTTGGGCAGGTGCATGATGCGAAGGGCTGGGGCGCACCAGAGCAAACGGGGAGAGGTGCCCGGGGTGCAGGAGTGCAAAGGGCGCGGCCTGCCAGCAGCGCCGTCCTGCAAAAGGCTGGGGCTGCAACGGAGCACAGGATGAGAGGATTCAATAACGCAAAGAGGTAGAGGTTCAAGATGGGACCTAGGGCAAAAGGTTGGGGCGCAAGGGATCCAGGGATGCATGTGGTTCAAAAGGGTTGGGAGGTGGGGACACAATGTTGATAAACCTGCAGCGGCGTAGAGAGCCAATAAAAAAAGTCAATAGCCTGATCTTCAAACATGCTGATCCCCCAAACCAGCTCGAACTGAAGTTGAGGGTGGGGGGAGCATAGGTGTTCAATGCCTCCAAAGACCAGGTCCTAAACGGACAACGGTACAACAAAGCAGAGTTGCACGTACAGTGTTGCCATGACCTATGTTTGCATTGGTGGAAGAGTGCAGACACGTCAAGAGTTAAATGTACAACAGTGCAGTTAAATAGACAAAAAGGGTAGATGTGCAGTGGAGCAAGGAGTTGGATATGCTGCCTTTTCCCCTTTAGCTCCTTGCACAATTACTGAAATAATTGTGCCTGTGGTGCAGATACTAATTTTGTTTGCCAACAGCAGGTTTTTCTTAAATTCACTGTTTGCCTGCTAGAGTTTAACAGCTGAACATTCTTATTTTGTCTTTATAGACTAGTTAGTAATTATAGGCATATTGAGGGGTTTAATACTTCTCTCTCACACCCACTGGGAAATGTAAATAACCGTCATTACCATAGAAGTTATAATGTGAAACTAGTTTGGGAGGCAGCTTTAATTTTTTTCTGTGAATCTGAAGACAAAATACTTTGTTAACATAATCATTAGGATTCTGGGTTCAATCCCTAAAGCAAAGAAATGCAAAGTTTACACTTTATTGATGTGTGCTGTAATAGCTAGACACAGCAAAGGTGAATTTAAGCTAGACCTAAAAACCTTAACTGCTTGCTTTTATGAATTTATCCATTTCTGAAGATGTAACTTCTTTTGTTATTGGTGTACATGTTTTGTTTTTTGCTTCAGCAGTTGTGGCAATTCATATCTTACAAAGTTGCACACAATTATATTCCCTATGCACCTGCAGATCACTTAGCATATAAACACCACATTCTGCACTACTTACCCTCTTCTCCTGCTGCATCTCTTCTTGAAGTCAGTGGGAAGTGCATGTGTGTAGATAAATGAAGACAAATGGATACTCAAAAACACCTTAAAAATTATTATACCTGCACTATACCCCTGCTTCTTCAACTGGTTCTGCCTGGGCAGAGAGGATATGCATATGGGCCAATTGTAGGATCAGGCTTTTTTCTTTTCTTTTTCCATTAAAAAAATATTACCCATGCAATTGCAACGAACTAACTAGCATCAGTGCATACTGCTGCTTATCACTGGATGGAATCAGAACTGCTTAGTTGCCTGTGCTAAGACTTGTCTTGCAAACAGCTTATGGACATTTAGCTCAAAGTGTGCAGCTCTGTGCTTTTGCACACAGGCAGATCTAAAAAGAAAAGGAGTACTTGTGGCACCTTAGAGACTAACAAATTTATTAGAGCATAAGCTTTCATGAGCTACAGCTCACTTCTGTCTGCTGTTGCCATTAAATCCTGAGTGGCCATGGTGTGTAGCATGGTGTCAAGTGTGAGGTTCTTAGATGACCCCGAGTTTACATCAGATTTAATAGTCAATGGCATTACAGCTGACCAGTTTACAGAATTTGTTGAAACTCTGAAGCAGATTCAAGTGACTAAGGATAACTAACAAACAAACAAACAAAGTCAATGGGCGGCAGGGTGACAGCCTACACCAAATTTCATCACAGAGCAAATGTGTATAATTTTAAAACTAAACTGTGTGAAGACAGGGAACATCATAGAAATGGCTGTGTGACTTCTAACTACAGCGGTGTGGCCAAAGGCAGCTATAACCAATATGAATTGGTGGGGGAAGCTGGTATATTAATTGGTTATGAAAGATAGGATAGAATCCTTTAAATTAGTACCCCAGTGGAAGTAAACATACCAATGAAGTGATGGTCCCAAAAGTGGAAACTCATAGGAACACACTGTAAGTAAACATTCACTTACTTGTTATGCATGTCCTTAAAAATAAGCAATTTACAAAGCATGAAGCACATTACAGTATTTAAGATGTATTTGTCTGAGAGCAATAATCCAGCAGCAGGGGAAAACAAAGAGTGAGAATCATCTCTAGGGTTTAAATGGTGCCTAGGGTCCTGTGCTGGGCTTTCTGCATTGGAGTAAATTTCCACCAAAGTGAATAAAGCTCACCCACCAAACAGAATCACAATTAATACCAATTTACTGTAAAAAGGTTTACAGGAAACACTATGCGTGTCATTTTGACAGACACCCACAACATACTGTGCCATTAATCCATAGGCTGATGATGTTATTTACATGCATGATTGCCTCAAATCAGTTCTCTGGCAATAGTCCCAATTAAGAAAGAATACTCTTTATCAGGGAACCAATTAAGTGGATTCTGCTGTACCATAATCTAAATGACAGGTTTCAGAGTAGCAGCCGTGTTAGTCTGTATTCGCAAAAAGAAAAGGAGGAGGACTTGTGGCACCTTAGAGACTAACAAATTTATTAGAGCATAAGCTTTCGTGAGCTACAGCTCACTTCATCGGATGCATTTGGTGGAAAAAACAGAGGAGAGATTTATATACACACACACACACACAGAGAACATGAAACAATAGGTTTATCATACACACTGTAAGGAGAGTGATCACTTAAGATAAGCCATCACCAGCAGCAGGGGGGGGGAAAGGAGGAAAACCTTTCATGGTGACAAGCAAGCTAGGGTAATTCCAGCAGTTAACAAGAATATCAGAGGAACAGTGGGGGGTGGGGTGGGAGGGAGAAATAACATGGGGAAATAGTTTTACTTTGTGTAATGACTCATCCATTCCCAGTCTCTATTCAAGCCTAAGTTAATTGTATCCAGTTTGCAAATTAATTCCAATTCAGCAGTCTCTCGTTGGAGTCTGTTTTTGAAGCTTTTTTGTTGAAGGATAGCCACTCTTAGGTCTGTGATCGAGTGACCAGAGAGATTGAAGTGTTCTCCAACTGGTTTTTGAATGTTATAATTCTTGACGTCTGATTTGTGTCCATTCATTCTTTTACGTAGAGACTGTCCAGTTTGGCCAATGTACATGGCAGAGGGGCATTGCTGGCACATGATGGCATATATCACATTGGTAGATGCGCAGGTGAACGAGCCTCTGATAGTGTGGCTGATGTGATTAGGCCCTATGATGGTGTCCCCTGAATAGATATGTGGACAGAGTTGGCAACGGGCTTTGTTGCAAGGATAGGTTCCTGGGTTAGTGGTTCTGTTGTGTGGTGTGTGGTTGCTGGTGAGTATTTGCTTCAGATTGGGGGGCTGTCTGTAAGCAACCCTGCTGCTGGTGATGGCTTATCTTAAGTGATCACTCTCCTTACAGTGTGTATGATAAACCCATTGTTTCATGTTCTCTCTGTGTGTGTGTGTGTATATAAATCTCTCCTCTGTTTTTTCCACCAAATGCATCCGATGAAGTGAGCTGTAGCTCACGAAAGCTTATGCTCTAATAAATTTGTTAGTCTCTAAGGTGCCACAAGTACTCCTTTTCTTTTTGCATAATCTAAATGATTTGTAATCATAAAACAGCATTCTAAAAAATGCAACAGAATTTCCCCAAAACAGTGAGTTGATTCATTTCTTAAATTAAGAACAAACAACCCACATAATTATGCACTGCAAGCATAACAGCAGTAAAGCTAGGCTAACGCTAATATCAGATCTGTGGCAATACAATGTCCTGCTGGGGTTACAGCTAAAGTAAATATCAGGTCTCTTGCAACTAAAGCTCTGATGCTACATTTTTATTTCCTACTATAACACAAAAATCTATACAAAACAAAAACAAAAAAAGTTTTTTCTTCACCCATCCTTCCCCTCATGAAAGGATTTAAACTTAAATTTATTGTATAATCCACCAGGTGGCACCTTCCAGCAGACTTCAGCTTCATTATGTGGCAGCCAAATTACCAAAGAAAACATTTAATTTAGAGAGTCAGGTTACAGCTCCTAAGTCTAAATATGTAGTAAGGCAGCTTGTACTTTCATTTTAATCTGCTCGCAGAATTTGTCACTGTTTTTTTTTTTGTTTTTTTTTTTTAATGTTTCCATTAAAGGGACAAGGTGGGGTGAGGTATTATATTTTCTTGGACCTCACCTATCCTTGTCTCTCTTGAAGGGCTAAAATCCATATGCTGTTTATGTTACAACCTGATATATAGACTGTGTCAGCTCTTTTTACAGGCCCAAAATCCAGAGTTTGGTCAAGAAGACAGAGGCCTAGCAAATAATGAACAATATTAGCTAAGAAGCGGAACAAACAAAGGACAACCTTGCTTTTTGCTAAGATAAGCTTGGTCAGCAAGAAGCCAGGTGGAAATTATAATTGGGGGCTTTATCTCAAAGTTGCAGCCAGACCAAAGGAATGAAAGGGGCCCTGTTTCTTCTGTAGAAGAGGTGCCTTCCTACACACCAGCCTTGAGTTTATGGAAGAGGTTCAAACATGTCAGTATGAGATATGATATCCTCCCTCTCACAGATGTGCACCTCTCCTCCAAGCCATTGCCAGTGCCTGCCTTAGAAACACAAATGAACAACTAAAAGACAATCTTTATTGCTATATACTTTTCATTTGTCCTTTTGCTTTAATTCCTAGGTATGTACCTGTCCGACAGTCAGGGGAGCTACTTCATTCCTATGGATCCCAAATCAGAATTCAACATATATATTTTATACTAACACACTCTATATATTGTTTAAAGGAAAACACCAGTGTACTAATTAAGTGCCATGTGTTTACATAATGCCTCCACCCATGGTTTTAGGTTATCTTTTGACCATTGGCTACTGTGCTTATCTTGTCTTGCTGCTAGACCTATCCAGGGGTTTGGGATTGCCTACCTGGTCATTTCCCTCTGCCCATGGAAAATCCATATAATCCACTGTAATCAATTGTTTGACAGTGTGTCTGAGCCTAACAAGCAAGGTGACACTCCGCCAGCACTGTGCATAATAAACCCACGTGCTTGATTCTATCCGGTGTCCATATTTTGTTCCTTCACTCTAATATCGTGGTACCAATATGGCTACAACAACACAGCATAGCATACAATGTTTCCAATTGTCCCTCTGTATATTAAAAGGACACAAACTCAGGAATTCACTTTTCTTTGGTCTTTTCAGCTAAATGTATGCTCTTTATCATCACTGAATCCCTTGCTGAATAATGCATAGTTACTAAAATTGTACAACAAGAGAGAGAGATGTACATGGCACTTTCTGCCTGAGGATTTGGCTTACAAAACTGCAGCGCCTCTTACTGAAGACTGCAGTACTATTAAGTGGCTTGTGTTTGCATATGCACTCTTATAACATCATGCACATTCTTTGGCTTCTGCAAAAACTCCTTTAAAGTGATTGGTTTCAGAGTAGCAGCCGTGTTAGTCTGTATTCACAAAAAGAAAAGGAGTACTTGTGGCACCTTAGAGACTAACAAATTTATTAGAGCATAAGCTTTCGTGAGCTACAGCTCACTTCATCGGATGCATTTGGTGGAATGCATCCGATGAAGTGAGCTGTAGCTCACGAAAGCTTATGCTCTAATAAATTTGTTAGTCTCTAAGGTGTCACAAGTACTCCTTTTCTTTTTAAAGTGCTTGTGGCACAACGTATTGTCGTGTGGGTACATATATAGGACTAAGTTCTGCCCTTGGCAGAATATCCTCCTTTATATAAAGATATGATAGTGACAAAGTTTGATTTAATTACAACAATAATATATGCTCTGCTGTATATTTAGATTTAGGAACAGTAGCCTACAATGCTAAATTAAATGTTTGCCTCAAATGGATTTCAGTGCAGTTACACTGGTTTTAACAGACAGCAGAATTTTTCCCATGCTGTATGTAGATCAATATTTGGTACGCGAGTGTCTTGCTTTCCAAATGACTGAATCAGCTAAGAAAGCTCGATGAAAATAAGTCTGTCAGTTTGTAAACACGCTGGAAATCAACACTCATTTTAGAATAAAATCTAACTCCAACGCCTCAAGTTGTCTATTCTTATTGCACCCCTGTGAAGTCAATGGAGTTATTCAGGTGTAAATGAGAAGAGATTTTAGCTGTCATGGCCATTTGTGTACAGCAGCAGAAGAATTATTTTACATTATCATTAGCTGGATAGTGGTGATTCAGACATGTGATACAAAGTGTGCAAGAAAATGTATGTATAGATGTTGAGTTCCATAATCAGTACTATTCCTCTTCTGTTAAAACCCCACACACGCAAATGCAAAAAGCTCAGGTTGCCCTGGGTGTAAGTCAGTGTAGCTCCATTGATGCAAATGGACTCATTTACATCAACTTAGCATCTGGCCCCAAAATCTACATAGGAAGAAAAGAAAGTCCTAGATCTTATGTCTGAGAAAACTCCCCTCTCCCCCCGAAAGGCTGAATTGAGCATCTTTGAGCTCTGCTAATGTCATTCCCGATTGGCCAACAGGTCACTGCAGAGTACTGTAAAAATTTAATAATAAGGCTGTGTTTTGCCCTCATCATGTTTCAGCACTCCAGACAGCTCCTAGGTCACATGGATATCTCTGGGTTTCACATGGGTCAGTTTCTTGTTGCAAGTCCCGGCTTTGAACCCTTGTCCTTCCTGCGAGATCACATCACAGTCCAACATCTGATCGCTGAAATAAAATCAAACCAGAAGTCTTCCATTGGAACTAAGATCTATTTAACTACCTAAGAGAGCCAAAAATTGGGCTTTTCCAGAGAGCTTACAAGACATGGCCCCAATCAAGTCAATGTCTCTGCATGGATAGATCTTCTGCCCAGAGCTAGTGGCAGGATTAGGATCTGATACTTAATCAGCAAACACTGGTCTAGAAAAGGGACCTGTCCAAGTTGCTCCCTGATTGCTGTATTTCATTATTTCCCGGGGCACCTGTGTCCCCATATCCTTGCCGACGGTGGAGATGCAACGTCTCTAAGACCAGTTTGTTCTAGTATAGAGTGGTCAGTTCTTATTTTGCAGACCCAGTTCTGCCATTGATTCTCTAAAGATCACAAAAATAAAGTACCGTCCCATTCTTTAGCGTAGCATCCCCATTCCTTTGTCCTGGGTTTGGGGGCTGGATCTCAGTTCCCAAACCCCTCTGTATTCTGCTTACAGAAAGCCAGAATACTCAGGCTCTGTGCAAGTGGAGTGCATTGCTCCCAGAATAAGGGCCTTGTTTTATGGAATAAAGCTTGGTTGGCATGGCAGATTGAACTCCCCCAGAGGAGGACAAGCCTATTGTTTTATTCCCCCCAACTGAGTTTAGCTGCAGTTTTGGAAGCAACAGAGCTCAAGTTTTTGCCCCTCCGCATGTAGCATGTTAGAGATTCATTTGTGATACATGAAATGTACATGGCTTTCTATGTTGGTAAGAACAAAGAATACAGGTGTGCAATCCAGAGCTGGAAATTGAAATTGTGTCTCTAGCTGAGGCCCAGTTGCAAAAATCAAACACCATTTGCAGCTCTTTTTGTTCCTTCAGTGTCACCCTCCTTCAGATGCGTTTTACTAGATGGCGCCCGGAGCTCCTCCAATGGAAGGTGCTGTAGAAAGATGACGTTTTGTTATGCTACATCAAACCAGCAATGCTGGGCCTGAGGCCAGAGGGAGTTAGAGAATATTGTTCAGCAGCCCCGAGACAAGGCCAGAAGAGCCTTGCAAACATACAAGTCGGATTATGTGCTGCACCTAGGGAGGGCACGATGGCATGGAAACTAGAGGTGGAAGACACCTAGGATGTCATCGTTCTCCCATCCTCCGTCTGTCTAGTCTATTTCCCTAAAGGGCAGGAAAATATCTCATAGAATAGACCTGATCATGATCTTGGCTATGCTCCTGCATAGGTGAATAGGGAATGTAAGGAGCCCTGTTACTCTCCTGCATAGGTCAGCCATATTGCCCGTAGCAAGCGCTGTGTGGGAGAACAGTCACTGCCAGCCTGCTACTTCCCATCCGGTATAGAAGGAATGGGAGTGGGCGAAACCTGGGTACCCTGCCTGTCGCAGCCTCTCCACCCACCATGCTGGCCAGCACAGCTGTGACGACCTGGCTAGGAGGAAGGAAGAGGTAGCAGCAGGGACCAAGATGTCACTCAGTCCCAATTGGGTCCCATCTCTGCTTCAGGGGCAATGCAGCTACACACTGCTGTTGACTTGGGGTGGACTGCAAAGTGCTGTACAATGCCCAGCACAATGGGGCTCCGACCTTGGCTGGAACTGCTAGGCTTTACTATAACACACATACATTAATAATATATCTAGCTTGCCCCGCTCTCACAGACAGCTAGCATATTGTATAGAATAGGGTGGTGCCCGTGCGCGCGCGGGCGCACACACACACTCACTCTCTTTCTCTCTCTCTACCACATGCTGACTTTTTCATCGGGATGTATTGAAAAATCAGCTCTGCACTGGTTATTTTTTGGATACGTTGTGGTGCTCTGGCACTCGTTTTGCTTTTCTGCAAATTTCACTTTTTTTAAAACTAGGAAAACAACACAGTTGGATCTGCCACAACCTATAAGAGGGCTGTCACTGACTGAGCAGTTCCCTTTGCAGCAGCCTCATAAGAACACAGGAACGGCCCGACCAGAGGTCCATCCAGCCCAGTATCCTGTCTGCTGACAGTGGCCAATGGCAGGTGCCCCAGAAGGAATGAACAGGTAATCATCAAGTGATCCATCCCCTGTCACCCTTTCCCAGCTTCTGGCAAACACAGGCTAGGGACACCATCCCTGCCCATCCTGGCTAATAGCCATTGATGGATCTCTCCTCCATGAATTTATCTTGTTCTTTTTCTCACCCTGTTATAGTCTTGGGCTTAACAACATCCTCTCTCTCCCTCCATTCTCCCTCTTCAGGGCTCCCCACAAACTCCTACAGGTCCAACCACCCTACACTTTAAGTTCATTTAATGCCCATGAACAGGTCCAAACAGTCCCACCAGTGAAGTCCATCACTGTAATCCAACGGTTTGTACTTCTCTCTGGCTCTTCTGCCATCCACAGAGAGCTTGTCTCCTGCTACAGCCTGCTCTGGTCATCTCTCTTAGCTCTCTCCCCCTGCAGTTTACCCTTCTGGCTCTGGCTTCCTTCTCTTGCCAGTGTCTTGTCTGTTCTGAGGGAGAAGGCAATCTATATACTGCCCTCCTCCAAATTGGCTGGAAGGGAGGGGAGCTCCTGATCTGGGGCCCTTTCAGGAACAATGTCCTGTGGTTTTCCCCCATTCAGCTTCTAATTCCCAGGACTGTTTCCTCTCTTCTGCTACCAGGCCATTCCCTGGGTCTTTGTTCAGTCCAGCTCTCTGGAATGGGGTCTTCTGACCCCTCTACTCTTAAAGGGCCAGCATACCCCATTACTCAAACCTTACAGTGACACAAAGGGATTTTCTTTGTGACACTTCTTTCCCCTCCAGTATGGGTTGAGTTCAACTCGCATCCCATGTGAGCCCAATTGATCGTTTTTATGATGAAAAACAAGGCAGCCTAGTATAGGAATTGGGTCACTTGTTGTCAGGAGAAAAATGCTCCCACTGTTCAGTATCGTGGGATTTGCTGGCATGTGCTGGACTGTCATTCTAGCTAGGCTCCTTGGAAACTTAGAACTGATTATGATTAACACTGTGCTGTGAAAATGCAAATGCACAAATAACCCAAGGAGCAGGTAGTAATAAATACAGTTTTTTAAAAGTCTCATGCTCTGAAATCATTGGTGTCTGCCCATCCCTTTCCCACCCTTCCACTAAAAACAACTGAGACACTCCAAATTGGGTTCGCAAAAAGAAAAGGAGTACTTTTCAAATTTGCAAATTAATTCCAATTCAGCAGTTTCTCGTTGGAGTCTGTTTTTGAAGCTTTTTTGTTGGATAGCCACTCTTAGGTCTGTGATCGAGTGACCAGAGAGATTGAAGTGTTCTCCAACTGGTTTTTGAATGTTATAATTCTTGACGTCTGATTTGTGTCCATTCATTCTTTTACGTAGAGACTGTCCAGTTTGACCAATGTACATGGCAGAGGGGCATTGCTGGCACATGATGGCATATATCACATTGGTAGATGCGCAGGTGAATGAGCCTCTGATAGTGTGGCTGATGTGCTTAGGCCCTATGATGGTATCCGCTGAATAGATATGTGGACGGAGTTGGCAATGGGCTTTGTTGCAAGGATAGGTTCCTGGGTTAGTGGTTCTGTTGTGTGGTGTGTGGTTGCTGGTGAGTATTTGCTTCAGATTGGGGAGCTGTCTGTAAGCAAGGACTGGCCTGTCTCCCAAGATCTGTGAGAGCGATGGGTCATCCTTCAGGATAGGTTGTAGATCCTTGATGATGCGTTGGAGAGGTTTTAGCTGGGGGCTGAAGGTGATGGCTAGTGGCGTTCTGTTATTTTCTTTGTTGGGCCTGTCCTGTAGTAGGTGACTTCTGGGTACTCTTCTGGCTCTGTCAATCTGTTTCTTCACTTCAGCAGGTGGGTATTGTAGTTGTAGGAATGCATGATAGAGATCTTGTAGGTGTTTGTCTCTGTCTGAGGGGTTGGAGCAAACGCGGTTATATTGTAGAGCTTGGCTGTAGACAATGGATCGAGTGGTATGATCTGGATGAAAGCTAGAGGCATGTAGGTAGGAATAGCGGTCAGTAGGTTTCCGATATAGGGTGGTGTTTATGTGACCATCGCTTATTAGCACCGTAGTGTCCAGGAAGTGGATCTCTTGTGTGGACTGGTCCAAGCTGAGGTTGATGGTGGGCTGGAAATTGTTGAAATCCTGGTGGAATTCCTCAAGAGCTTCTTTTCCATGGGTCCAGATGATGAAGATGTCATCAATGTAGCGCAAGTAGAGTAGGGGCATTAGGGGACGAGAGCTGAGGAAGCGTTGTTCTAAGTCAGCCATAAAATTGTTGGCATACTGTGGGGACATGCGGGTACCCATCGCAGTGCCGCTGATTTGAAGGTATACATTGTCACCAAATGTGAAATAGTTATGGGTGAGGACAAAGTCACAAAGTTCAGCCACCAGGTTAGCCGTGACATTATCTGGGATACTGTTCCTGACGGCTTGTAGTCCATCTTTGTGTGGAATGTTGGTGTAGAGGCTTCTACATCCATAGTGGCTAGGATGGTGTTTTTAGGAAGATCACCAATGGACTGTAGTTTCCTCAGGAAGTCAGTGGTGTCTCGAAGATAGCTGGAAGTGCTGGTAACGAAGGGCTTGAGGAGGGAGTCTACATAGCCAGACAATCCTGCTGTCAGGGTGCCAATGCCTGAGATGATGGGGCGTCCAGGATTTCCAGGTTTATGGATCTTGGGTAGCAGATAGAATACCCCAGGTCGGGGTTCTAGGGGTGTGTCTGTGCGGATTTGTTCTTAACTGCTGGAATTAGCCTATCTTGCTTGTCACCATGAAAGGTTTTCCTCCTTCCCCCTCCCCCCCCGCTGCTGGTGATGGCTTATCTTAAATGATCACTCTCCTTACAGTGTGTATGATAAACCCATTGTTTCATGTTCTCTGTGTGTGTATATAAATCTCTCCTCTGTTTTTTCCACCAAATGCATCCGATGAAGTGAGCTGTAGCTCACGAAAGCTTATGCTCTAATAAATTTGTTAGTCTCTAAGGTGCCACAAGTACTCCTTTTCTTTTTGCGAATACAGACTAACACGGCTGCTACTCTGAAACCTGTCCAAATTGGGTTGATTGTGTGAAAATTATCCGGTCTGAGGTAGTTGTCTGAGGAGCAGTGCTAAAATGGGGTGTGGTGAAACTGGATTTAGCTCAATTCACATGATTACTATGAGATTTTTCTTCTTATCTGCCTGGATTAGCATTGTTTATTGTAGTAAAATAAATCCCAAAAGTCAATGTCAAAGGCTGGTATGGTTTTCTTTGAACAAATGCAGACTTCGCTTCCTGAAAACGAATGTTCAGTTGGAATAAGCTTCATTTCCCCTCGAGTGGCCAAAATATCTAGGAAACAAGTCGATGGTATCTATCTTTAAGGAAGTCTGTCTCTTTAAAGAGGGCTCAAGTGGCTTTAATTTCCATGGTCTGGTGGGAAGATAGAGGAGAGGCAGGGAATACCCCCCAAGCATACAAGTCTGTTGGAAGAGCTCCTAAAGTGTAACACTTTAATCTATTCCTGCCCTTATATTAACTAGATAATTTAAATGATTTCCTATGGCAGGCAGTGGTTGCTTCTGTCTAAATTCAGGCGGACCCTCCAAGGGAGAGGTGATGACTGCTTTTTTAAGAGGGTAAATACAAAGATGGAATGCAAAAGGAAGGAATGGAAGAGTACTTCACTTTGTTCCACGTTTTGCAAGCAGTTGTACTGTCAGAGACCAGGAATTTGCTCTTCTTGTGAAGAAGTTCTTCTAATGTTTTCCCAATAACCAAATCCCAAACTATTCCTCCCACTACTCTTGTGGGTGTGCAGCAGGCATATAAATAATCAGATTGGCAGAAGTTCTCACTGAAAGTTGTAATTTGACTTAAAACAAGCGAGGGACTGTTACTAATTAATTATTAATTATTATTATTATTAAGTTTTTTATGGTAACACTCAACCAAGAAAAGGGCTCCGCTGTGCATACACATAGGCAGAGACAGTCCCTACCCCAAAGAGCTTACAATCTGAATAGACAAGACAGAAAAAGAGTGGGCGGATAAACAGAGGCACAGAGACAGGAAATTACTTGCGCAAGGTCAAATAGTCATTGGCAAAGCTGGGACTAGAACCCAGGGTCTCCTGAATCCCTGTCCAGTGCACTATACACATTGACCTCTTCATAAGCAGAACACACTCTGCCTTTGAAACCACAATAAAAATACACCCTTGGCCCCAAAAATGAACCATACACCTTGCAGGATGACATTTCAGTCCGATTTAGCTCTATTGCTATATTTTTTTAAAAGCAGCCATAAGTGTTTGTGCAAAACTAGCATAGCATAGTCTGGGTACAAGGAAATAGGAAGTTTCCTATATGCAAGTCATCCAATTAACCTTGCTATTTTAATTAAAAACAAAACAACAACAACCACCACCACCACCCAAAGCCACTTGTTGCAGTCCTTCAGATCGGAATAGCTAATAATCCTTGTCTAATCTTCCTGCTCTGCATTCAGAGATTCTGCCTTACCTGGAATTAATCCAATTGATTCCAAAACAGTCAGAGCCAGCTAGCCAGAATGCTGTAAAGTCACCCCAGAAAAACTGTAGCTCTTGCAATGATGCACTTACCATTCAATCTTTTAGGCTAACATTTTCAAAGTTGCCTACGGGGTTTGGAAGCCCAAGTTCAAATCTCCAGGGCATCCTTGAAAGTGTCAGTCTTAATTCTTACAATCCTGGTCCTCCAACCACTTTCCAATCCCTTCACTCGTGCATGAAACCTTTAAAGTCTTTCAAATTGTGCTTGTCAGTAGGCTCACAAATTTTTCATAGAGATGAGCCTAGGTCTTAGTACCCCAGAAATTTGCCCCTGGTTAGAAGTGAATATCCGAGTGGATTTATGGCTTTTCTTTGAACAAATGTTAGCAAATATTTGTGCAGCATTTACCCAATTTGAAAGGGAAATTGCAGGGATGTCTACTGCTCTTCCAACTCTTTGAACACAGACTTGTAGGTTAGTGGCACTGGTTCAACCATGAAGTCTTCTTCAAGATTGATTTGTAATGGAAAAAGCATAGTTAGGTGATCAAGTTCTCCACTCAGTCACTATTTGCATAGTGTGATGAACACAGATTGCTCCATTTAAAAAAAAAAATCTCTGAAAGAGGAAAGAGAAGGACAATGAAGTTTAACCCAGCACTAAAATATTATATAATGATGAAGCTAGCTAGGGGAAGGAGAGGGGAAAAGAGAGCTGGTGACGAGAAAATTTAATTGAAGTGAATAAAATCTTAAATGATATAGACAATGTCATCTTGAATTACTACACTCAGCCCCACCGAGGGAAGAGAACTAGGAGCTATAAAATAGAAATTGAGGAGAATCAAATTCAGAACAGATGTCAGGAAGTACTTTCCCAAGCGGGAGCATCATAATGCGTGGAATGACCTACTAGACAAGGTTGTTGAAGCTAAAACACCTGGGCCTCAAGAAAGAATCATGGCATCAAGGGAGATTAGATGTGATTATAAGTAGGGTATGAGCTTTGATGCTCCAAATGGCCTCTATAGAATCTGTTTGCTTTGCTTTTGTTACTTACACTTCCTTTAAAAAAAAAAATCAATTACAAGACTTGATACATTTGGGAAAAATCACCATTAGCCTGTGTTGTCTCAGAAGTCTCCAAGCTGATCTGGTAGAACTCCCTTTAAGCAGGATATTCTGACTTTTACGGTCTGTTAGTTCAAGGCCTCAGTGTCTCCACAACAGTGACCTGAATACAGTTTTTTTCTTATTAGGGGCTAGGCAGCAGCTGCCTGCCGTTATGACACAAGTCCCACCTTCCCTCAGCTAATCAGCTACATCTTGTAGGTGCTCTGTCCTGCAAAATTTGATTTCTGGGTTTCTTGCCTTTTCTTGATAAGCACTTTGTTGCTGAAGTGGCTGCTAGCAGGTGTCTGAAGTATCTGACTAGATGGCATAGAGACTGCCTCTGTTGATCTGTTGCTTCAGCAGGGAGAAGGCTCCCCTTTCATAAAATAGATCTGCTCCACAGCCTCAGGTGTTCAAGAGTCAGGGAAAGAGTCAGTCCCTTTACCTTTTATATTTGTCTTTAAAAACAAAGACAAAACCTTTATTGTAGGAAAAGAAAGACAGCACAAGTGCACAGTGAAAACAAAAGAAAAATATGCTTAGATGGAAAAACATCCTCATGTGATTGTTATTGTGACTTGGTTGGATTCTGGAAGATTATTCTAAATTTTGACACAAGACACACACACATGCTATTTGCCTAGGGCCAGATTCTCAGCTGGAGCTCCCTCCTATGGAGCTATGATAATTGACACCATTTGAGGGTCTGCCCCCTAAGCTACAGCACCTCACTATCTCCTTGTCTTACTTGTTTCCTCTTTATCCCCATCTAGTGTATGCCATTTTGTCTTCCTAGTCTTAACCTAGATTGTTAGCTTTGCAGGGGAAGAACCTTCATAGCACTGGGCACACTTACGATACTATGTAAAGAAGTCACAAGAAAAATAATCCTGTTAAGACAGGAGAGAGGAGGAGGAAGAAAAGAGTGAAGGAAATGATTGGGTGAATGGAAAGATACAGCTGGGTAAATGGCAGGGTAGCTGTCTGAACAAAGATATAATGTTGATCCTTCCTGGTAGCTGTGACTTCTGGGCTAAGATGTGATAATTCACAGAAGCTATCAGAAGAAAAGGGAGTATATGGAGGTCTGTTGTGTCCAACAATGATGTCATGGCATCATGTGTGTTCTCATGTGACAGTATAGTCCGATCCATGAGGAGCAACAACATGAATAGACATCTCACAGAAAAGTATAGGGTCCTACTGAAGACTTGGCATGATGCTTGGCCCATTTTTCAATCAGTTTTTTTTGTGTCTGTCTTCTTTAAAAGTGATTACAACCTTTACTGTCTGTTCCTGGCTATGGCTTCAAAGTTATGAATATTTATGCTGCTAGAGGCGACATTCTACCTAAGGGAGTCTGAAGCATTTTCATCGACCGTCCCTCCTTTACTTTTTGAATTCCAGCTTGTCATGGAAAAATTTGTTCAGGAGTCTGTCATCACCCATTCTGAGAACATCACCTGCCCATATAAGCTGAGCTTTGATGATCATTGCCTTGATGCTGGTTGGTTTTGCTCTTTCAAGGATATGAAGTTTTGCATGTTACCTCTCCAGTGGACCTTCAGAATACATTGAAGTCAAGGCATTTGATATTTTTCAAGTTGCTTGATGTTTGCAATAAACTGTCCATTTTTCACACCCCGGTCAGAGGGATGCTATCACTGCCGCATTGTACATCAGTGCTGTTGACAGTTCAGTGGTGTGGTGGTTGTGTATCCTGTGGCAAAGTCTTCCAAAAGCCTGAATTGCCTTTTGTATTCTGCTTGATATTTCTTGATCCAGGGAGACATCACTGGAGATTGTGCTGCCAAGGTATGTAAAATGATTGGTGCTCTTTAGTTCTATACCATCGATGAGGATGATGTTTGGCTCAGTGGGAGTGGTTGATGGGGCCGGTTGGAAGAGGACTTCAGTTTTTTCCAGGCTGATGGTGAGTCCAAACTGTTTAGTTGCTTCTGAAATTTTGTCAGAGATAAGCTGTAGGCCACTTTCACTATAACTAAGTAGAGCACAAGCATCTGCAAAAAGAGCTTCACGTATGAGTTACTCGAAGACTTTTGTCTTTGCAGTAAGCTTTGGAGACTTAAGTATTTCCCTTCAGTTCTGTACCTTATCTAGGTGCCCTTTTGAAGGTTGTCCATTGTGCAGTTCAGAATGGCTGGAAAGAAGAGACCAAGAAGGGACAGATTTCAGAGTAGCAGCTGTGTTAGTCTTTATCCGCAAAAAGAACAGGAATACTTGCGGCACCTTAGAGACTAACAAATTTATTAGAGCATAAGCTTTCATGGGCTACAGCCCACTTCATCGGATTCATAGAATGGAACATATAGTAATTATATATATATATATATATATATATATATATATATATATATATATATATATATATATATATATATATATATATATATATATATATATATATATATATACATACACACACACACACACACAGAGAGATAAATTGGAAGTTACCATACAAACTGTTTTCAGAGTAGCAGCCGTGTTAGTCTGTATTCGCAAAAAGAAAAGGAGTACTTGTGGCACCTTAGAGACTAACAAATTTATTAGAGCATAAGCTTTCGTGAGCTACAGCTCACTTCATCGGATGCATTTGGTGGAAAAAACAGAGGAGAGATTTATATACACACACACAGAGAACATGAAGAGGCTAATTAGTTAAGATGAGCTATTATCAGCAGGAGAAAAACACTTTTGTAGTGATAATCAAGATGGCTCATTTAGACAGTTGACAAGAAGGTGTGTTCTCACGTGTGTATATATATCTTACTATATGTTCCATTCTATTCATCTGATGAAGTCGGCTGTAGCCCATGAAAGCTTATGCTCTAATAAATTTGTTAGTCTCTAAGGTGCCACAAGTACTCCTGTTCTTTTTTTCAAGAAGGGACAGTGCTAGTACACAGCCTTGTTTCACCCCATTAAATTTGTCAGGGAAATCAGAGTTCTGGGGCTTGAGCCCTACCTGGGTGACCCAGCTGAACTGTCTGGGAGGGTCCCATGACTTGTAGTATAGTGTATGCAGAAATGTTGCCTTTTCCAGCATAGATCTAACCGTTTTCTACAGAGCCTGGCAGCAAGGTATACTGTGACCTTGCCGGGGGATTCTGGTTTCTGTTTTACTACAACAATCAACAGAAACTTAAACTTTTACCTCGATCTCCACTCTCATGCCTCACATGGAACCATCATGCAAACAAGCTGTAAGATGTTATTAATTCTCGTCAAAATCCCTTTTGTAGTCAGTACTGGTGACTGGAGGAGACTGCTCTTTAAATATGATACAGAGGTGCCAGCTTCAAGGCACTCAAGCATTTTCAGTTTTTCTGTCTTTCTGGATCTTGGCACCTTTTTTGCCTTGTTCTAGATGAGCCTTTAGAATGCAAGGAGTTTTTGTTTCAATACTATACACTCCCACACATGGTAACTTAATGCTGCCTGCTGGACAATTTACTCATATCTGATCTATCTTGAAAAGGTTTCCTTTGCTCTGCTGATAGGTGTGTCCATGCAATTGCTGGATTCACCAAAAGACGGCAACATTTCCTATCTGGGATCCAGTACGTACCAAGTTTGTGACTAGCCTTTCACCCCAGGAGATCAGCATTCATATTCCAACTCAGGGTCTGATCCAAATGCATTGAAGTTAGAGTGAGTCTTTCCACTGACATCAGTGGGTTTTGGATCAAGGACAGAAATAGGGGGGGATTTTATGACAATACAACAGGATTATTCTTGTAATGTAGCACTGGGAAATAATTGACAGACATCAGAATTTTCAGGCATGACCCTCTGTGTGTTTGTCGACAGTAGCTATTTGTGTTATCAGTTTACCTATGTATGCAGTTTATCATATTACTAGCAATTTGTGTACCTTGAGGTGGGTATGATTCTGGCTAAAAGCAATACTGATACCGTAGCACTTGTAAAATATTAACCACAGCTTTAGCACAGCCAGCAGGTACAAAAGAAAACCAGCTGCTATTGCAAGGAGACTGTGCTTCTGTGTCTTGGACCCTGAGGACATGCTCAGTGATCTTCCCTTTGTGAAATGCCAAGTCCAACCCTTCGCACGAGAATTAGATTTATCCAGTGATCCTGCTAGTTTAGTCACCTCTGAAGCGTACTGCGGATGAGAGGACATATGTATACAATAAGAGGTGCCAGCACCCTTACCTGCATGTGTAAAACTAGTGGAGTTATCACTTGGAAAAGGAGAAAGTGGAGAAGACTTCCTTCAGTTTACTGTAATCAAATAGATTTGGAGAGAGGCCACTTAGCAACCTGGGCCAAATTAACATGAACACAAGCTACTGGACTCAATTGGCCACTGGGCTGATCGGCTATGGCAGTCCCTGTCTCTGACAATGGCCAGTACCAGCTACTTAGGAGGAAGGTGCAAGAAACACTGTAGTGGACAATTATGGAAACAGCTGCCCGTAGGATACGTTTATTTCAATTCCCACATCAGCTAGAGGATGGCTTATATCCCAAAGCCGGTGGTTCCAATCTCTTATTTTTTTTATTCTATGTAATTTCAGTCATTGTTCTCATTGTTTATATGAATATCCCCAACCATTTTTGAACCCTGTTGAGCTCTCGGCCCTCAGTGACACCAGTGGCAGTGAATGCCACAGGTTAACTGCGTGCCCTGTACATCTGTATTTCCTTTTACTGGTTTTCAGTTTGTTGCCTTTCAGTTTCATTGACCATCCCATTATTCCTTTACTATGATAGATGGTAAATCTGAGCACCGCATGACTTATCTTGTCTAGACCAGGCATTACGTTGTACAGCTGTATCATGGCCCCCTTTATTCATCTCCCCTCTACAATAAACAGTCCTGATCTTTTCATTCACTCTTCACACAGGCATCTTCCCATGCATAAAGGATTGGAGCCTGTCTCATAGCACCCTCCTCCTACTGGACCAAGTTTTGCTCTTGCCGAGCCAGCGCACTCCCTGGGGTCATTCTGTCTGAGCTCTCTTACAGAATCCAGGGAAGCAGTTTCCAGCCAGGCTGGTTGTTTTATTTTAAGCCTTCTTAACCAAATAAATCAATACCTCGCAGACTCTTCCCTCAAAGTCTGTGCAGGCCGAGCACTCCCTTCTCCAAATCCCTTTCGTGCACCAGTAACTTCAGCAACCCAGACTTTCCTGGCTCCTACCTCAGAGCTTCCGTAATAAAGGACTTTACCCAGTCTCCCTTCTGTCCATTTGGTTTCTAGAGCAATTCCTCTCTGCTGTAGCTCCAGTAGCAGTCCATTGGGAGCATGGCCACAGACCCCCCTCAGCTTTCTGGAGGGTATTGCAGTCTCCCTGCTCTATTTCCTGCTGCCCTCTTTTATAAAGTTCAGCTAATTAAGTTCCAGCTCTTTTCTCAGGTGCACTGGGCAGAGCTAATGAGCCAGCCAGCCAGCTGCAGGCCTCTGACCCTGGAGGAATGGTATCTTCAGACCTTGGAGCTAATCCTTTTCATCACCCATCTCTGGACCTCTTCTATTTTTGATTATATATATATATATATATATATATATATATATATATATATATTTTGCAATAGGCTGAGCAGAACTGAATACAATATTCCACCTGGGGGCATGCCAGCAATTTATAGAATGGCATCAGTATTATTTTCTATCCCATTCTTTATATGTCCTAGTAAGATTCGGTTTGTCGCACAGAGACCAGATGTTGCCTGTGCTTTGAGCTAGATGTGCTCTTGCTCTTTGTTTCATACTGAATACAAAATAAAATAAAATAAAATAAAATAAATAGATGTATGGAGGCAAAAAGTGGGAATAGTTTCTTAAACTGCGGCCTGCAAAGTGTGCAAAAAAGAAAGTGGATGCACCCATAATCATAAACCATTCCAATACCCGCTAGCTGAGCCAGTGCCAGTCATAACAATGCTGAAGCAGAGAAGGGATGCTTAATGTGCTAGCTAGAAGTTTTCTCCAGCTGACCGCTAGTGACAGCTCTGAGAACAAGCTGAGAGGGCTGGGTGCTGAGCACACTCCCTCATTAAAACTCATGTTGGAATGAATGGAAAACTGCCATTCAACTTCCCTTGGACTTTGGATTGTGAGCAACGGTAGCTCGTGCAGTTAGTGAAGGCGGCAGGCACCTACACCCATATTTGAAGGAAGCTCCTAATTCATGTTGGCTGCGACAGCAGGGGAAAGCGACCAGCCAAGACAAGCAAAGCAATCCAAGCCTGTTACAACTGCTCCTACAAATCAAATCCAGTCCTCCTCATTGAGGCGGCTCAGCTTACTTTTATGCCTTCCTATCTGACTTTGTTGCTTTCCATTCCAACGGCAGGTTTTGTTTATTGGCTTTTCTGTGTTTACGGCTCCCCAAGCTAAGTCATAAGTGGAGATTTCAGGAAACATCAGTAATGTGTGAAGTTGCCCCAAATCCTTCAGCGCATCTGCTCTAATTTCCTCCAGCTCCCTATGCTCTCCTCAGCTCAGTCTGAGTCCTAACTGCCCCCTTTTATCATGCTCTCCCCCATGACTCCAGAACGTCATGCATGTGTAAGCAGAGTCAGGATGAGTTCCACCCTGACATCTGGTGGTGAGTTATGGCAAGTTGTGGAAAAGAACTTCAGGGGCTGATTTCATTTGCATAGGCACACCCACCCTGCCTAGCATGAGCCCATAGCTGCCCAAATGGTCACTTTGGCTGCTGTGGGATCCCCAGTTTCTCTGTTATTGGGGCAGGAAGAATAAATTGTTGTTATCCTGATTATGTGAATCAAGGACAGTGGAACTGTACTTGGCCTTTTGTTATGATGGAGGGACTCGCCATCAACTAAGTAGCACTCACTAAGCAAGGGACATTGGTTCCAAAACTCAGTGAATTGAGAAAAGTTGAGGACAGGTATTAATTGCTTCTTGGTCTTTTGGCTAAGATCAAGTGTCAGTAGTCTCTTGGCCTATCAAAGGCCATGATCAAGTATCTTGATGTTTTTGGTCTTTTGGCCTTGAGATGGAAACCTTCTCTGTGTCTCTTGGGCTATGAAGTAAAAATATTATCTAAGTTATACCTCATGGCGAGGGCCTTACATGCTAATTGCACTTTTTCCACTGTGGAATATCAAAGCTAATTTTGATTCTATTAGGAGTCTAGTTACAGGCTGCTGAGCTGAATTCACTTTGGGCCAATGGTGCACCAGCACTGAGGCTCCCCTACTACAAGCTGAAATCACAAAAGAGCTAAAAGAAAAGGAGTACTTGTGGCACCTTAGAGACTAACAAAGTTATTAGAGCATAAGCTTTCGTGAGCTACAGCTCACTTCATCGGATGCTGTAGCTCACGAAAGCTTATGCTCTAATAACTTTGTTAGTCTCTAAGGTGCCACAAGTACTCCTTTTCTTTTTGCGAACACAGACTAACACGGCTGCTACTCTGAAAAGAGCTAAACTTACTAAGAGCTGAAATCACTGAGTGTTGTGTTAAGTAGTGGGGGAGCCTGAAGATATATTGCTATATATATATAGTTTGTGGGAGGGCTGGCAGAGCAGAGCGGCTCTTGGAGTTCGTGGGATGGCTGGAGCAGCTCATGGGGATGGCTGGCAAAGCAGAGCAATTTGTGGGATGGCTGGTGGAGCGGAGTGGAGCCCTATGGAGAGGCTAGGGCAATCGGCTTTGGACCATGTAAGGTGCCCCTTAACACCCCACCCCATCTCCACCCAGGTTGGGAGGTAAAACTCTGCAGATAAACTTTCGAACTCTGGTACTGCACTGACCAGGGACAGAGACTTTTGGGTTGTTGGACTTTTGGGACTTTGGGTTGCTGGACTCAAGAACCAAAGGGAAAGGTCATGTCCCAATTTGCTTGGGTGGGGTTTTTTTTTTTGCTCATGGGTTGTGTTATGAATCCTGTTGGTGGTGTTTCCCTAACATAATGCCACATTGTTTCTCTCTGTTATTAAAAGGCTTTTGCTACACTCAGACTCTGTGCTTGCGAGAGGGGAGGCAGCCAGCGGGGGTGGTATATATTTGTCCCAGGTCCCTGGTGGGGGCTCGGTTTTGCATTGTGTTATTGGAATGAAACCCTTAGATACTGAACCCGGCCCTTGTTGCTGCCAACTCTGACGGGCAGAAGGGGGGTTACACATGTGGAGCAGGAGTTCCCCTGGCGGCCGGTAGCTAGTTCCAAACTCTCTCCCCTTGCCTTGGGGGTGGAGACTTCGCCTGTGGCCTTGGGAGGCAGAAATTCACCCAGAAATCACTCCCTCACCTTTAATCAGTTAACAAACAGAGCCCCCCTCACTCACTGAGCAGGGGGCTCCTTCCCTTAGGGCTCTGGCTGATTCTTCCAAGTGGTGCAGTGACCATACAGACAGGTTGCTCCCTGGGCCAGTCCCCAGCCTTGAGCTCAGACTCTGGGCCTGCTGTGGTCAGGTAGCAGAGACACACACCCAGCTCACACAGTCCCTTCTCAAACAGCAATTGCACCCTACACTCGGAGAGCTAGCATCCGGAAGTAGGGAAGGGTTTTCCTACCAGCTCTCTAGCCAACCAGGGCTCCGGGTGGTAGGGAGGGAAAGGCCTGCATTTTCAGTCTGCTTGTACCCTGGCCAGCCAGGGCTCAGGGCCAGCCTTCACAGCTCTACAGATGATCTGTGAAGCATGGACTCCAACACCTGGAACAGGCTCTTTCTTCTTGCCTGCCCCCCACTGCTAGAGAAGTTCATAAATAACAGCACTGTCCTGAAAGCTGGGTGTGACTCTCAGCTTTTCCTAGAGCGTAGCCTCATTTGTTTCTTTCCTTCTGTGTCTGACCTATTCTTTCCAGCTGCAGCCTTTGGTTTCCCCCCCCCCCATCCCTCTGCTTGGCTGAAAAGCAGCCTTTCCTCTCATGCGCTCTCCTTCAGAGCCGTGGCCCCTTGCGCCTGTCTATGCCACCTCAGGATCTCACTGTGCATGGGGAATCATAGAGGATGTGCTGTGACAGAAGAGCCCTGTCTTCGTAGGCTACCCCCTATTGCAACAACCTTTGTGTCTTGTAAGGGATTATTTGAAAACTGATAGTTTGCTGGTCAGTATCCTCCTGAAAAAATGTGTGTGGCAACATTGGAAGTAAAGTTATAAGATTTCCCTGTATGATGTTATTAACACACGTCCCAAACCCCACAGCCCTGCCCAAACAGTGGTTGGCAAGCAGGTCTGACCTAAGCAAAGGAACATGTGCTCTGCTTAATTTGCATATAAGCTGTAAACAGAGTCATCAAGCAGGAAGGAAAACAAAGAAAGGGTAAACAGGTGAGAAAAAGCCATTACAGAACATCCAGCCACATAGATTGTTTGTTGCCTGGTGCCTAGCTGGAAACATTTTACAAGAGGGGGACTGAAACTATGAAAAGGAGGGACAAATGCCCCCCCTGCCTTCCCCCTGCATCTGAATAAGCAAAGGAAGCATTTGTTGGACTTTGGGGGAAGGGATCCTGACCTGCAGCATTTGGGCAGGAAGACTGCTGAAAGCATGTAGTGAGAAATCTTTCTTGATTCTGATATAGTTTAAGCTAGGCATTAGTAAACATTACACCTTTATTTTCCTTCTAATCCTTTCTGACTTTTATGCTTCGTTACTTGCACTCACTTAATCTCTGTGTAGTTAATAAACTTGTTTTTCTGTTTAAATTGAAGGGTCTAAATTATTTGAGATAGTAAGATGGTATGTTATTTCCTTTATAGGAATAATGGACTTAAAATATTTTGTACTGTCCAGGAAAGGGCTGGGACTGGTGGGTGGGTCACCCTGCAGTATAACAGAGGCTGGTGAGAGCCAGTGTGTAACCCGAGTGGGACGGGCAGGTTGCAGTTACACATAGGGTGCTGCTTGCACGCTGGAAGGCTGTTTGTGAGCGGCTCAGGTCAGAACTACTTCAGCAACACAGTAGAAGGCATGCAGGGTTTCAGGGCAGGGATGACATAGCTTCACATTAGTCTGGGTTATATCTGCTGTACAGGCATTACGGTGGAACAGCTGCTGTATTGCAACTGTGCCACTGTGATGTAGATGCAGTCTACATTGTGGTCATACAGGAAGGTATAGGCTCCCACTGAGGATATGGCATGATACTTGGCCCTTTTTTCAAAACAAACAATCTTTTGCATCCATCTTCATCAAAGCATTTATAACATTTATCTATTTTTTTCCCTCGGTTTAGCTCAATCCTTGGCTGTAGCTTCGAAATCAAATATTTCTACTGCATGAGGTAAGATTCTGCTTAAGGGTGTCTGAAGCATTTACATTCACTGCCTTTCCTGCCCTTTGAGTTTTAGCTCACCCCAGGGGACTTTTTTCAGGAATCTGTCATCACCTATTCTGAGAACATCATCACCTGTCGATCTAAGCTGAGCTTTGATGATCATTGCCTTGATGGTGGTTGGTTTTGCTCTTTCAAGGAGGTGAATGTTTGACATGTTGTTCTCACCAGTGGCCCTTCAGAATACAGTGAAGTCAAGGCATACAAAATATTTCAAGTTGCTTTATGTTTGCAGTAAACAGTTCACGTTTCACACCCCTATAAAAATCACTGCTGCATTGCATATCAGTGTTGTTGACAGTTCAGTGGTGGGGTAGTTGAGTATCCTATAGCAAAGTCTTCCAAAAGCCTGGCTTGCCTTTTGTATTCTGCTTGATATTTCTTGATCCAGAGAGGCAACACTGGAGATATCCAACAGTGCTGCCAAGATATGCAAAGTGACTGACACTCTTTAGTTCTATACCATCGATGAGGATGATGTTTGACTCAGTGGGAGTGGTTGATGGGGCCAGCTGTAAGAGGACTTCAGTTTTTTCCAGGCTGATGGTGAATCTAAACTTCAGTTGCTTCTGAAAATTTGTCAGGAGATAAGCTGTAGGCCACTTTCACAATGACTAAGTAGAGCACAAGCTTCTCCAAAAAAAGGGCTTCACGTATGAGTTTCTCAAGGACTGTCTTTGCAGTAAGGTTTTGGAGACTGAATTATTTCCCCATCAGTTCTGTACCTTATCTCTGTGCCCTTTTGAATGTTGTCCATTGTGTCACACAGCCTTGTTTCACCCTATTAGATAAGGGGAATGGTATAGAGAGGCCACCAGCAGAGTACCTGACTGATCATGCCTTCATGGAATTGACGTATGATGTTCAGCAATTTGGCATGGCAGTGAAACTTCTAGAATTTTTCAGAGGCCATTTCTGCTTGCCATATCAAATTTTTTTTTTTTTTTTTTAGTTATTACTACCAATGAATACGGACTATAGTTCCATGTTTTGTTCAACGTATTTTTCCTGAATCTGCCTCACAACAAATATGTCTATGGTGCTCTGACCTGATCTGAAACCACATTGGGGATCTCTGGTAGATGCTTGTTTGATATTGTTTCAAGAAGCTGATTGAGCAAAATACAGACAAGGGTTTACCACCTACAGATAGCAGGGAGATACCCCAGAAGTTGCCAGTCGTCATATTTGTTTTTATTTTTGTAAAATGTAACTATGGTTGCATCTTTGACATCCTGAGGAATTTTCCTAGTTTCCCAGATATCCTTAATAATTTCATGTAGATAGTTGACAGTTTTAAGGCCTGTAAGTTTCTAGATTTCCGCTGGTACACTGTCTTTCCCTGTTGATTTACTTGACTTAATTTCTTTAATAGTATTTTGCACTTCCTTTGAGGTAGGCAACTGGGCAATTTCTTCATGCAGGGGGTGCTGGATCAGTTCCTCTATCACCAGTGGGTTGCCAGTAGGATGATGGTGGAGTAGCTCAGTAAATTGCTGCACTGTCAGAGTCCTCTTTTGTCTTTAATTAAGGTAGAGCCGTCTGAACTTTTTGAGCTGGTCCCAATTTTGATGCACCATAGATAGCCTTCAGGGAGTCGTAAAACAAAGTTGTGTTGTTAGTAGTGGTGTAATGCTGTATATCTTCTGCTTTCCAGTTATCACAGAGAACATAAAGCCAGCTTTGAGTTGTGGCTTGCAGGTACTTGAACTTGTCTTAATTTTATGTTGCTTTTTTATCATTTTGCCAAGATATAAATGCCTCATTCTTTTCCTTTAGGATCTTTGATTTCAGTGTTTTCATCAAACCAGTCCTGGTGGCATCTTTGAGTTTTACCTAGAGTTCTTCTGAGGCTTGAAGGGTGGCCAATTTGATTATATTCAACTTTATGATTGCATGATGATGTAATGCTATCAGTTGTTTCCTCCAAGTTTTCCTGATGAAATGGATGTTTTATTCAATTGCAGATTAATCTGTTCAGACTGTCAGGCTTGGAGTGGTGTAATATAGAATAATGGAGCCAGAAACATGAAAAGCAATGGTCTCCTTTGCATGTGTGCTGAGCACCCGCTCACTATTTCTTAGGAATGCTGACAAATAAACAAAAAACCACAAACACAAAAACTTGTTGGATGCACCTGAGATCAAAGCATTGGCACCTGACTGGCTAGGTCATTAAATGGCAAAGGGACATCAGAGACAGCACGATCACCAGAGTAATGTGAGGTGCAAACTGTTGGACAGACCACAGCATGATCGGAGCCATTTTCAATGTGCATGTTGCTGCCCCTCCACAAAGCAACCCTGAACAGATTAAAAAGTAGGGATGCTTTGTATGTTTCTACATAGTTGGTAAAAAGAGTCTAACAATGGGACTGAAAAAAAAACAAGGTTACATAGTGTGGTTAAGTTTGTTCAAAATTAGATTAATTTTTTTCATAAGCTTGTTTGATGCTGTCCGATCTCCTGGCTGGAGCTGATGCAATATGTTTAACTGCTTCAAAAAACAGTGATTAAAGTCATCCAAGTGGTGAAGTTTGGAAAGACACCTCCTTCTGGAAAGACACTTCCTTCTGGATCCATCACCTCTTTATCCGTTATGATAAAAAACGGAATAAGATGGGAAGCTTTTCGTGAACGTTTCCATCTGCTTTGCCCAGCTACACTCAGTGGAAAGTCTGGGAACTGTAGGCTTAATTCAACGGAAATTAGAAAAAAAAAAAAATGATGTCAGCTCTGGGATTTAAGGTTTTAAATCTTGAACAGGCGTGTGTGTTTTTCCGACAGAGAGAGAGAGAGAGAGCGAGCGCACGTGATCTTGCTCTGCTGTTGGGCTGTCTAAAGAGGGGAAAATGCAGCTATTTAATCAAACTCCAAGCATTGCATTGAGCCACAGGCATCTCCCCTTAGAGGCCCACTAGTACTAGCTCCAGCCAAAAGCAGAGTCAACAAGCTGATTTTTCATCCAGCATGCAAGAGCCAAAGACCTCCAAAAAGTCTTTCCCCGCAGCCGATGAAAGCAGGTCTTAACTTGCTAACCTTAGGGCTTTCCTGCTCACCTCTCAGGTCACGTTACACCGGGACAGTCAACTGGTGAACCATGGGCCAAATCTGGACTGCCAGATGCTTTTGAATGGACCACAAAAAAAAATTATTTATTCTTACATTTATTGCTATTGCGGTGTGAAAAATGTTTTTCTAGAGCTTGGACCTTGACAATACCTTGCCCAAGAAATTTGGACCTTGACAAAAATAAACTGACAACCCCTGCATTACACTGATTGCAGTGGATTTAGCAGGGATTAACATGGACTGTTTTCCCAATTCACAGCCCCCACATGGCCCAAAGGCAGGGTGGAGAGAAAAAATGAGTGATTGAGGCAGTGTAATCTGTCTGAAATATTGTTAGAAAGAGGAGTAAAAACAACTTGGTATGGTGACTGTGTAGACAATAAGAGTAATGTATCTCTGTCATGAACTTATGTATGCAACCTGGCTGCCTTTGAGTACATCATTCCCTGGCATCCTGAAGGCAAGAGATGAATAATCAAATTAGGATAACAATAAGTCATTCTGTATCCAACTGCCAAATCCCAGAATTAAGATTGGGTAGCTGTTCATTTTGAACTCACCAGTCCAGGTAGCCTTCCCTGGAAAGTTCAGGGAGTGGAAGATGGGAGGGATCAGCAAGGAAACCTACCTAATTGAGGTCAGAAGATGTAGGGATAAAGTCAGAGAGGCTAAAAGTCGAGTAGAGTTGGACCTTGCAAAGGGAATTAAAACCAATAGTAAAAGGTTCTATAGCCATATAAATAAGAAGAAAACTAAGAAGGAAGAAGTGGGGCCGCTTAACACTGAGGATGGAGCGGAGGTTAAAGATAATCTAGGCATGGCCCAATATCTAAACAAATACTTGGCCTCAGTCTTTAATAAGGCTAAAGAGGATCTTGGGGATAATGGTAGCATGACAAATGGGAAGGAGGATATAGAGGTAGATATTACCATATCAGAGGTAGAAGCGAAACTGAAACAGCTTAATGGGACTAAATCGGGGGGCCCAGATAATCATCCAAGAATATTAAAGGAATTGGCACCTGAAATTGCAAGCCCATTAGCAAGAATTTTTAATGAATCTGTAAACTCAGGAATAGTACCGAATGATTGGAGAATTGCTAATATAGTTCCTATTTTTAAGAAAGGAAAAAAAAGTGATCCAGGTAACTACAGGCCAGTTAGTTTGACATCTGTAGTATGCAAGGTCCTGGAAAAAATTTTGAAGGAGAAATTAGTTAAGGACACTGAAGTCAATGGTAAATGGGACAAAATACAACATGGTTTTACAAAAGGTAGATCGTGCCAAACCAACCTAATCTCCTTTTTTCAAAAAGGAACAGATTTTTTAGATAAAGGAAATGCAGTGGATCTAATCTAGCTAGATTTCAGTAAGGCATTTGATACCGTGCCACATGGGGAATTATTAGTTAAATTGGAGAAGATGGGGATCAATATGAACATCAGAAGGTGGATAAGGAATTGGTTAAAGGGGAGACTGCAACGGGTCCTACTGAAAGGCGAACTGTCAGGTTGGAGGGAGGTTACCAGTGGAGTTCCTCAGGGATCGGTTTTGGGACCAATCTTATTTAATCTTTTTGTTACTGACCTTGGCACAAAAAGTGGGAGTGTGCTAATAAAGTTTGCAGATGATACAAAGCTGGGAGGTATTGCCAATTCGGAGAAGGATCGGGATATTATACAGGAGGATCTGGATGACCTTGTAAACTGGAGTAATAGTAATAGGATGAAATTTAATAGTGAGAAGTGTAAGGTTATGCATTTAGGGATTAACAACAAGAATTTTAGTTATAAGTTGGGGACGCATCAATTAGAAGTAACGGAAGAGGAGAAGGACCTTGGAGTATTGGTTGATCATAGGATGACTATGAGCTGCCAATGTGATATGGCTGTGAAAAAAGCTAATGCGGTTTTGGGATGTATCAGGAGAGGCATTTCCAGTAGGGATAAGGAGGTTTTAGTACCGTTATACAAGGCACTGGTGAGACCTCACCTAGAATACTGTGTGCAGTTCTGGTCTCCCATGTTTAAAAAGGATGAATTCAAACTGGAGCAGGTACAGAGAAGGGCTACTAGGATGATCCGAGGAATGGAAAACTTGTCTTATGAAAGGAGACTTCAGGAGCTTGGCTTGTTTAGCCTAACTAAAAGAAGGTTGAGGGGAGATATGATTATCCCTCTGATATATTTATAGAGAGCAAATACAGGAGAGGGAGAGGAATTATTTCAGCTCAGCACCAATGTGGACACAAGAACAAATGGGTATAAACTGGCCACCAGGAAGTTTAGACTTGAAATCAGACGAAGGTTTTTAACCATCAGAGGAGTGAAGTTTTGGAATAGCCTTCCAAGGGAAGCAGTGGGGGCAAAAGATCTATCTGGTTTTAAGATTCTACTCGATAAGTTTATGGAGGAGATGGTATGATGGGATAATGGGATTTT
This sequence comes from Dermochelys coriacea, assembly GCF_009764565.3. NCBI lineage: Eukaryota > Metazoa > Chordata > Testudines > Dermochelyidae > Dermochelys > Dermochelys coriacea. The sequence goes on from NC_050075.1 coordinate 4,776,052, forward strand.
GGTAAGTAACTGATCTTTAAATATTCAGGGTAAATAGGCCAAATCCCCTGAGATGGGATATTAGATGGATGGGATCTGAGTTACTATAGAAAATTCTTTCCTGGGTATCTGGCTGGTGAATCTTGCCCATATGCTCAGGGTTTAGCTGATCGCCATATCTGGGGTCGGGAAGGAGTTTTCCTCCAGGGCAGATTGGAGAGGCCCTGGAGGTTTTTCGCCTTCCTCTGTAGCATGGGGCATGGTTGACTGGAGGGAGGCTTCTCTGCTCCTTGAAGTTTTGAACCATGATTTGAGGACTTCAGTAGCTCAGACATGGGTGAGGTTTTTCATAGGAGTGGTGGGTGACATTCTGTGGCCTGCGCTGTGCAGGAGGTTGGACTAGATGATCAGAGTGGTCCCTTCTGACCTTAGTATCTATGAATCTATGAAATTAGGATAACAATAAGTCATTCTGTATCCAACTGCCAAATCCCAGAATTAAGATTGGGTAGCTGTTCATTTTGAACTCACCAGTCCAGGTAGCCTTCCCTGGAAAGTTTTCCTTTTTAAGGCAGAGAGGAATTTGTTCCCTGTAGGTGCAATTTGTGCGTCATGTAACAAAATCCAGCCACTTGCAGCCAGTTTGCTGTGCAAGCCCTGGCTGGAAACACCAGCCATCAGAATAAATAAAAGGCAAAGCAACACTGATTAATAGCAACATGGAATAATACCTGGGATTAGCAGGGAGGAAGAAAGGAACAGACAAGACCTCCCTAGGGGAGAAAGTATTTCTTGAAAGAAAAAAAGTGTCCATAATTATTAAATTGGTTTCCCCGGGGATCTCTCAACACCACTCACCAAGGATTCCCACCTCCTTTTATGGGCTGCTTTACATTTAAGCTCAGCCTGGCTTTCACCATCTTTCTCATGGCAGAAAATTCCCTTCCTGGCCCTGCTCAACATGTGGGGCCCCTGTTGAGGCACATTAGGCTTGTCTACTCGGCAGGGGCCTGCCGGTTGAGAGAGCTGAAGATAGAGCTTGAAGGGTGAGCCTGTCTGAGTGGTGAGGTGTAATGCTACTCAAATGGACTTAGCTCCAAGGCACGTTACTGTAAAAGTGAAATGGGCCGAGATCCTTGGAGCGGCAACCCAGATTAGTGAAGCTGCCGAGTCCTGCCACCATTGTTACGAGCTGCACACAGGGAGCCTTTTGCACTGCACAAAAAACCAACAACTTCTATTGGCCCTACAGTCTACACCAAACTTTATCTGCGTCCCCCTGGGATCCGTGGTTGGGAAATGCTGCAGAAAATTGGAAAAAGGTGCAAACAAGAAACTATTTTTGAGGGCCTCGGGATCTATTCCTAAAGATGTCATCTCTTTGACTATTGCAGGAACTGAAGCAATTTCCTTGTATAAATAATTTGAGCTAAATGTTAGTGAACTATAAGTTTGTCATAAAAATATTGAGGAATACTGTTTACCAAAAAGAAATTAAACTTTTGAAATATTTAAGTTTCACTGAAGAAATCAAATAGAGGAAGGGACTATTGAATCATTTTTAACAGATCTAAAGATAAGAAGTCAGACCTGCAATTTCCAGAATCTGAGTCAATGATACGAGATCAAATTGTGATGGGTATAAAAGGAATCAGCGTAAGAAAAAGATTGTTAGAGACAAATTTAGATCTGGAAGAAAGCAGTGAAAATTTGCTGAACTTAATCAACGATTGCACATTTTAGAAAGAATAAATAGATTCTTCAAGATGTGGGTTGGAGGAGGCAGCTGCTTTTAGATTACTCTGATAGATTGACCTGAGTTAAGATGCTCTGTATGTAATATATATTTGTTAACTATGCATCTAGTAAAGATTGTTGTGAAGTTACTAGCAATTTATTATTAAGTCTAATGGATTACTTGAATATAAAAACACAGGAACATAGGGACCTGTAGGGGTGAAATAAGTAAGGTCCATCAAAACAAGGGACACTGGAAGGGTATGACGTGGAGGGCTGCACAAGGCGAATCAGGCTTGGAGAAGGTCCTGCAGAGTGTGGGAGAAGATGCAAGGAATTGAAAATGTCTGCAGGTTCAAGAGAGCAGAAGAATGAGATCTACATTCGGTGATGAAGATGAAAGGAAGAGAGGCTCTGTGTGATACCCAAATTAAAGCTCTGTAGGGATCATGGGTGTTATAAGTCTGATTGCATCTTTGCCTGATACAGGCATTAGGTGCACCAGCGGAAGAGAGGGAGGGCCAAGCACGGAGTAGTCCCTGAACACACAAAGGAAGTGGTAGTGAAGGGGGCTTCAAGTTGGAGAGGGAAGGCAGGTAAGCTAAGGGATTTTTTGACTCTAAGACAAACATTGCCTGCCTGTCCCCTTACACTTAAAACAAGCACTGATGCCTGGCACTGCATAGCTGATTGTTGGTGTGATATAGCTCTCATATGTAGTGGTGTAAATGAGAAGACTGACATTAATGGAATTACACTGGTGAAAAGCCACTGAGGCTAGAGCTGAGCTGTGAAACAGAGAGAAGCAATATTCTGAGACTCGGGCTTATTGTGCTTGCAGGATAGTGATGTTAATAACCCCTCAGCCCAGGAATGTGCAGAGACTGTGTTAAGGACCTGGGCCACGGGCAGCCTTGCCTAATGGTCAGGGTGGGAAGCTGACTTAGTGGTTGCAGACATGACCAGGCCTAGTGGCCACCGCCAAAATCAGGAGCTGATACCTAGTCCAGGGAGTGAGCTGGGGTCAAGAGTCAGGAATCAGGAGCCGGGGGCGGGGTGGAGGAAAAAACCAGGAGCAGGAGCCAGGAACAAGGAAGAAGCTGAGAGCAGGAGCACAGCTGCAAGCATGAAACACTACTGAGCAGCCGGAGATCCAGCCCTGCTGCAGGGTCTAAGAATGGCTGAAGACTTCAGCAAGCACAGGTTCATTTGCTGAACCAGCCGAAGGCAATGAGCCAGCGGTGGGTCCCTGGCAGACAGTCTGAGCTGCTGTTGGCATCCATTCTTTGAAGGATGCAGAAATGCTGAAGCTTCTACTTTCCAGACCCCATTGCTACTCTGCTGAAAAGCTTCCTACCTCCAATCTCATAGGAGGCCTTGCAATGCCGGCACTGATTTAAAGGCAGCAGAGACCCTTATGACCATCTACTCTGACCTCCTGCATAGCACAGGCCATCAAATTCCTTCCAGTGATTCCTGCATCAAGCCTGTCACCTCTGGATGAGCTAGCGCACATCGTATACAAAGACATCCAATCCTGATTGAAAGACGTGGCATGATGGAGAATGCACTGCGTCCCTCAGGACACCAGCAGCTCTTACTCTGGGGCTCCTTTCTGCAGTGCTGTGGGACCTCCTTGCACATTTCCTGGGGCTTGTCACTGAAAGTCATACAGTAGCCTGAAAAAAAAAAAAAAAAGAGAGAGGTGTAAATCCACTTCCAATTAGGATGCCTGATTAGGATGAAGTCTCCCATGGGGGTTACCTGGCAGCTGTTACCCAATGGCCTCATCCTAGGACATGCGATCATGAGGTGGTGATAAATATCTTGACAACATAGTGACTCGGGGGGGGGGGAATCAGCCTATCCCGATTCACACATTGTTATTAATAATGATTTGTATGACTAATGCTTAGCTGCCCCAGCCCTAAACCAGGACCTCATGTGCTAGGAGCTGTACAGGCACAGATCAAAGAGACAGTTCCTATCCCAAAGGATCCCTCCACTCCTGGAATGCCCAGTTCCTATGTGGAAGCTACATCCATGGCACTGTCCCACAAAGACTAAATCAAAGCCCGGCCTAGATTCAGGGACCCAATCCTGAGGAGGGGATAGGCCAGGCCACCCAAAAGCCTCATGGGACAGCTGCCAAAATGTTAACACACCCTGAGACTGCATTAACCCCTCTTGCTGCAGTATCCTTGAGGAAAGTTGGAGGCAGGCAAGTCCCCAACAGCATGATTCCATAGGAGCTGCACTGCCTGGGCGTGACAACTGGTGTGGAGGGCTTAATTCTCCTGAAGTCTGGTGGGGAACATGCTCTGTTATAGGAATAATATCCTCTTTAAAAAAAAAAAACTACTACTATTTCCCTGAGCAACATGCACCCTCCTTTTAATTAAAAAAAAGTAGTAATTCTGTTTAATATTTAACTCTTTTGTCACCTTCCTTTGTGAGACAAAGTGGTTCACAAAAACAGAACATTATTATTTCCATTTTAAAGGTGGGGAAACAGAGGCACAAAGGGGGTAACAGACTTGTTCAACATGGGGGGGGAGGGATAGCACAGTGGTTTGAGCATTGGCCTGCTAAACCCAGGGTTGTGAGTTCAATCCTTGCGGGGGCCATTTAGAGATCTGGGGCAAAAGTTGGGGATTGGTCCTGCTTTGAGCAGGGGGTTGGACTAGATGACCTCCTGAGGTCCCTTCCAACCCTGATATTCTGTGAATAGCAAGTCAACAGCAGAATTGAGATTAGAACATGGGAGTCCTGACTGATGGTTCTCTGTTCTAACCACTAGCCAAAGCTGCCTTTCAAATAAAAACAGTGAAACAATACCTCTGTTTTAGTGACAGTGTCACAGGGCAGAGGTATAAAACCTTTGGATGCCCTGCTAAAGACCCTGCTTCCCTGTAGGGTGGCCAGGTACATGGGCCAAGACCCATAGCCGGGAGCCCAGCTGCAGGCCCTAACAAGAGCAGGCTCAGTGTAATCTGCTGAGCCAAATGGAACCAGCTGGGTTGCTGACTGAAGAAATATAAACCCAAGGAAGAGGCTAGCTGGGCAGGAGGATAGGAAGGCTGTGGCTCTGCTGGCTGTCACAAGCATCAAAGACCAGGGGACCCAGTGAGGAGTTGGAGCAGGGACTGGTGTTGGGGGAATTGGGACTGTCCAGGCACTGTAAATAAAAACACAGGTGAAGCACCTGTAAGAGGTGTCTGAGACCCTTTTTGCCAGCTCAAGCACAGGGACAAGGGGAAGGAAGCTTGTGCTGCCCTGTGACAGACACCTACATAAAAGACAGATTGCAAAAAACACTGTCTTGTATCTGCCGGCTCTACAAGCCCTACTCCCAGAGCACTAGGCAGCTAGTGTATAAAGGAAGAGAACAAAAAGACCTATGTCAGATTTTTTTTTTTGGCCCATGAAGTATAAGGGAAGAAAACGAACAATTGCTGCAGAGGGTGTTACAAACAATGGAGAGGAAAAAATAAAACGATAAAAAAAAAAAAGCACTTGACAACATCCTTTAGAGCTTTCACAAACAAACACTTGCTCCTCTCACACAATGCTGCTTCTTGCTGGGATGGATGGAGGTTTTGTTGTGTGCTCCTTCATATATTTTTTTTTTAAAAAAAGGAATGAGTGAAGAAAAAAAAGCTACAATAGAAAAAGAAGATAGAGGAAAACTACAAAAAGCTGTGAGCTGCCAGTGTGTTTTGAGTTGCTTTATCTTGAATCAATATTGAACTGGAGAGAAATTTTAAATCTAACAGATTACAGCTGAAGTAATTCCAGGGCACCTGCTTCCAGAGTGTATTTATTTAACTAGCTATAGCAAGTGTTTTTACAAGAATCCCCAGTAAAAGAGTTATTAAAACAAAGGGAGGGGAAAAGGAAGGTATATAGCAGATGAGGAACAAGGACAAGGCTGGAAATTAAACTGCGTGGGAGGTGGAAGACACAAAAACAACCCAACCACCATTTTATAACTTGCTTCAGACACTAAAAAAAATCTGGATGAGTTTTTAAAAAAGACAGGGATTCAAAGCTCCAGGATTTTGTCTAGTGATTTATGATCTCTGGCAGCTGTGGCAGAGGTTTGACCTACCTACAATAGGCAGGAATCATCTCTTGGTAGTCGTCTCCTCCTATGAGGAAGGTTACTGGTAGAAAGAAAAAGGGGTGGGGCGAAGGGACTTGGGAGCAAATTCCCCGCTGGTGTAAACAGGCTCAGCACCATTGGCGCTTTGTCTCAATTAGGGATTTCTCTTTATTTAGACACAGATAAGAACATGGTTTGGACTATCCAGTCTACATAGCTGTCTTCAGCTAACACCTACCATCCCATTTCCAAACTACTGTTTTACTCTGGAGTAGTGCAGGTTGGGGAAATTTTGTTTTCATTGGCATTTTGGTTTGGTTTGTTTTTAATGAAACCTGAAAATTTTTGATAAAAACAGAATCTTCTCTTCCCCACCTTGAAATTTAACATTTTTTGTTAAAAGCTCATTTTTCAATCAGAAAGTAGTTTTGCCAGAAAGTTTTTGACTGCTCCACTCTTGAGCGTTGAGGGAGCTACCTGGATTTGACATCACTTCGAGGGGTATTGCCTTTCGGAAGGTGATACACCTGGAACGAAGGTCCAGCATCAGCCAGTCTAGTTGTGACTTCCATGCTTGGATCTTACTCCTAGAGATACTACTTTTGGGATGGAACTTCTGGGACTTAGCTCATTAGAGTTGGCAGTATTACCAGTTCAGAGAAAGAGGTTAGAAAGGTTGATTTGCCTGAAGGCTTCTCTTTCAAAGCTAACTTGAATCATTTCAGTCTGCTGACTTTACTTTGGTTTCAACTTTGGTTGCACTCAACCTTTGACACTAAAATCATGGGTTCAAGGCTCACAACGGGCTATAGACTCAGTCCAAATCCCTAGCACCTGTCTCTGCTAGGTACCTAGATGTGTACTGAAGGCGTTACTGCATTTTTAAATAAGATCTGGAAATAACTGATATGGAAAGGTCTTATATAATTTTAATGTGATGAAACTAGTACGATTCTGTAGAAATGTTACAGTGTTCTATCAAAAATTACTCTAAGCACACAGAATTTAACTAATAATTGTGTGCTTTCTATAGGTTTTTCCCCAAACCACCCTAAAAACTCCTATAGCAAGGATGTAATTCACTAAAGAATGGTCTAAAATACCTTTAAAGAGATTTTTACAGGGGTATTTTATAGGACTTTTCCAGAGTCCTTCACTCAATTAAACTGATGTTTCTGAGCTATGGCTTAGCACATTATTATATTCAGATTGCTTTGTTCTGATTAATTGAGATGGCAGCTAGTTCTACATTCTTTAAAGCATTTGAAATACCTTAAGTTTAAAAGGTACTAACTAAATTCATATCCTATTCTGTTTCAGTGTCCATTGTATTTATGCAAATACTCTCTCCTTGAAATCAAGCAAAGACTCATTTTCTAAGAGTAATTTATCTCCATAAACAATTAACCAAATTCTCTTTTCAGTTACTTCTACAGAGCTGATCTTGGTGGAGTTGCATCAGTATAACTGAGAAGAGAATTTGGTCTAATACCATTGAAGGATTATTGTAGTCACTTGAAATCTGGAGAACACAGCTGACAGGAAATTCCATCATGCTTAACCTTTGATACCTAAAGATGAACTTTGGTTTTCCAAAAAGAAAAGGAGTACTTGTGGCACCTTGACTAACACGGCTGCTACTCTGAAACCTTTGGTTTTCCAGGGATCCCTGTAATTACTATGAAGTGTGAAAGGTCCAATCCAACCAAGTCAGTGAAAAAAGTCACAAAAGATTTGGGCCCCAGTTTCCTGGTTCATTTCAGATCGCTGTACCATAACTAGAACCAATCTTGCAATAGGAACTCAGCTGATTAAAACCCCAGGAAGAGAAGAGGGGTAGGCAAGAAGAAAGTTGAATAGAAATTAAGTCCAAAATAAAAAGCTTCTTGACTCAATCATTTTCTTAGAATATAATGAAACTGTCATATATACATATACAGTATATGGTGCACACACACTGCATTTACTATGTGGTACAGTACATGACTTCTCACTCATGGAATCTATTCGTTTCACAGCCTTTGCTGCCCAATGATGCACCAGAATCACAGCTTCCATTTAAGAAGAAAAAAAAGGGAGATGGGTGAAATCCATATTTGTGAGCCTCCCCTTGATTTCAATGACACCAGGATTTCACCCCATGTTTCTAACCTCATGGTTTTGAGGAAAACCTTGACAATGCAACTGGAGTGTAGACCGGCGCAGTACTGTCAAAGTGAGTCTGCAGACAGCACACAACAACTGCTGTGTGCAGTGCGAGCCATCCCAATTCAGCCCTGTGGGGTGTTGACTCAGAAACCTAGAGCAGACAGTTTAAACAACAATGTTAATTATTTCACTACTGATAGTTTTAAAGTAGAAATGTCCAACTACTGTGCTTATCCCACAGTCCCAAACAGCTCTCACCCAGCTACCAACCCCCCCTCCCCCCGCATCCTCCCCTAACCACTTCCATGGTGCAGTAATGAATTGTTGTAGCTAAAGATACGCTGGAGGGGAGGGATAGGATACAGAAGGACCTAGACAAATTGGAGGATTGGGCCAAAAGAAATCTAATGAGGTTCAATAAGGATAAGTGCAGGGTCCTGCACTTAGGATGGAAGAATCCAATGCACCGCTACAGACTAGGGACCGAATGGCTCGGCAGCAGTTCTGCGGAAAAGGACCTAGGGGTGACAGTGGACGAGAAGCTGGATATGAGTCAGCAGTGTGCCCTTGTTGCCAAGAAGGCCAATGGCATTTTGGGATGTATAAGTAGGGGCATAGCGAGCAGATCGAGGGACGTGATCGTTCCCCTCTATTCGACACTGGTGAGGCCTCATCTGGAGTACTGTGTCCAGTTTTGGGCCCCACACTACAGGAAGGATGTGGATAAATTGGAAAGAGTACAACGAAGGGCAACAAAAATGATTAGGGGTCTAGAGCACATGACTTATGAGGAGAGGCTGAGGGAGCTGGGATTGTTTAGTCTGCAGAAGAGAAGAATGAGGGGGGATTTGATAGCTGCTTTCAACTACCTGAAAGGGGGTTTCAAAGAGGATGGCTCTAGACTGTTCTCAATGGTAGCAGATGACAGAACGAGGAGTAATGGTCTCAAGTTGCAATGGGGGAGGTTTAGATTGGATATTAGGAAAAACTTTTTCACTAAGAGGGTGGTGAAACACTGGAATGCGTTACCTAGGGAGGTGGTAGAATCTCCTTCCTTAGAGGTTTTTAAGGTCAGGCTTGACAAAGCCCTGGCTGGGATGATTTAACTGGGACTTGGTCCTGCTTTGAGCAGGGGGTTGGACTAGATGACCTTCTGGGGTCCCTTCCAACCCTGATATTCTATGATTCTGAAGTCTGCAGAGTCTTGAAAAAATACAAAATATGAGAACAGGGTAAAATAAATGGAATTTGATATCAAAGTAACCAACGCTGGGGCTGCTGTGTTGATTGCAGCATTCCTTTTCATGATTCATTCCTTAAAATCCACCATCTTCTAATGCTAATGGAGCTGCAGCAGCATTTCCATGCTTGATGCAGAATCCAGGAACCTTGCCACAGAATTAGTCACAATAATCTTGTCATGTAGTGCACAGGTCCTTGGCAGAAAGGCACTGTAGTCAACAGGGGTCTATGGAGGCACATGTTGACATTTATACTTTGAAGCCAATGGATCTCTGTGCTGGTAAATGTTGGCACACAGGCATTGATTGCAATTGGGTACCCTGAAGTGCACATCTGCCCACTTGGATCAGTGTGCAGGGCCAGACTGTTTGTAATTGTGTGTGCACATCCCTCCAAGATACACACACAGTACACATTCCCACATGCAGCACTGAAGATGAGAAAAATCCCCAGGAACACAGAAATTTCTCAGATCCTCCACAACATCTGGATTTTTTCAAATATATTTTATTTGTAATAGATTGTTTTGTTAGTAACACTGGCGTTAAATTTATTGAGAGCACGTGGAATGGCAATTAGAAAACTGTAGAGTGTGAACCGGCTTTCCTGCCCTCATCACATCGGAGCCTCTTTTCCTATAGGGTATAGGAGCACTCATTATTAAACAAACAACTTAATCCCCAGAAGGGAGAAAGAAGTATAAAGAATGAGCTGTATTTTAAAGAAGTCTTATTGAGGGCACAGAAACAAACCATCCCAATGTGTAGAAAGAATAGCAAATATGGCAGGTGACCAGCTTGGCTTCACAGAGAAATCTTCAGGGAGCTTAAACACAAAAAGGAAGCTTACAAGAAGTGGAAACTTGGACAGATTATTAGGGAGGAGTATAAAAATATTGCTTGAGCATGCAGAGATGTAATCAGGAAGGCCAAAGCACAACTGGAGGTGCAGCTAGCAAGGGATGTGAAGAGTAAGAAGAAGGGTTTCTACAGGTATGTTAGCAACAAGAAGGTGGTAAGGGAAAGTGTGGGACCCTTATACTGAATTGAGGAGGCAACCTAGTGACAGATAATGTGGAAAAAGCTGAAGTACTCAATTCTTTTTTTGCCTTGGTCTTCACAGACAAGATCAACTCCCAGACTGCTGCACTGGGCAGCACAGTATGGGGAGGAGGTGAGCAGCCCTCAGTGGTGAAAGAACCGGTTAAGGATTATTTAGAAAAGCTGGACATGCACAATGCAGTGTCTCCAAGAGTGCTGAGGGAGTTGGCTGATGTGATTGCAGAGCCATTGGCCATTATCCTTGAAGACTCATGGCGATCAGGGGAGGTCCCGGATGATTGGAAAAAGGCAAATATAGTGCCCATCTTTAAAAAAGGGAAGAAGGAGAATCCAGGGAACTACAGACTGGTCAGCTTCACCTCTGTCCCCAGAAAAATCATGGAGCAGGTCCTCAAGGAATCCATTTTGAAGCACTTGGAGGAGAGAAAGGTGATCAGGAACAGTCAATATGGATTCACCAAGGGAAAGCCATGCCTGACCAACCCGATTGCCTTCTATGAAGGGATAACTGGCTCTGAAGTTATGGGCTGGTGAGGCCATATCTAGAGTACTGCATCTAGTTTTGGGCCCCCCATTCCAGAAAGGATGTGGACAAATTGGAGAATCCAGCAGAGGGCAATGAAAATGATTAGGGGGCACATGACTTATGAGGTGAGGCTGAGGGAACTTGGCTCATTTAGTCTGCAGAAGAGAAGAGCAAGGGGGGATTTGATAGAAGCCTTCACCTACCTGAAGTGGGGTTCCAAAGAGGATGGAGCTAGGCTGTTCTCAGTGGTGGCAGATGACAGAACAAGAAGCAATGGTCTCAAGTTGCCATGGGAGAGGTCTAGGTTGGATGTTATGAAAAAACTATTTCACTAGGAGGGTGGTGAAGCACTGGAATGGGTTACCTAGGGAGGTGGTGGAATCTCCATCCTTAGAGGTTTTTAAGGCCTGGCTTGACAAAACCCTGTCTGGGATTATTTAGTTGCGGTTGGTCCTGCTTTGAGCAGAGGGTTGGACTAGATGATCTCCTGAGGTCTCTTCCAACCCTAATCTTCTATGATTCTTTGGGGGCTGATTCTCCTTTTGTTTGTATCAGTGCAACACTGTTGAATTCAGTGGAGCCACTCCAAATTCACACCAGTCTCTGTGAGAGGAACATTAACCCCAAAGACCCTTTGCTTCAGCAGTAGGACTGGGGCTCAAATGAGAATCAGATCCATTGCCCCCCAAACTTCAGGAATGTTCAGTTCCAGACCTGGATCCAAATCCATGGCTGGGGCCCCACCCTTATACTAGGTGGAACTGGAATGTTGAATTTGCCCCCCACCAAAGTATCCCCAGGCTTGCTCCTCAATCGGTCCAGCAGGGTCCATCACAGCACCCTGGTCTGAACTGTCTCTCAGCCCCTTCTGGGCTCCTTCAAATTGTCCCTGCTCTTCAAGCAGTGCTGGCCCTGTTTTGGAGCCACATCCCCCAAGTCTCCCTCCCTGGAGACTCTTTGCCTTTCTGGCCCTAACTCTTCAGCTGGGCCACTAGAAGAGTTCAGTTCCCCTTCAAGGGTGTATCAGTGTCCAGGCTACTTTCCCAGTGGCTGGTGGCAGGGACCCAAACCTGCCCTGTACTCTGGGTCCCAGTCCATGAACCCTATAGACAGCAGCCATCTGCCATGTTCCTTTAACCAAGCTGCGTTGCTGCTATGATTCCCTGGGCCACTTCTCCAGCTCACTCTTCACCCATACCTTGGGGCTTTGTCCTGGTTGAGCCCCAGCAGCCAGTCCAGAGCTCCTTCACATTCCCCTCAGTCTCTGCCAGTACTGCTCTGCCCAGAGTCCTGTAGGACAGGCACACCCTCCACACTCCTCCAGCAAAGAACTGATCTCCCTCTGGCCCTGCAGCTCTTCTTATCCTAGCCTGCTGGGCCCTGATTGGCTGCTCCCTGCAGCCCCTTTCTGATTGGCTGTATGGGACACAGCCACTCTAGGCAGTTTGGAGGACCCTCTACACTGCTCTTTTCTGGGGCAGGGTGTGACAGGGCCTTGAGGCCTCCATCAGGGGCCTCAGGGCCTGCTCTACCGCATCACAGACGGGTACCCATTCAGGAAAGTGTCCTTATTTAGGAAGGGAGCTTCAGCATGCACCTAACTTCAAGCATGTGCCTAAGTCCCATTGAGTGTGTGCTTAAATCTCATTTGCTTCAGAGTTAAACGTGTACTTAGGTGCTGTCTTGACGTGAGGCCATGGAAAGGCTCCTTATGCCTTTAGTCATTATCTTTGCCTTTCCATTTGGTTTCCATTTCACCCTATTTCTGCTACATCCGTTTTGAGGTGTGGATGACCGGAACTGAACACAACACTCCAGGAGAGGATGTCCTATTGATGTAAATAATGCCATTATGTCTTAATTATTTTCTAGCCTGTACTCGATACGGTACCATGTATGTTCCCATGAGCAGATGTTCCCATCTAGCTGCACACACAGTTGCCCAGGTCTTTTTCCTGAGCAGTTACAGTAAATATAGGGACCCAGCGACATGTCTGAGTAGTTCAGATCATTCCTTCCAATGTGCATAAGCTTGCATTGCTCAATACTGAGGGCCATTGACGCTGCAACTGTGTTGATACTGAAGTCAATGTATCTGCACCCAGATTTCAATTTAGCTCTCTGTCTTCTGCCCCTGCAGATGATACTTCAGTTACAATGGGGACGATAAAGCATGTCTTGAAAGCAGCTTTCAGGGTGGAATGGTTACCAGTGACTGTTGCCTAGATTATGCTGCAAAGTGAACAGCCATCATCATCACTAACCCAAGGGAAATGCAAATCCTCTTCATCATAGCGAGTGATGGAAATAAAGTGCCAGGGAACTTAATGGCCAAAGTGGAGAGAGAAACTCTGTACTGCTGTGCTTCCTGCTTCCCTCTCTACCTTTTTGATCTTAAGTGTTAATCAACGCAACAGCACAATGCATGGAGAAGAAGACAGAAATATTTCCCTTTGCTGTTATTATTGTTAGAGGAGCGCCTACGGGTTCTGAGACTGGTCAGGTCTGAGATGGGTTCTGAGACTCGTTGTACCTGTCACTGAAGAGAACACGGTAAGAGTCAGGCCCTGCCCAGTGCACTCACGCTCTGCAGCCCCCAATCCTGCAATTTGTACAGGAAACTGTAGGATTTTCAAATGTGCCTAATTTGGTTAGGTACCTAACTCCCATGAGAATTAGGTGACTACCCTTTGGTGCTTTTAAGTTCCTAGTTGTATATTTAGGTGCCTAAATACCTTTGACATTCTGGCCTTTTATCTTTCTCTGACTCAATCCCTTGTTTGTAAAATGGGGATAATAAAAATTATTTTCTCTCACCTTTTGTCTTTAGATTGTAAGCTCTTCAGGGCAGAGATTGTCTCCCGCTAAGGGTCTGTCTACCACAGCAGAGCCCCGATCTGTGTTAAAACTCCTCCAAGGTGCTCTCATAATACAAATTAATAATAAAAATTTGCAGTCTGCTCTCACATAGTCCATGAAGGGAAAAGAGGCAATATTCATCTATTCCATTAATTGACACACATGGTTTGCCCAGCTCTGCTCAATGGTTAATTTCATTGGTTGGGACAAAATGGAAATAAATGATGCTGTTTACTTAATTCAAAGGAAAATGGGAACCTGCTTACATAGGATCATTGACCTAGTTGTAGTATCTGATGCAGTGAAGACAAATTGTCTACAAGCCTTGGTTTAATGTAGCGTGGAAATGTATTGGGTTTTATTTATGCCCACATATAATATTTAACTGGCTATTGTGTTGATTAAATATTTAATTAGCTGCCTGTGAGGGGAAATGCTCCATTAGCTAGTGGGGAATTAAATTGTTCCTTGTTTCCACTTTTAAATAAAACGAGTAATTCACTGTCACTTAAGCATAATGTTAAGGTGACATTTCCAAGGGGAAAAAACATAGACTTTCTCAGCCGCTGGAATTAAGTCTGAGTCCAGGCAGAAGAGTTAAGGGGAGGGGGCTCGAGGATGTTGATGGGAATTTACCTTGTGATGATGAATCGATCCCAAAATGAAAACCACATTGATTCTCCTCAGCACCATGTTCTGGGAGCACCCAGAGAAGCAGCATTTGGCTACCTGGAGATTGTGACGTGCTTGCTCCCTATACAATCTACAGCTCAAACTGGCCCTTCCGAGTCTATTGGCTGGTTCTAGCCCCTCTGCTGAAGAGTGGCATGGCAGGATTTTGGACAGTGACGGGAAATACAGGGATGGAGCCCAGTGACAGGTCACAAACCAGGTTCGACCTGGCTTTCCTGTGACAAATTACCATCAGAAAGACAGCTATAATAGTCATATGAGAGAATCCAGGCTAGATTTGCAGAGGTGGTTGCAGGAGTCTCATTTGGAAAAGTGAGAGCGTACCAGTTGTGTCCACAACACCTCCCACCCATTTGCCCACACGATCTTGATATCTAAGCACCTGCAAACACAGGTTTAGTTGGCACGCTGAATATGTACGTTATGGTGCCAATCTATCATAGGTACTTAAATGCTCCCCATCACCTGAACACCTCCCAGTGTTTAATGTATTTATCCCCAGCACACCCTTGTAAGCAGGTCAGTGCTATTACCTGAATTAATTCCAATTCAGCAGTCTCTCGTTGGAATCTGTTTTTGAAGCTTTTTTGTTGAAGGATAGCCACTCTTAGGTCTGTAATCGAGTGACCAGAGAGATTGAAGTATTCTCCAACTGGTTTTTGAATGTTATAATTCTTGACGTCTGATTTGTGTCCATTCATTCTTTTACGTAGAGACTGTCCAGTTTGGCCAATGTACATGGCAGAGGGGCATTGCTGGCACATGATGGCATATATCACATTGGTAGATGCGCAGGTGAAGGAGCCTCTGATAGTGTGGCTGATGCGATTAGGCCCTATGATGGTGTCCCCTGAATAGATATGTGGACAGAGTTGGCAACGGGCTTTGTTGCAAGGATAGGTTCCTGGGTTGGTGGTTCTGTTGTGTGGTGTGTGGTTGCTGGTGAGTATTTGCTTCAGATTGGGGGGCTGTCTGTAAGCAAGGACTGGCCTGTCTCCCAAGATCTGTGAGATTGACAGAGCCAGAAGAGTACCCAGAAGTCACCTACTACAGGACAGGCCCAACAAAGAAAATAACAGAACGCCACTAGCCATCACCTTCAGCCCCCAACTAAAACCTCTCCAACGTATCATCAAGGATCTACAATCTATCTTGAAGGACGACCCATCACTCTCACAGATCTTGGGAGACAGGCCAGTCCTTGCTTACAGACAGCCCCCCAATCTGAAGCAAATACTCACCAGCAACCACACACCACACAACAGAACCACTAACCCAGGAACCTATCCTTGCAACAAAGCCCATTGCCAACTCTGTCCACATATCTATTCAGGGGACACCATCATAGGGCCTAATCACATCAGCCACACTATCAGAGGCTCGTTCACCTGCGCATCTACCAATGTGATATATGCCATCATGTGCCAGCAATGCCCCTCTGCCATGTACATTGGCCAAACTGGACAGTCTCTACGTAAAAGAATGAATGGACACAAATCAGACGTCAAGAATTATAACATTCAAAAACCAGTTGGAGAACACTTCAATCTGTCTGGTCACTCGATTACAGACCTAAGAGTGGCTATCCTTCAACAAAAAAGCTTCAAAAATAGACTCCAACGAGAGACTGCTGAATTGGAATTAATTTGCAAACTGGATACAATTAACCTAGGCTTGACTAGAGACTGGGAATGGATGAGTCATTACACAAAGTAAAACTATTTCCCCATGTTATTTCTCCCCCCCACCCCACCCCACCCCCCACTGTTCCTCAGATATTCTTGTTAACTGCTGGAAATAGCCTACCTTGCTTGTCAGCATGAAAGGTTTTCCTCCTTTCCCCCCCCTGCTGCTGGTGATAGCTTATCTTAAGTTAGAAGTGAGCTGTAGCTCACGAAAGCTTATGCTCTAATAAATTTGTTAGTCTCTAAGGTGCCACAAGTACTCCTTTTCTTTTTATTAGAAATGTGGCCCCTTTTAGTGTTTACACAGTAAAATTATTCATCTGATGCAGAACCACTGAAATCTAGCTACAATTTATAGATCCATAAATTCCAAGACCCGAAGGGACCATTGTGGTCATCTTGTCTGATCTCCTGCAGAACACAGGCCATAGGACTTCCCTGAAATAATTCCTGGTTGCATGTTTTTCTGAGAGATCTGCTCAGAGTTCAATCTTGATTTAAGAATTGCCAGTTATGGAGAATACACCACAACCCTTGGGAAATTGTTCCATTGGTTCCAACCGTCACTTCTGGAAATTCGCACCTTTTTCCTAGTTTGAATTTGTCTCTTTTCAACTTCAGCCCTTGGATCTTGTTAGAACTTTGTCTGCTAGATTGAAGAGCCCATTATCAAATGTTTGTTACCTATGTAGTTACTTATAGACTGTGAGTAAGTATAATTTAACCTTCTCTTTATTCAGCTAAATGGACTGAACTACTTGAGTTCACTATGAAGCATGTTTTCCAATTTTTTTAATCATAAGCAGTCATCTGACCATGAAGACACACAACAGCCTCCATGCTGACAATATCCCATGTTTTCCTTTAAGAGATGTTACTTGTTACTCTTTGCGTTTCTCTACCACCCTCTTGGAAGCTTGAAAATAACATTTCTATACCTGCCGTTTTTATCTTTTTCCATTTTGTAAACACTGATTCCCCCCCACCGCCACCCTTTCTCTTTTTTAAACAAAAACACACTTTTAGAGCCAGATCCTGAGCAGGGGAAAATCAGCTCAACTCCATGGAAATAAAGAGAGCTACTCTGGTTTATACCGTGAGGGCATCTGCCCCTTTATTTTTAATTTAATGTTGGAAATACAAAGATTCTAGATCTCACTTTTTTGTCTTGAAAGTATAAGGTCAGGGGTGAGCAACACTCAGTGGAATACATGCATGATCGCCAATACTAACCGTTCTGTTTTGGGATGAATGAGAAAGTCTGGAAACCTCGTTCCACAGCTGGTAATACACCAGTAGATCCTCCATCACTTCATTTGATTAATCAGTATGGTCAAGAGGTAAGAACATATGTTTGAGGAAATGAACTTTCCTGACATCAGCCAGACTCAAAGGTCCCTCATGGACAGATTCTTGTGCAGGAGGAAGGGGAGCAAGGCATTAATGGGTGGGAAACTAAAGCACACGTTTGTTTGTCATTATCCGTGATGATTGCAATACAGCTGGGAAAAGAGCTTGATAGGTAACTTGCATTTCCTTGTGCTCTGCAATGCTGACCATAATATACAGGAATTGCCATAACAAAGCAGAAGCTGGAACCCTGACTTTGGGATTTTCCACCAGATAAATTGGAGGAAGGTGAACATATTCCTTAATGTGTACACCTGGGGTGAAATCCTGGCCCTATTGAAGTCAAGGGGAGTTTTGCCATTTACTTCAACGGAACCAGAATTTCACCATGGGCCCATTGTGCAGTGCAGTATTATGGGACTGGGGGAAGAAGGGAAACATCACTATCTTCTGCAGAAAACCAGTTTATGCTCTGATGCATGGCATCCGGCCTTCTCAGCAACTATCTTTTTCTTTAAAGTTCCTTGGCAAGTGGCACATTTTAAATCAATAACGTATTTAGAATCCAGATGGCAATCCCCACCAGATTCGGCCAGTAGAGACGGTCCTGAACCCAACCCTCCATGTAAACAGACCTGAGTTTTAGGTCATGTCTGGATCTGGCCTCTGGGATGAGGCTCACCTGTAATGTTAAGGTAAATCAAATGTAGGGCTAGTGAAACACAGTGAGCCAGCTCCTGGACTGGTGTAAACCAGCAGAACTCCATTGACATCAAAAGTGCTACTCTGATTTACACCAGCTGAGGATCTAGCCTATAAGGAGTTAAAGGAGAGATGCTGAAACCTACATCTCAGGGCTTTGTGCTACCTGTAATGATAGCTACACATTAGAAAAACTACAACAAGATGCTGTTAAACGAAACCGCCTTACAGTGGGCCGCTAAACCGAGAGTTTTTTGTCATAAGTGGCCATAGAGTTTTCTCCTTTCTGATCCTGTTTGAGTAATGAATATAAATGGAACAGTGGGGGCATAGAAAACAAAATTCTCTGCTTCATAAGGATTACCTCTGAGGCGCCGCAAAGGCAGAGAACTAACTAGCATCTGAGCTCTTTGACTCTTCTGTTGCTGGTCTAGTGCATTATCGGGATGTGCCGAATGCCATGGAGATAAAAAACAAGGAAAGCGAACTCCAATATTTATTCCTGATTTTATAATTTAATGAAAACCCTAGACCTTGTATGTGCTGCAGAAGCTGATGCATTTTATCTAGAAGCCGCTCTGCACTTATACCATGACATAAATATCTCCACCTACAGTTATATACACATCAAGGTATGTGTCTACGCAGAATCCTTTTGTTAAAAGCTGACCTATTGCCATTTGATTCATTATGGAGCTAAAACCCAGATGCCAGCTGAATTCCAGCTTTTTCAGAAGGATACAGCTCTTTGTTATTTCTTTGTTGCTCCATCAGTTCTCATAAATTCTCCCTCCCTTCCCTGGCTATTCCTTTCAGTGCACACAGGCCTGGCTTAGGAACTTTTCCTGACCATCCCTACTGTTGTATATGTGTACCTGAAGTGCCCTGCCCACTGGGTAGGTTCCAGTTGTACATTCCCCAGGCCACTGCACAGAAGAAAGGGATGCAGCTGTAGGATCCAGCTGTAGAATTGGCTTGGAGTCTAAAGCCCTCTCCTGCAGTGAGATGGATCCGGCATCAAAGGTCATATCTAATTTAGCGATGGACAGAAGCATAGGCACACTTTGACTTCTATATTTGGGGAGGGGGGCAGCTCCATTCAGGCCAATGGGACTGTGCATGAGGGGAGCAAATTCCATGCCTGTCCAAGGCTTGCAGTTTGGGGGAGGCAATACTCCCCTTTCCTCCCCCAAACTACGCCCAGGACAGAAGCTAAGAAGCTGCCAGTCTAGAATAGCCATGTGAATGGAGGACCCAGCCTCCAATGCTGCTACTGGGATTTCGTAGTGAAGTTCAGCCACTCAAATATTCACATGCACAGATTGGAAAAAAAAAAAAAAAAAAGGATGAGCAAACCATGCCAGTACAACATCCTTCTGTGCTTGCAGCTCGGAGTGCTCTTTTCTCTGGTTCATGGATATCAAAGGAGCTGACCAGTTATTGGGATTCAATAGCAAAAAGTGATCTAATGAATAATGCAGCTTCATTTGCATACTTATTACAACCGAAGTTGGACTCTAAATATCTTGTTAGTGCAGCTGTTATGGTTTTAACATGCTTCCTGCATTCAAGTTACTTTCACCCTATGATTATAGGTGCATGCTATTCCATGTGCTGTTGCCAATTGGTTTGACGTGAAACCATAATTGTCCTGTGACAGATGGTGAGGAAAGCTACAGTTAAGCTTGGAACTGATACTCGGGGGGCCTAGAGTCTAATTAGTTGATGTACCTGGATTTTTCAGAGCCTGGTCAAAGCAAACTACCATTCCCCACAGTCAGCAGGTCACATTAAAACTGCAAAGAAAAGGCTTCTTGATGCCTGATTTCCAGATAAGGATTCCCAAGCAGTGATGGTGTTTTGCAGCCAATGTGCTGAGTCTGACCAAGAAAAGGACTTTTCCAGCTAATATTTCCTCCTTCCCCTGTGGGGTCAGCAAACCTGACTCTTGACCTTCCGCTTCTTAGTGTATTGAGACAGGGAACAAGGCCACCAAACCTGGCTCAGTGTGGGAGTGCTGAACAATCCACGGAGCCCAAAAGTCCAACCCCGCAGGAACTGATAGTCCCCAGCAGATAGGGAACAACAGACACTAGACTGGACAGTCCCAGACAGATGAGGGCTTTAGACAGAGATTTTCAAGGTAGCTGAAATGAGTTAAGCACCTAAATCTTTGTGTGTCTAACTCTCTTAAGGCACCTTTGAAGATCCCAGTCTGATGGTTGTAACCAATACCTTGATCTACAGATAGAGGAGAATTGGTAGCAAGTGAATAACAGGGATTCTCTGCCCCAAGAAAGAGAGGGTAAAAGAAAATGTGAGATTCTGACTGTTATTTTAACAGCAGAACGAGGGCGGGCTCTGGGCTGCCCTGGACATGTGCACCCGGCTCAGCCTGTAATCCTTGCATGCCAAAAATTTTGCTGCCCCTCATGTTGTAGGCAGCCATCAGCTTGTATGGAACCAAGGGACCCCGTTATAGAGATGTGTTTGTTTCTCAACACTGGCTCTGCCTAGTATGTCATCCTGGGATGTTGCATTTGACCAAACACCAAGTGAAACCACAATGCACCCCAAAGAAGCCGTGGCTGGACAACAAAATGGCAGATGAAACTCAGTGTTGATAAATGCAAAGTAATGCACATTGGAAAACATCATCCCAACTAGACATATAAAATGATGGGGTCTAGATTAGCTGTTACCACTCAAGAAAGAGATCTTTGAGTCATTGAGGCTAGTTCTCTGAAAACAGCCACGCAATGTACAGTGGCAGTCAAGAAAGTGAACAGAATGTTGGGAATCATTAGGAAAGGGATAGATAAGAAGACAAAAAATATCATGTTGCCTCTATATAAATCCATGGTATGCCCACATCTTGAATACTGTGTGCAGATGTGGTTGCCCCATCTCAAAGAAAGATATATTGTACTTGGAAAATGTTCAGAAAAGGGCAACAAAAACGATTAGGGGTATGGAACAGCTGCCCTGTGAAGAGAGATTAATAAGATTGGGACTTTTTAGCTTTGAAAAGAGACGACTAAGGGGGGATATGATGGAGGTCTATAAAATCATGACTGGTGTGGAGAAAGTAAATATGGTAGTGTTATTTATTCCTTCTCATAACACAAGAACTAGGGTTCACCAAATGAAATGAATAGGCAGCAGGTTTAAAACAAACAAAAGTAAGTATTTTTTTCACACAATGCACAGTCAACCTGTGGAACTCATTGCCAGAGGATGTTGTGAAGGCCAAGACTATAACAGGGTTCAAAAAAGAACTAGATAAGTTCATGGAGGATAGGTCCATCAATGGCTGTTACCCAGGATGGGCAGGGATGGTGTCCCTAGCCTCTGTTTGCCAGAAGCTGGGAATGGGCGACAGGGTATGGATCACTTGATGATTACCTGTTCTGTTCATTCCCTCTGGGGGCACCTGGCATCGTCCACTGTCGGAAGACAGGACACTGGGCTAGATGGACCATTGGTCTGACCCAGTGTGGCCATTCTTATGTTCTTATGGCTGTCAGACTCCCAACTGCAATGCTGAAAACTGACCAACCTTGATAATACCTAAGGTATGTGTGTGTGTCGGGGGCAGTATCTGCATGTGAGATGAAGACCCCGATACTGCAGACACTTACACACAATTGACTTCCCCCAGGAAAATGGTCCCAGAGAAGAGCATCTCGTTCAATCCCCTAGGCCTTGCATACAGAAATCTCTTTATAATGCTGTGCAGGGCCTCACGTTGCCAGTTACCCTCCATGCTGATGGGTTCTGGAGGTGGCTGCCCCGGTTGGGAGGACTATTGACACAGTCTGGGGTTATGAGAGTGTAGGGAATAAAGGGAAAACATTAGAAGGAGTCTTGGGGCTCTGAAAGGGGTACATTCCTCCCCCGCAGAACAAACCCTGGACAGCCGCTCTAGGAACTAACCAGCACCTCTTGCCTCCCAGCTACAAATCACCTGCAAACCCCTAAAGCTGAAACTAAGCACAGTTTGTACAATCTGCAGCCAAGGCCCAAAGAAGGCAACAGCAAGAAAATCTGCTCCTTTGCTAGGGAAACTAGGGAAATCTAGTATCTACAAGACAACAGAGGGTTGCCATTATCCTTTTCCTCCCCTCCTCCTCCGCGGGCTGAAGGATTGCAACGCCAGAAGATACCCTGTATTGTCCTGGTTGCCTAGAAACCTGCAAGTGCACTGGTATTCTAGTATTGACAGCTATGTGTTGTTGTTGCTCTGCAGGGGATACAAATCTGCCCAAGGCGACTGGAAAGAGGACAAGGTAGTGCTTACGGTTCAGTTCAGAGGGGTAGCACCTTCCACCACCCAGACCCTGTGGATGAGCCCTGTGTCCAGGGTATGACGGGATTTCTCCATGTCTGTTATGGCATGCACTGGCCTGATCCAAAGGCCATTGAAAACAATAGAAGTCTTTCTACTGGCAGCAATGGGTCCTGGGTCAGGTGTGACAAAAGGAGCAAGCCAGGGCTGGGGTTTTTACTGTAATATAGGCCTGACTCAGGCCAACAGCTAATACTCAGGAACCATTAGAAAAAAATCTGTCTGGTGGGAGATTTCGCCCCTGATATGGCCCATTCACTGATTCCTGTCACAGTTACAGTGGTGCCACGTCATCGACTTCAACTAACTTCAGTTCGGTTGTGCCAGATCAGAACTCCGGGCTTCGGCGGGGTTGCACTGGGGCAACCGAGAGCAGAATTTATCCACTGCAGAGACTGAATTGCCACAAGGGCATGGAAAGTCAGAAAGGATGGGCCCAAACGGGAAGGACTGGAAGCAACAGAAAGCAATGAGATGACATGTCCTCTTGGAGAGGGTGAGTGCGATGGTGCAAGCCACCTATAACCCCCTGCTGGGGGGAACGGACAGAAAAGGTCAAGGCAGGCCAGAAAGTGGGTGCAGACCACCAGAGGAGGTGGGCAGGATACCTGAGAAATGGGCAGACTCAGCGAATCTTCTGGGTAGCCTCTGCTATGGAACCCAGCTGCAGATCAAAGCTGCCAGCCATGTCAGAACCCCGACATGTTCTGGGCTGGTACCCCTGCCCCAAACTCCTCTGGGTGGAGACAGCACTGCAGGGCACCCCCCTGCACTCTGTGGGGTGGCTCAGGCTTTGTCTGCTCCCCCCCATGACGCTGTGTATTCATACGTCTTCCTCTCCCACATGTGCGCTGGGCTTCGTTTGGTTAAAGCATTTCGCTAAATCCTGTGCTCTTAAGTGTGTGTGCAGGGAGCTTAGCGCATGAGATGGGAACAACACACAGCTAAAGAAACACACCGGAGAGCTTCTGGGGCCACGCTACAGGAAAACGATGTCTAACGGAAAATGGCTTAGCCAGACTAGACATGGGTGCTGACCCTGGGCTGGCGGTTCCCTCCCAAATCACTGGGAGATTCATCATCCAAGGGATGCAATCCATTCATTTAATGCATGGCTCTGCACTTGAACACTTGGCTATCACCCCTGTATGGGTGTGCAATGGTCCTCACTCGGGGTCTGGTTGGGAAGCATGGCCTAGTGGTCACGGCCACAATCCCGGACTGCCAAAGGGGTTGTGAGGAGCAGACACCGGGCCCTCCCACTCCACCAGGCTCCAACCCAGGGCCCTTTGGGCTACCAGTAGTCTGGCAACCAAGGCTGCTTAAGGCTGTCCTTCCTAGGTATCTTCCTCTCATCACCCCCTCCCACCAGGGTCAGCTTAGTCCACGGCCTTCCCCCGGTGGGGAAATCCAAACCAAAAGAAGTAAGAGGGAGTTACCAACATCCAAAGTCACAGAATACTTCCCTCTCTGGTTATCTCTGGGGTGGGTCCCCCCTTCCCTCAGGGAGGGCCCCTTTGGGCAGCTGTGTCAGCTGGCTGCAGTCTGCTCACCTCCAGCTCTGCCACCCAAATGAGCGAATTCCCTGTCTTTTAATTCCTCCGGCAGATGGAGCATTTGCTGCAGGTGTGGTGGGGCGGGGCAGGGCTGGCTGAGTCCAGAATAATCTCTTCACTCCTTGTTGCTCAGTGTGGGGTTTGTACACCCCATCACATGGTTTATAATATACACAGGTATACCTATGTGCATATGTACAGTATACAGACTGGGGGGTGTTCCAGCAGCACTCAGCATTGGCTCTAATGCTGCTATGGCTGAAATTGGTTGTAAAACTCCTGTTGATTTCATGGTGGCCATCTCAACTGAGGCCTCTGGTCAATGTGCAGCTGTAGTCATGGATGCAAAGGTGCTAGAGTGCCCAAAGAATGGGCTGGTGGTCCCCCAAGGATGTTGCTGAGCAAGAGGGAGCTCTGAGAAGGGCAGTGAGGCTGATCACAGGCCTAGAGAAACTCTCCGAGGAAGGGGGATTGCAGTGACCTGGCAGAGGAGACGGGTCCGAGAGGACATGCTAAATGCCTGTAAACTCAGGAAGGGTCTAGGGAAGGGAGAGCCGCAGGTTCTGTTCTCCTTGTCTCTTACCGCTAGGGCAGGGGGACGTTCAGTGAAAATGTTCTCACCTCTCACCACCTGCTCTCCCTTTCTCCTTCTCTCTCATCGACTGCTTTCCTCCTCGACCCCTCTCAGGCAGTCAGTCCCCTGCCCCTCTCTGGTCCTTATCTGTTCCTCTCATCTTCACTCTCCAGCTCCCTCCCCGCTCTATGGCAGTTCCTCCCCCTCCTCCCTCCAACCCCCCTCGGTTTCTCCTCTCTTCTCATTCACTTGCTCCCGGCATTCATTTTAAAATGGAGGCGCTTAGCCCATCCAACTGGACATGCAAGCTGTCTGATCCTGAGGCCTTTGCCGTCCATGGCAGCTCTGGCTTTTCTCATCAAGGCTAACAGGGTTGGGGCCAGCGTGCTGTCCCTTTCCCATCCCACACACCCCCTGGCAAATTGCTGCAAGTCAGCTGGCTAGTCCTTTAGAAGGAGCTTCCTGAAAATGAAAATGCCCTCGGATTATTACCAGGCTTTATCTGTGTCAGGCTGACGTAATGTCAGATTGAATCTCCACAGTGCTCAGAAGTCAGTTCTGTTCCTTTGCTGCTATTGCAAAACAGAGTTTCTCCCTTTCCATGCAGCCTCGTCTGTGCTGAGAACATCCTGCCCCAGTGTGCACGGTGGGGGGGGCGGGGGGAGGGAACCTCCATGCACTGGTGTCAGAGAAATGACCTGCTATCAAACCCACCCCCAAACTGGGACAAACACTGCCAGAACTTGGAATTACGGTGATGAAATAGCCAGAATCAGCTGAGCTGATGATGTGATATCACCCAGCCTCTTACAATACCTGATGCGATACAAGAAAAGGAGTACTTGTGACACCTTAGAGACTAACAAATTTATTAGAGCATAAGCTTTCGTGAGCTACAGCTCACTTCATCGGATGCATTTGGTGGAAAATACAGAGGGGAGATTGATATACACACACAAGAGAACATGAAACAATGGGTTTATCATACACACTGTAAGGAGAGTGATCACTTAAGATAAGCCATCACCAGCAGCGGGGGGGGGGGGGGTAGGGAAGGAGGAAAACCTTTCATGGTGACAAGCAAGGTAGGCTATTTCCAGCAGTTAACAAGAATATCTGAGGAACAGTGGTGGGTGGGGGATGGGAGAAATAACATGGGGAAATAGTTTTACTTTGTGTAATGACTCATCCATTCCCAGTCTCTATTCAAGCCTAAGTTAATTGTATCCAGTTTGCAAATTAATTCCAATTCAGCAGTCTCTCGTTGGAGTCTGTTTTTGAAGCTTTTTTGTTGAAGGATAGCCACTCTTAGGTCTGTGATCGAGTGACCAGAGAGATTGAAGTGTTCTCCAACTGGTTTTTAAATGTTATAATTCTTGACGTCTGATTTGTGACCATTCATTCTTTTACGTAGAGACTGTCCAGTTTAACCAATGTACATGGCAGAGGGGCATTGCTGGCACATGATGGCATATATCACATTGGTAGATGCGCAGGTGAACGAGCCTCTGATAGTGTGGCTGATGCGATTAGGCCCTATGATGGTGTCCCCTGAATAGATATGTGGACAGAGTTGGCAAGGGGCTTTGTTGCAAGGATAGGTTCCTCGGTTAGTGGTTCTGTTGTGTGGTGTGTGGTTGCTGGTGAGTATTTGAAGCAAAGGAGAAAAGAGACATTTTCAGCTGAGATTTGAAATGAGGCAGAGAGGTGATGAGCAGGGAGCGACAGGGAGGCTGGTCCCAGTGGCAGAAAGTGGCTCTTGCTCCAACAGTGGTGTCATGTGGAGGATGGTGCTAGGTAAATGTAAGGAACAGGGAGAGAAGGTCTAAGATGTAGGTGCAATGCCCTATCCTAGGTGGGTCACCAGGGGCACCATGGATCTTAATGCATGAACTGCTACCACCTAAGCTAAACAACCCCAGTCTCTCAGCCCAGGGTCATCAACCTCTCTTTGTGGCCCAGCCACCACTACAGGGAGAACAGAGTGCCGCACTGACAGGTGTGGGTTACATAGGCTGGAGAAAGGAAGGCAAGTTTGACCTGGACTGTGGCATGTTGCCACCTTGTAGACGCTCCATGTATCTGCCAGGCAGTCCAGAGGGAGAATGGAGAGATGTGCTGCTATATAGACATGCATTCTCTGCATACGAGGCTGATTTCCCCTGTTACATGGTTGAGACAACAGTTAAATAAAAGAACCTCACTGAAATCTCTGACAACCTGCTTCTTAGAGCATGTAGCAGGGAA
Source organism: Dermochelys coriacea (assembly GCF_009764565.3). Lineage (NCBI taxonomy): Eukaryota > Metazoa > Chordata > Testudines > Dermochelyidae > Dermochelys > Dermochelys coriacea. The sequence goes on from NC_050075.1 coordinate 4,802,864, forward strand.
CCTGTAGTAAATGGATTCATTCATGGGCTTCGGGAACAGGGTCTGTGTTTTGGTTCTGTGTTTGCATAGCACCTAGTACAATGGGGCCTGTCCAGGACTAGGGCTGCTAGGTGCCACAGTAATAAAAATAACACCAGTGAATGGGGGCTGGGGAGAAGGGAGGGAGCGGTGTGAGGACGTGTTTCTCCGTATGAGGGAGACGGACGGCAGCAGCATACTGTACACACTGGAGTTTGGAGGGCAGGTGTGTCAGCAGGTCACAGAGGAGGGATTTGTAATGAGCCAGACAAGTGGCAGTCAGCTCCTGGGTGAGGAATTCAGTGGAGACGCACAGGGTGGCCAAATCTCATGATTCTCTCATAAGTCTTGCAATATTTGCTGTTTTTCTTAAAGTCCCAGCTCCTGAAGCCCTGTGATTATGTGAGGATCTCAACTTTCATTTTAAAAATAAAGTCATTTCTAGCCCCCCTGGTTGCAGAGAGAAGCTTGAAAATGTGACCCAAATGCACCCTGGAGGCACCAAAACTAGAAATCATATAAAAAAAGCCCAAAATATATGATTTTACTTCAAATCTCATGATTTTTAAGCCAATCTTGTGATTTTGGGGAAATCTGACTCCTGAGCTGTGATCGCCTGGGGATGGCGATACGGGTGTAGTTGAGGCAGGGGTGGTGTACATAGCTCCCCAGACATAGGAGGTATGGGGGTGGGGGAAGGAAAGTGCATGGGCACTTATGACAGCAGAAGCAAATGGGAGATCAGGGTCATTAGAGAACTGGGCACAAGGAAGCCCAGGCTGTGGACGCAATTTTGGTCCAAGAGAAGAACTTCTGGTTATGAGACAGCCAGTTCGAGGCAGGTGATTAAGGCAGCAGAAAGGGTGGGAGGCAGAGAGTAGTGAAAGATGCGACCCCCATGTGCTCTATGCCTAGAAATCCAAGACATCTTCTTACAATCCAGCACAAGGAAGTGTTAGAACAGCCACTAGACTGCTCCTTAGTGGTGTAAGTCAGTCCCTTCGGGGGGTTGGGGGGTTGATTCGCCATGATAAGGGGCTCTCACTCACCAGTGCAGGAACAAGCCCGTCTCCCATTAGTCTGCCCTGGATCAAATTCCTAAGTACCATGTTTCTAGCTCAGACCTTTGCCAAAGCATTTAGGATCGAGGGAGGTGAGAAGAGGGTGTTAACTCAAAGCCCCAGCCGCAGACTGTGGCCTTGTTCAACGAGCATCAGCTATTTCTGAAAGCTGAGCTGGCCTCCTTGGTACAAAGGAAACACCCCCACCCCAGGCACCCTGCATTTTAGCTTTCCTTTAGAAAATTAATTGCACTGTAATTAAAGTGAAACCTGGAGACTGTGTGAAGGATTCAGTGGGTTATCTACAAAGTCGTTTATTAGCAAATATTTATCCGCATGGGAAGGGAGAGCGTGTGCGTAAGAGGTTCCTTGTTGTTAGTGCTGGAGACCAAGGACATTTGCTTTGCATTGTCCACTCCCGCCCCCACTTAAGCAGCCTGCTCAAAACACACCGCCACCTTCTGCCTGTGGACTCTGCTGAGCTCTGGGGCATGTCGGCCCTGGGCCAGCGCAGAGCCCAGCAAAGGATTGCGGGAGGGGAGGGTTTGCAACCGATGGGGCAGTTGGAGAATAGATGTGGGCATTGCCTAGGCCATGCCACCTCCCACCTCCCCGCCCGCCACATGGCCTGGAACGTACCAAGGTGGGGATTTTGGGGAGAATCTGGATCTGGGGATAGCAGCTGTGCAGCTGGGTTGTGGCTCCTTTGCATTGGGGTAGCTGGTGTTTAAGGGGTTGCAAGGCAACTGTGGACTGGACCCTCTGTCTGTGTGCCTCTCGCTCAACCTATCACTATAAAAAGTCTTCCCTGAGCACGGTGGACCTGAGGGAGGTCCCCCAGTCTCCCACAGGGACTCCCCCCATCAGCTTGCCTGCTACATCAGACTTCTCCACCTCTTGGCGCTTTGCGTTACTGTACCTCGAGGCTCCCCTCTCTCCCGAGGAAGGAGGTGGGGCAAGCCAGTCTGCCATGTGGACGTCCCCACAAAGGGATGCAAATGCACATCGGTCCAGATCTCTTCAGTGCCGCCACTGCATCCTCCCACTACCCACTCTTTTCCATAGCCCAAAGTCACTTTCCCTCCTGACCTCCCCGGTCCAAATGGGTTGGAAGCAAACAAAGGGCTAGATTTCAGCCTGGGCCTAATTATTAAAACAGGGTGGAAAATGATGGTTTCCCCCCGCACCTCCGTGAAATATTTTGACAAATGATTGGGTTTTTTTCAGCTTCATTTAAGTGTCTTGGGAGTTTTCTGGGTTTCCCTTTAAGAAACCTGCAATCTGATATTCTTTCTGTTTTCAGCACTCCAACATTTCCAGTTTTTGGGAACTGAAGCATTTTTGGTTTTCTGACACACCCCCCCCCCAAAAAGTGGGGTGAAAACAGATTTTTTTTCCCCCACAACAATTTCCATTCGATTCAAATGCCTTTTTGTTGGAAAAAAGGTTCAGTTGACAGTTTTTCACCCAGCTCCGGTGACTCTGCAGCCGCTGCTTGGGGACGTGTCCCATTGAGCTCCCTGCATGGCAACTATCCTGGGCGAGGAAGGGCCCTTCGGCTAGAGCACGTCAGCGGTACGCCAGGCAGCCATGGAGGGCTGGGACACGAGATGCTCCCCTCACAGCTTGCATGCTGAGTGTGTGGTCTCAGGTGCTCTGGAAGGGGCCAGGTTGTGCTGCTCTCGGGCTGAGTGCCAGCCCCCTCGGGAACGTTGTCCTTTCGCTCTCCTTTGCTGCCCCATTGTGCTGTCACCCAACTCCGGCCAATGGTATAGCTGGGGTATCCGTCCCCTCCCATAGGCTACACTTCCCACCCTCCTCTCCATCGCCCCAGTCCCTGTACCCTGCAAGTTCATCCATGGCTGAATGCACACAGCCCAGTGGGGTTTCTCAGCTGCCAGCGCCGGTCGTCCTGTCCCAAGCCTGAGGTAGCAGAGAGCTCAGCAGGAGTCCGACAGGGCAGAAGGATTTGTTGGGCTTCTCTGTTTAAAGACCCTGGCAGACCTTGTTCCTAGGAGTCTGAGCCTCTCTCGTTAGCGTTGTGTGGACAGTGCAGCTGCTACGGGCAATTCATGTCTTCCTGCCAGTCTCAGGGCTCTCCGTGCAGATGGCATCGCTCCCTTTCCATCTTCTTCCCTCCCCTGGGTTGCTGTGTAGGGCACCGCTGTCTCTGGGGAGCTGGGGTCGGGGTGGAGATGTGGGTGGTGAGGAGGAGAGTAGGGGAGGCAGCGAGATTAGCTGAAGGCTTTGAGTCATTTGAGGACTGGCTGTGTGAGAGAGACAGGAGCAGCCCACTAAGGGAAGCATCTGTCAGGCCTGGCTGCCGATGTTGACCGTAATACAATTTACCCGTGACCCGGAACGGAGCAGAAGACTCCCGCGTCCCCTCAGGAGCAGATCCATGGTGGTTACTTTCCATTTGTAAACAAGCCGAAAACAAGGCCCCCCGGCAGCAAGATTGCAGCCCTTCAGCTTCAGTGCCTTGAGCCAATGTCTCTGAGCAGGTGCCTGTTCTCAGTGGCATCTTTCCCCCCTATTTCCTGCCCGAATATGCCTCTAATCTGTGCCATGCAAAATGTGCGTCCCCCAGGACCGCGTGGCGAGGAACGAGTCTGTCAGTCCACACACTCACACGGAGTATGTAGGCCACAGCACAGCCAAGCAAGATGCCTGCTAATGGTGGAGCTTTCCCTTGCCCGGGGGGGGGGTGGGAGGGTCCTGCATTTAGAAGATGGAGATGTTATGTGTAATGAAAGTGTTGGGCCTTACACAGAGCTCAATACTTAAGACATATGCGATATTTCAGCTGCGCTACAAAGCAGTCCCCTTTCAGTGATTCTAATAATAATGAATACTTAGTGCCTTGCAGGTGGAGTTTGCAAGGGGAGTTAGATGTCCAGCTCCCAATTCCCTTAGGCTCCTTTACAAACCCAGCCTACATCTTCAAGGGGCTGTGCAGTTAAACCTGAAACACCCCCCCACACACACACACACCTTTGTGGGACAAGTATGAAAACCCTCATGTTACAGAGAGGGAAACAGATCAGGAGCCAGGGGCACAGCTGTGAGGAGGCCCGTCCAGTTTGCTTAGCACCACCCCACGGCTGATCTGAGATCCCAGTTCAGGAGTTCCTGGCTACAACTCCAGTGACGGTCACACTGACACCAGACGCTGTTTGGAAACCTGGCAACTTGTTGTCCTGAATATTTCATCCCGCTCACAAAATCACCGAAAGAAACTCATCAAATCGTCTCATCTGTCTCCTGGCCAGTGCAGGGCTGTTCCCCTGCACAGTCTGGGCCATCTCCTGCTGGATGGCTCCTGCTGTTTCCCAACACTCCAGGGCTCTGTCTTGCTGGTGGGGCTTCTGCTGCAAAGATCTCTCTAGTCTTTGCAGGACCTTTGACAGGATGCAGGGCAACCAGCATGCCAGGATGGAGGTGGATTGGCAGAATTGTTTGGGGCCCCCGTCACAATGGAAATTGCAGCTCCCCCTGCTAGTTAAGATTGGGGTGCACTGGCAGCACTATGGGGCTCTCAGAATGGGAATGAGAGGGGTGCTCCAAGTAGGTTTGGGGTACATTGGCAGAGCTAAAGGTGGGTAGCCTGGGACAACACGCCCCCTTGACAACTGGCTGCAGTCAGTGCTTTCTCCCCCTCGCTGCCATGAGCACCCTGAACATAAGTTTTAGTGCATGCCTTGGGTTACTTCAGATACAGGCCCCAGGTGGCAGGGAGAGAGGATGCCCAGGGCCACGGGAGCATATCAGAGGAGAGGTCTGCCACTACGAGAGAGATACATGCTCAGTCGTCTTCAATCTGAGCTCTTCATCCAGCCGGCAGACTGGGGGTTTAGTGCTCGGATGCTTCATTAACTAACAATAGTGAGTCACCGCACTGGCCTCGTGGGCATTGTAAATGATAGTGTCAGGACACACTGGGAGGAAGTAGAATTTCAATGAGGCTGAAATGGGTCAATCCTAAAAACACAGAGAGAGTGTGTCACAGATGAGCCTCATGCTCCGAATCTAACAAGGTGGCTCAGCAACACCTTCTGCCCACCATGGCTCTCTCTGGCCAACTTCTTCTCCTTCCTTTGTGGTGCAGAGGTCTCTGGTGTCTGGGAGTGAGGTTTTCCTCACCTTCTGGGGCTCTGCAATGCCATACGCTGAATGGGCCCAGGCTCCGAGACACTTCAGCTCATCGTATGACACCATTTGTTTCACAGATGTTCCTTTATTTCCTTTCCTCCAAAACCCCTCACCGATAAGGTGAGTTTTATCATTCTGGCTACTCCCCAAGCACCTTCCCAGTCCTCACCGAGGCAATGGGGTTTACATCTGCTCCAGTTCACTTTCCTGGCAGCCTGCCAGCCCTCCTTTGGCATTGAATCTGCCCGTGGTTCATTTCCATTGGCCGTATTACATCTCTGCCTCTTCCTGTAAACATGATCTATATTCGATGGCAATAGCATGCTAATATACAACACACAAGCAATCTCTCTTTCACTTTAGAAGGGCAGCCTAATAATGCCGCGCTAGATTTATCTAGGCATTAAAAACACATTTATAAGATGCCGATGGTCCTTGCAGTGACTGATCTAGAGAGCCTTCAAGCCCCATTATCATTTGTCTCCGGGAGAATCTAGGAATGCAAGGAGACATCATTAGTCAGCTTTACAATGGGGAAGCATTTACACCTGAGTGATGTAAATTTAGCGGCATTAGCTTCTAATGGGGAGAGATCAATAGTCGCCCAGGAAATATGGATCAATTTCTGAATTAACAAATCTGTTGCGGTTGAGGAGACACATACCTGATGCCTTTTCCTCTGTGGTCTGACCCATTTCCAAAATGAGGTTGGACCCGGGACCTGAAGCTGCCCCGAAGTGCCATTTGACCAGATCTGGCACCCTATTCTGAGTGCCTTGTGGTCCGTGATGATGCACTTAGCATCTCAAATAGCCATCACATTGGCAATAAGCCACCTGGTTGGGAGTCAGTTGGCCTCAGGATGGAATGGTCATGAAGGTAATGGCACCCAGGACCGATGGAATGGGCACTATATCAGCACGTTCTTCCATGGTTTGCTGTAGGCCCCTGGGCTATTTCTACCATCTATGGCAATAACATACTGGCCCGTGATGTGTAATTAACACAGTCACCTGCAGGGACAAGTCAACATCGTGTGATCAAGCCAATGTGCCAATGTGATGTTGGTTGTGTTGCCTCCCAGTTGCGAGGGTCGCTCAGAGACACTAGATTGGACACAGACGGGTGAGCCAGGGGGATGTTCTCTGAGCTCATGCAGCCCCATTTATGTGCAAGGCAAGGAAACAATGGGGAGGGTGTGAGACTGGGGTCCTTGTTAAAAGGTGAGATTGTACGTTTGGAGAGAGAGCAAATGTTCTCTCTCTTGCTGCTGCATGTTATGCCTAGAGCAGGCTGTCCCTGCAATGAGCTGCCTCCCTGACAATAAGCTGCATGGCAGCTCGGTGGTCTGAAAACACCAGGTATTAGAAACAGGGTGTAACTTGATCTCATTACAAAAGCCTTGTGAGACATGAATGGGAGCCCTGGGTTGAAAAATGGAAGCCTACCATTCAGCTAGATGGGCTGGCAGGTGGAGGAATGGTACAGCAGGTTAATGCCCTTTTTAGAGACAAGTGAAAACACTGGATGAGGTCACAAGGGGCAATGAGTTTGGTGGTTTCAGATTAACCGCTAGTAGATGACTGTCCATAGCAAAAAGTCAATTTGTGACGAACGACCAATGCATCACAACTTACCACAACTGGCTGGCTGTGCAAGAGAACTGCAGGGCTAGAAGAGTAGGGTGCTCTGAAAGTAGGGATCAAAGTGCAAGGGCAGAGCTGTGTGGAGGGCTAGGAAGGAGTCTTAGAGGTCATGACTGGGGTGCACTGGCAGCCTTAGATTGGAATAGCAAGGAGCACAGCAGATCAGGAGCGAGGGGCACAGCTGTGTGGAGGCCCAGGACTAAAACAGCTGAGGGGTTTGCATGTCAGACCTGAGTTATAGCATGACACGTGTGAAGTTGGCATAGCAATATCAGGCTCTATCCGTTGCCACGAGTCAGGAGCTGGAAACAGATGGCATTTCATTAATTAATTTACAGCATGTAAGTAATTTATGGAGTGCCCATTGGCAAGCAGGCACCTGGGGGCTGTTTGTGAAAAGATTCAGTTCATTAATGAGCAGGGTTACAAATCAAAAAAACACTTAATGCCATAAAAACTTAGAGGAACAATGCATCAAACTACAAGTGCCGTGATCCCCCTCCATGCTCGCTGCTCTCCATCCCTCCCAGAACTACTCCTGAGCTCAGCTGGAAAGATTCCAAGTAGCAAATCAATCTCTGGAATAACAGTGTGGCTGTTGAGACCTGTCAAGTGGACATGGTGCTGGCTGCTTTGCACACACTGATCATCTCTGTGCTGAAATGTCACAGCACTTGACGGCTGGAAATATCAAAACTATCAAGAGATTGATTTTCGAGCTGGCACTTTTGGTGGGATGGTGCCTTGCCTCCCATCTCCTTATCAAGAGCCCTTTCTCTTTCCCTCAAGAAAGAGGCTTCAGGGAGATTCAATCCTGTCAAGAGGAGGCTCAGAGCCTGAGGCTCTGCTGCAGACTTCAGCCATGGAAACACTGAATATGTTACAATGCTAGAGCTGCCAAGCCTCAGTGGGGCAGCGAACAATGCTAGTGTGCCTGGCCGCATTTTAAAACCAACCTCTCTCAACGTGCATTTAGCCAAGAAAGTTATGGATGGCAAACGAAGGCCTTTCTCAGGTACAGTATGCTGTTGCTAGCAAGATCTTTGGATATTTCCATATCATGACCTCAGCTGTAGTGGAAAACCCAGAGTAGAGTTAAATCGGGTCATTCCATTTACTGGAACACTGCTCAGTTCTGCCTATGTGCCAGACATGCTAGTGGATATCTCAGGGGGGTATCCAAAACATGTTTCATGTGGGGAAAAAGATCTAGTCCAGGATTCACCTATGTGAAGTGTGAGCCTACAAGCCTATGTTTGGAATGGACACACAGGATGCTCTTTCACATATTTCAGTTCACTGGAATGGAGAGGAAGAAAGCTTGACCTAGATTTCTTTGCTTACCAGGAATGGAGCTTGGACACACAGTTTTGGTGGTTAGAAGCATTGGGAGCATCTCTGTGACCACATGAAATGGATTGTGGTCACACAACCCCGGGAGATTTTCATGACTCTGCTAAGAATGCCAAACTCATTCCACTAGGGCAGCATGTCAGTTCAAACATTGGCTTCCAAGGATGTGAAAGATCAGGGTTGAAGTGCTTCTGAACTCCTTGGGGTGCTGCCCATTGGATAGAAATGATTTTTGTTCAGCAACACTGGTGGATAACTGTATGAACTTTTGTAGCTGTGTTGGTCCAGGGTATTAGAGAGACAAGGTGGGTGAGGTAATATCTTTTATTGGACCATCTTCTGTCCATGAGAGAGACGGGCTCGAAAGCTTGTCTCTCTCAGGAACAGAAGTTAGTCCAATAAAAAATATTGCTTCATGAGCAAGGAAAAGCAAACACTGTGAGAACAAACAAATCATTCTCCTACCTCAGGCAGGCAGCCCATAAAACTTACCCCAGCCGCCATCAGCTGCAGAATTAGATTTGCTTTCTATGCCAATTAAAAGACCTCCTCAACTTTACTGACATTAAATGGTTTCAGAGTAGCAGCCGTGTTAGTCTGTATTCGCAAAAAGAAAAGGAGTACCGGTGGCACCTTAGAGACTAACAAATTTATTAGAGCATAAGCTTTCGGTAATGCATCCGATGAAGTGAGCTGTAGCTCACGAAAGCTTATGCTCTAATAAATTTGTTAGTCTCTAAGGTGCCACTGGTACTCCTTTTCTTTTTGACATTAAATGGATGCCCATCAGCTCCCATTTCCTGACAAGTGAAGATGTAGAGTGTGTTGTCTATGTTACCGGGGTGCGTGTTCTGCAGCTATGCATGTGTATACATTGCCAGCTCCTTCTTCATGTAGCCTATCCAGTCAATCTCAGTCCATTTCCTAGCTGACAGGTGCCCCCCGTCAGCAAAACAACAACAACAAATCCACTGTCATTGGCATTCAGTGGCACCTGTGTTATCCGTCTCAGAAGAGAAGCCAAAGATTCAGTGGACATGGAGAATGACTTCTCCTCCAACGTCAAGGAGTGGGGTCTCTCCAGACCTGGGTTGAAGCACCTCAGGGCATGGGAGACTTAGGGGGATATCATTATTAGGAGGTATTTCAGTTATACTGGTGACTAAAGCAGGGTCCCCCAAACTTTTCCTCTTGCGCACCACTTACCAGTAATAGAATGTATCCGTGCTCCCCCCCAGTCCAGGAGCGGAGCCACGACCAGGAGCAGGAGCTGGGAGCCAGGGCTGAGGGCAAGTGGCCAAGAGTGGGAGCTGGCGACCAAGAGCAGGGGCCGGGGATGGGGTCCAGGGGCTTGTGGCCAAGCCACAACCATGGCCAGGAGTGGAGCCAGGGCTGCAGCTGCGACCGGGGAGCACTAAGGTGGAACATGTATAATATACATCACTAGAAAGCAAGGCCAAGCCAGCTTTCAGCCCCTCAAGGCCAAGCCTCCTTAGTGCTGTTGTGCGATGGGAAGTGGCAAGAAAATGCCAACTGTGTTGAGAGAGCAGGCCACAGAGTGAGAAGATAGGTGCTAGTACAATTTTTCCTAATAGGCAACATTCAGACACCCGTATGACTCCTGCTATATTTCCTAGCCCTGCAGGGTGTTTATTAACTCTCAATCAGGAGGAAATGGAACCCACCAGAACAGCATCCAACCCAAGCCGTACTTTGGAAGGGCATCAGTGCAGCACGGGCAGATGGGGTGTGGGCTTTGTCAGAGGCTAGGTCACATTAACAGAGGATGCTCATCGGCAGGAAAGTGTTGCAGCCATCAAAGGCAGGTCTGGATCCTGAGAAAACTGTCATGGGGGCGGGGGGGGAGGGGCGTTCCCTACACTATGGAGTCTGCTAAATGCACAGCAAAGAAAAGATCTGTGATGTCGCTGGTGTAGCTATGGAAGAAAACGTGTGAGCATGTCGGAGTCTGAATAGATGTGATCCTGGCTGCTCTGGCTCCAAAGGAGAAGTGTTCCTAGATCAGCCCTCTGCTACACCCTAAGCGCCTGCTCTCATTTATAAGCCCACCCTCTCCTCAGGCAGGGCTGGCTGCACTGTCACATTTGATTAACAGGCAACTCAGGTGGGGAGATGAAAGTGTGCAATTGGAAACTTGCTCTGTGTTCCTCTCGCTCCGGGAGCACAGCAGAGGGACAGGCTCCAGACTGCTACCTCTAGGCCACTGTGTTTTTAAAAGAAAAGGAGTACTTGTGGCACCTTAGAGACTAACAAATTTATTAGAGCATAAGCTTTCATGAGCTACAGCTCACTTCATCGGATGCATTTGGTGGAAAAAGCAGAGGAGAGATTTATATACACACACACAGAGAACATGAAACAATGGGTTTAACATACACACTGTAAGGAGAGTGATCACTTAAGATAAGCCATCACCAGCAGCAGGGGGGGGGAAGGAGGAAAACCTTTCATGGTGACAAGCAAGGTAGGCTATTTCCAGCAGTTAACAAGAATATCTGAGGAACAGTGGGGGGGGGGGGGGGGGGGGGAGAAATAACATGGGGAAATAGTTTTACTTTGTGCAATGATTCATCCATTCCCAGTCTCTATTCAAGCCTAAGTTAATTGTATCCAGTTTGCAAATTAATTCCAATTCAGCAGTCTCTTGTTGGAGTCTGTTTTTGAAGCTTTTTTGTTGAAGGATAGCCACTCTTAGGTCTGTAATCGAGTGACCAGAGAGATTGAAGTGTTCTCCAACTGGTTTTTGAATGTTATAATTCTTGACGTCTGATTTGTGTCCATTCATTCTTTTACGTAGAGACTGTCCAGTTTGACCAATGTACATGGCAGAGGGGCATTGCTGGCACATGATGGCATATATCACATTGGAAGATGCGCAGGTGTAGGAGCCTCTGATAGTGTGGCTGATGTGATTAGGCCCTATGATGGTGTCCCCTGAATAGATATGTGGACACAGTTGGCAACGGGCTTTGTTGCAAGGATAGGTTCCTGGGTTAGTGGTTCTGTTGTGTGGTGTGTGGTTGCTGGTGAGTATTTGCTTCAGACTGGGGGGCTGTCTGTAAGCAAGGACTGGCCTGTCTCCCAAGATCTGTGAGAGTGATGGGTCGTCCTTCAGGATGGGTTGTAGATCCTTGATGATGCGTTGGAGAGGTTTTAGTTGGGGGCTGAAGGTGATGGCTAGTGGCGTTCTGTTATTTTCTTTGTTGGGCCTGTCCTGTAGTAGGTGAGTTCTGGGTACTCTTCTGGCTCTGTCAATCTGTTTCTTCACTTCAGCAGGTGGGTATTGTAGTTGTAGGAATGCATGATAGAGATCTTGTAGGTGTTTGTCTCTGTCTGAGGGGTTGGAGCAAATGCGGTTATACCGTAGAGCTTGGCTGTAGACAATGGATCGTGTGGTATGATCTGGATGAAAGCTAGAGGCAAGTAGGTAGGAATAGCGGACAGTAGGTTTCCGATATAGGGTGGTGTTTATGTGAGCATCGCTTATGAGCACCGTAGTGTCCAGGAAGTGGATCTCTTGTGTGGACTGGTCCAGGCTGAGGTTGATGGTGAGATGGAAATTGTTGAAATCGTGGTGGAACACTGTTCCTCAGATATTCTTGTTAACTGCTGGAAATAGCCTACCTTGCTAGTCACCATGAAAGGTTTTCCTCCTTCCCCCACCTCCCCCCGCTGCTGGTGATGGCTTATCTTAAGTGATCACTCTCCTTACAGTGTGTATGATAAACCCATTGTTTCATGTTCTCTGTGTGTGTATATCAATCTCCCCTCTGTATTTTCCACCAAATGCATCCGATGAAGTGAGCGGTAGCTCACGAAAGCTTATGCTCTAATAAATTTGTTAGTCTCTAAGGTGCCACAAGTACTCCTTTTCTTTTTGTGAATACAGACTAACATGGCTGCTACTCTGAAACCTGTGTTTTTAAAAGGTATCTCTCAAAACCAAGAGAGAAAAGTCCCAGCTCCAGAAGGCACCGGTAAAGAGGCAGCATTTGCTGACCATTGTCGTGTGGCTGTATCTGGGATTCCGCGCTTATTTCCTGTCCTGAGAACAGCAGGTCATGGTGGTGGTCTCAGATTCTTTCCATTTTCCATTTCCCCAGGAGGGACTGGAAAGAAAAACATCAGCCAGCTTGTTGGCAGCACTGGCTCGGAGACGCTCTCTCCCTGGCCAAGCTAGGCTGAGAGATGTGCTCATCTCATAAGAGGAGGTTTCTCTGATCACTCCCCATTGATGCAAGGCACAAGCAGAGGTGACAGCCATCCCGGGGGGTGGGATGGATTTGGAGTTATACTGGAGAGGAAAGCAGTGGGTGGCTTTTGAATGAGGAGGTGAAGGATTCCCAGGGAAGCACAGTGAAGGGGTGTGATGGGATAGCAGGTGGGATGGATGAGTTAGAGGCTAGAGCGTTAACAGGGCAGAAGAGCCTCGTGACAGACCCCCCTGGAGGATGGGGCGCTCTCCTCTATCACAGAGACCAGAAACAATTTATTCTAACTCAGAGGTGAAGATGTTGGCCCTGATTCTTGGTCCCTCTGCTCCTCTGCTTGGGGCAGTGGTGACTGGGGGATAGCAAAAGTGGCTTTAAACCATCTTTGTGCCTACCATCTTCCGGAGCTGTCCATAGTCTGTCTGATTCTGGGGGGTAGGATAGAGCAGCCAAAGGGCTGCTGTAACATATGCTTGATCTGTCCAAAGTTCCCCAGGGGCCATGTGCAGCTGAGAACAGCTGGAATGCAGCACACTCTGATCACACCTCCTCCCTACCCCAGCACACTCCATAAGCAGGGGCTGGTGCAGACCCAATGCTGCAACTCTTTGCTGGCTGGGCAATCCCTCTAAAGAGGGTGTGTTCTCTGAGGGCTGTCTGTGCCTGTGTCAAAGTCCCTTTGTGTCACCAGAGCAGCCTAAAGAGGCCTTAGGTCTGATAGAAAACTGGACCCATTATTCTCCTGCTGTCTGGCTCATCACTGGAAAGTCGGGATCAGCTCTTGACCTGTGCTATTAGCGCAAATGATGTGTGCTTGAGCAAATGGCTACAGCCATGCGACTCATGGAAACCTCTCTCAATTCTCATGACCCTTGAAGTAGCACCGCCATCACTGACTGAATCACGCTTACTTCGCCAGTCTGCAAGAGAACACCCCGTGTGCAAGCGGATGAAACCCTCCAGTGTGGGGACCCTCCGAGGCACATTTGCTCAGGTGACCCTTTCCACCTAGGACAGTCATTGACATATCCTCCAAGCCAGTGAAGTGATCTGGGAGCAAGCCCTTGGCTTCCTATCTCGTAACGTTGCGTCCCAGGGACAGAAATCGCCGGGCAAGGATAAATCACCCCATGCTTCCAACAAGCCCTGATTCCACCTCCACTCCGGGGGGGAAAGGGGGGAAAACATAGCTTCACTATCTCTGCTCTGACGCAGCACCCAGCTTCATCTGCCACTGGCTTTATTGGAATGGCTCGCACCGGAGAGACTGACACCAGGTGGCCATGTGACCTTTGTCCCTCCAAGCAGCGATTGAAAAAACATCTGCTTGGCGATTTGCCATGTCTCTGCCTGTGCCGAGTTTGGCAGCCTGGAGGCTTTTCTTGGGCTAGGCCAGAGGGAAGGAATGTGCAATGCCTCCACGGCCCTAGGATAGCTCCTCACTTGTCTGCTTCCTCCCCTGCTCTAGCTGCAGACCCGCCCTGCGCAGATCCTGCCGATCATGGCACAGGGGCTGGTCAGTAGCAGGAGCACCAGGTCCAGCTCTACATTCAGATGGACTCCACGCTTCATAAAGTCACCTCAGTGTATTTGTTTGCCAGGGACAGTTTGTCCAGGGCTGCGCAGCTTTGCCAATGCAGCTTAGCCTTGACATGCAACCCCGCTCCCTCCTGAGCATGGGGGGAAGTATGGACAACACCATGTTAAGCTTCAAGCAAATACCTGAGCTTGTGCCCTGAACAGCTGAGAGGCAAGTGGGCTAATTAAACCCCGGTGTCACCCAGGCCCAGAGTTCGTAGTCTCTGCAGCATCACCTACTACATACTCTCAGAGGCTATGGATTTACCTTGGTGGTGTAAGATTTCAAGGGGACCTAAGGGAGGAAGACCACATAACTGTTGCTAAGGTGGCCACAGGCAGCATCTATGGGTCCCTGATGGGATCAAAGAGAAAGAAAGCTTTCCCCAAACTTTGCTGCAGAGCGACGGGGATTCAGCCTTCTGGTGCTGCCCAGTGAGCTCAAGGAGGTTGTTCATTAAGCACAAACTCACCCCTGCTACCTGCAATAGATTAATGGATTCCAAGGCCAGAAGAGACCATTGTGATCATCTAGTCTGACTGCCAGTATAACACAGAGAACCAGAGGACGTCCCCAAAAGAAGAACATAAGAGCTACCAGGTTGACCATGGGTCGGACCATGGTCCACCTTGCTCAGCATCCTGTCTGTGACAGTACCCCATACCAGATCATCAGAGGAGCATACAGAACAGGAAAATTATGGAGCCAAAAAACAAAACCAAAAGCTGACCAGTGAAATTTTGCAAGTCAAAACTAGCCCTTGAGTGAGCTGTTCTCTGTTCAAACCCTGCTGGCGGTGTGGATAAAACATTTCTCTTTCCTTGTGGTGGTTAATTCTTCACATCTAGCCCTGTCACTCATATTCCGTGTCTATTTAGCCCATTAAGACCCACCATTAAACTCGCATTCCCTGTGTGCAATTGTTTTCACTGGAAGGTGCTGGTTAAAATGACTATGTAGATCTCGCTGTAATCAGAAGAGTCTTCTCAAGCCCTTTCATTCAGTCCCAGAAGATCCGATTAGCACTGATTGCTTGCAGTTGAGCGAGTAGATAAAAAAAAACTGTATATCAAGCCAGCATGATGGAGTGCCCTGGTACTTTAACTCCCAACACTGGGCTGCATTCCAGTTTCTAGGACTTCCTGAATCCATCAGCAGCTTCACCAAGAGAGTCTGGCACAGAGGCTTTTATTTTTCAGCCCCTTGGAAGGGAATATTGCTTGCGTAAGAGAGAAAAGCAGAGAAACAGAGGGACGAAGAGGGAAAGGAGGAGGTGAGGGGAGAGTAGTGGAAGAGAGAAAGAATAGGAGAGGAAGTCTAGAAATATCAGAAGGGTGTCTGAGATTTAAAGCACTTCTGAAACTTCCTTCTCTGGCCCACGGCCCGTGGCTGGGAAGGCCTTTGGTGAGCTGGCCCCCTGCAGCAGTAGGATCTGTCCCAGGGGAGGCTGGCTGACAGTGGCTAGGTAAGGGACAAAAAAAGGTGTCCTTAGAGCAGCTGGGGAGTCCAGAATGCATCTGACTGGGAAGAGGGAGAGATGCTCCGCTCACCCTCCCTGCCCTGTGCTACCTCCACTGACCTGGGTGACTAGTTTCCTCTCAGAGGGTATTACCACGAGTCAGGCTCATGTTTCTTTGTACTGCAGTGGCATGTGATAGGACCCCGCTGTCGTGGACCAGGACCCCGCTGTGCTTGGGGCTGTACCTGTTCCACGCGGCTTTGTGACACATCTTGTCCTGCCCCTTGTGCATGGTGCATACAGATGGTGTATGCAGTGATTGGTTTGCTTGGTAACATAACATGGCAACCAGGCAAAAGAGATAGGCTTCCCCTCCTCCGGACTCTGACTTGAACCTGGGGATGCTGCTGAAAACCCTCTATAAACTCTATCTTTTGCTTAAAGCCTGCTCGTACCTTGCAATCCCATCAAAGGGAGTGTCATTATCTCTGTTTACAGATGGGAAACTGAGGCAGAGGGTGTGCTAAGCTACGTGACCAAGGTCACACTGAGAGTTCGCAGCAGCACCAGGAACAGAACCCCAAATATCCCAGGCGGTGCGCTAACCACAAAACCATCCTGCCTCTCTGAGGCTGTGTCTACACTACGAGGTAGGGGTGTGATTCTCCTGCTTGTGTACACACACTCCTTTTAGCACGGTAGCACAGGGAGTGGCAGCCGAAGCATGGCTGAGCTGTGCTGAGTACAAAGCCGCCTGAAGCTGGCGTGTAAGTACTTGGCTGCAGCAAGCCGCGCTCCTGTGGCAGCTCTGCTGTTTAGCTCTTTGAGCTAGCGGGAGTGTATGTACACAGGCAGGGGGATCAGACCCTTCGCTCCTAGCGTAACTGTAGCCTGAGATGATGTGGCAAACCTTATGCAATCATTGACAATTGCCTGATTACGAAACGAAATCTCCAGAGAAGGGGAAGTGAGGGGATAAGGGGAAGGGGGGAGGTCGAAAGAAGGAAGCGAAACATCAAATTAAAAAGGAATATGCCTTACCTAGTTTTAATGGCAGAAGGTGACACTAGGCCTGTCACCTCCTTTCATTGAATCTCAGAGGCTTTTCATGCAAATTCAGGCACACAATTTCCTGGTTCCCTTTTAGCACTCCAGGAGGGCTGACTTCATTTCGGGAGCAGTGGGGGACAACAATCGTTTTGATCGTGCCTTCCATCCTGAGAGACACAGATAAGAGCTACGCAGTGGACTAACAGCGCTAATTTGATGCTTTCAGCTGACAGCTTTGCACTGACAAAAATCAAGCAACAGAAAAAGACTGTAAATTCTATAGTCTAAATTGCATAACCCCCTTCTGTGTCTCTCACTCTCCCCCCCTTCCCCGAGTGCAATATAAAATCCAAGATCTGAATGTACAGCCTGTCACTGTTGGGTGGGGGGGGGGGAGGAAGCGGGGGCTTCAGAATGATGGGTTTAGTGCTGGCAAAAGCAGGCTTGATTTGTAGGTCGGGGGACGGAAGCAGAGACCAGTGCCCAGTGACAACTCTGTACAAGCACAGAGGAAATAAATGCCTGCCACCCTTTAAAAAAGGACCAACTTGATACACAAAATCCTGAACATTGAGACTGAACCAGGAGCTGTCTCTTTTTGAAAAACCTATCTAGTCACTTACCTCCATGGTGAGGGAAACAACAGTTACTGTCATGCCCTAGGACATCTGCCTCCAGATACCCTGTCGGGATTTTGGAACAACCAAAGAATAGATCAACCCCAGAGAATCCATCCCAAGTTTTTTACTGAGCCCAGTGTCTGCTGCTACAGGAATTTGGAGTTTAGCCAGGGCTGTCTGGATACCCATGTAGTTCAGACATGAGCAATAAGGCCTGTAGTGATGGTCTTACTACCCATCTCTTTGATTTAAGGAGCTTCTAGAGACTCAGAAAAGTTATAAACTAAAAAAAGCCCTTTTTTGAGAGTGTGATTATCAGCTTCTCTCCCTGGGCATTCAAGTAAATGCAAGAGCAGTTTTCTTTTAACTTAAAAAAAAAAGGCAAGGAAATTTACTGTAAAAGTCCATGTTTGTGTGATGTTAGGGTTGAAATTCAGGGCCAGATTTTCAAATTGCTGGCTTATACAAACACATGTTTAATTCCCCAAGATTTTTATGCAACACTCATATTCACATGTACAGCCAGGAAATTGCCTGTGCAAACAGGGTTCTTCATCTTCATCATCTCAAATCCCAAAGAGATGTAGCTTCCTTGCAGATAGAGCACCACCCAGATCCATTTCTAGCTAGGTCTGGCTGGCAGGGCCAGCTGGGCAGGGCCCAGGGAGCAAAAGGGGCGTTTTGCCGAGGGCCCCTGCACCTGTGGAATTTGAGTGAATGGTGCTGTGATCTGTGTGCCAGGTTGCAACACCCAGAAGGGGAAACTGAGCCCAGCTCCATGGGACAGGAGCCACTTCTGCAGCGCGAGTGCAGGACGGGGCTTGGTCTTCAAACCCCTCCCCTCAGTGCGAGGGGCGAGGCAGTTTCAGATTTTTCCCTGGTCCCCCAGAAAACCTCTCTGATGCTGCTGGCAGCATATTCTATTGATGCCCATCAAACAGGGCTGCTAGGTGTGCAATTCCCCAGTTTTGTTTTTGAAGCCTGGGTGCATAAACAAGTGCATCTGCAAACTGTGAAGGCACAAGTGTTTAGAGACCAGTCTGAAAGTGGGTGGCCCTTTAAGGACCAGATTTCCAAAAAGCTCAGGGCCATTTTTTCACTTGCCCAGCACCCACAACTGGGCCCAGATTTCTGAGCACTCAGCACCCAGCAGTTCCCACTCTGACACGGCCAGATAGTCAGATATTCAGCACCTAACGTGCTGAGCTGTGTCCATTTGCTTTGGTGGTTAAAGGGGAGCAGAGCTCTGTGGGAAAATCTGGCCCTACATTCCCAAAGCCAGGTCACTCGTATGCAAGGTAAGAATCTGAACAGAAAAGAACTCTCTCACGGCTCCACCTAACCTGCAGGGCTGAAGGGGTTAAGTTAAGTGGCTTATACCAGGTCTTCCCCTTGACCTGACCAACTTGGGCATTTGGCATAGCCAAGAGCTAAGGAAAGATGGGACAGGTTAAAACCAGCCTGTTAATTGGCATGGGAAGGGGGTGGAAGGAAGGTGTGTGGGCGAGGCAGAGAGATTTTCATGGCAGCATAATTTTTTCCCCTTTGGATTTATAAATTAAATGCAAGTATCGGGAGGATGGAGGGAATGTTCCATTTAGCCTCCAGGAGAACCTGTGGCTGAAATGAATCCTGCTCTCTGAGAGAAGCTATTGATAAGCCGGGCCGGTGATGCCATCCTTAAAAGCAGCACTTCTAAGCTCTGTGGAGGATTTCATTTCCCGCAGAGGTTTTTTCCTTTCTTTTTTCCTCTAGATAAAATACAGACTGAGAGGCACAAGAGACCAGTGGCAGGTATCAATCCACTTGGGGCTCTCTTCAAAGTTTTAATTTCCTCAGGCTCGAGGCCTTGAGAGGAATCGTCACCTGCCAGGCTGGGGTCACCATTCAGTTTGCGCCATTACCCTCCCTTGAGACGACTGCGTCAGGTTTAATCAGCCCTGCAAGAACACAGATACTTTAATAGGGAAGTGAATGGACCATGAGGGTCACCATTAAAGTAACTCAGTATGCCAGCCAGACTCTCCCCGCCCCCTGCCCTCCTCTGTTAACTGATTAAAATTCAACTAAGTAAGCATGCAAGGAGCTTTCAGCGCTGCAAGGCAGCGCTGCGAGTTGGTGTCTAAAGCAGGTTTCTTCTCCCGATGCTCTCCTTCCCTCCTCCATCAGCAGCAGCTTCTCGGTTAATTGTAGCTCTTCCTTTCCTGCATTGCCGAGAGGTTCAAGCCTTTGCTGCTTCCTTCTTCCCAACCCTGGCCGAGGCACTTTGGATCTAAGGGGAGTAGCAATGAGTTAGCTTCAGGGATGGCATGGTCCGTCTGGTCCAAACACATCCAGCGCTCCGCATTTTGGGTTTGCGAAAAGTCTCTCACAAATCAGGCTTTTGTGGAAGGTTACCAGCCCGTCCAGCATTGGCCTGGGCCAGCAGTCCCCTGAGAACAGCCCTTTTCCATGGCATGTTGACACTATGGTCTCTCTCCTCAGTAAGAAAACACAGAGAGGATCACACACACAGGAAAAATAACTGTTCTGACTGAATCGAACTTCCCCAAGGTCAAGTCTTGGTTCCTTTCAAGTTTAAGGCAAAGACTCACATTTGTTCTGATCCTGTCCAAGCCAGCTCACTCAGTCCTGGTAGGAAGCCCCTGTGTTAGCCTGCATAGATTCACAGATTCCAAGGCCAGAAGGGGCCAGTGTGATCATCTTTTCTCATCTCCTGCGTCCCACGGGCCAGAGAACTTCTCTACAATAATTCCTAGAGCAGATCATTGAGATAAACATTGAATCTTGATGTCAAAATTGTCAGTGATGGAGAATCCACCATAACCTCCAGTAAATTGTTCTAATGGTTAATTACCCTCACTGATAAAAATTGAAACCTTATTCCCAGTCTGAATTTGTCTAGCTTCAACTTCCATCCACTGGAATCGTGTTAGACCTTTTCTGATGTAAAGGCCCATTATCAAATATTTATTCCCCTTGTCCGTACTTACAGATTGTGATCAAGACACCCCTTAATGTTCTCTTTGCTAAGCTAAATGGATTGGGCTCCTGGAGGCTATCACTCTAAGGCAGGTTTTCTACTCCTTTAATCATTCTTGTGCTCTTCTCTGAACCCTCCCCAATTTATTGTCATTCTCGAATTGTGGCCATGAGAACTGGACACAGCATTCCAGCAGCGGTTGCACACGTGCCAAAGACAGAGGTAAAGTGCAGTTTTGCACAAGTACTTGGAGGAAGGGAAACATCCCTATGTTCTGCAATGTACAGAACACTTCTCCCTCAACAGCACCCTTAATGAAGTCACGCCTGACACATCAGGCCGGAGCATCTGAAGGGAAAACCTGTCCAATTAAGGAGGAAGAAAAGGCAGCAGGGATCTGGATGGAGCCTTTCAACAGAACAAATTACAGTCTCCCCTTTGCTGGGCTGTATCACAGCAATTTGCTATCTCCCTGATTAGCACGGCCAGCCCCTTTCCATGAGCAGCTCAGCGTATGCTAGCAGAGAGTGGCTGCAACACATCACCCTCCAAGAAAAATGTGCAAAGGTCGAAAACCCGCATGGCATAATGGCACAACCTATTTTCCTCTCACGCAGTGCCAGTGACAATTGCTGCAGCACCTGCAGTGCAGCTGCCTGTGTGCAGCTTCGGAACGAGCAGAGTGAAGGAACAGCTCTGCCTGAGCAGCAAGGCTGGGGCCCCATTTGAGCAGACTTCCCGAGCGTACTCCATTACCCGGGATATCACGCGTCTCAAAGTGACGGATCAGGGATGGCAAGCAAGCATGCACCTTGCTTTCCCAATAACATTGCTAGAGATCCCAAGAACCAAGAGCATTTTAACATTTCTAGTTACTGTCCCCTCTCTGTACTGTTTGTTTCCTTGCTATTATTTGTATGAGGGTAGCTCTCCAGGCATGGGTGGCCTACCTCGTGGGTGGAGCAGGACCTTGCCGGCTGGCTGTGGCAGCAATTTAGAGCAAGGGTGAGTGTACATCCAGGAGTCTGATACCAATCTGAAGTCAGGGTGGAGAAGCCAAGCCAAATGTCAGCGTCTGGGACAGAGTCAGGGCAAGGAGGCAAGGACTAGACGAGGGGGCAGGAGCTGGGCTAGGCCAAGGAGCGGAAGCAAGAGCAGGGCAAGCTGGCGTGCATTGAACAACCTCTGTCCTGCAGTCACTGGAAGACTCAAGTAGCCACCTGCCAGCTCCCCTGCCCATTCAGGAAGCAGGACCATTTGGAGATGGCTCAGTGGGCCCAGCTGAGCTTGCCGGGTTGCCTAGCAACCAGGCTGGGAGCCAGCTGTGTGCCTGAGGACTAGCAGCGAAGTGCTGTACAGACACATAGTAAAAGACAGTCCCTGCCCCAAGCAGTTTACAATCTAAATAAAAAAGAGAGACAAAGGGTGAAAGAAAGGAAGGATTTTGCCTGTTTAACGATGGGGAACTGAAGCAATGGGAGACTACAGCCCAGATCCTCAAAAGCATTTAGGCGCCTAACTCCCACGGGCGATGCAGGGAGTCTGTGTCAGTGGCAGAAATAGAAATGAAATATCCTGAGTCCCAGTCCAGAGTTTCAAAAGCATCTGTCTCTTTTCATAGCCCTCAGCTTGCAGAATGAACTTCAACCAAGCCCTGTCTGCAGATGAAAGCGAGCAAGAGATTTGTAGCAAATAATCAATCCAATGAATGTAACCTCCCGCCCCATCCCATCTTTAATTTGCAAACAATTTGCAGTTTTTCCAAATATCCTTGTGACTGGCAAATTTGTTCAGGAGCAGTCAGTTGCCAGTATCCATTATTCACAATTCGAAAGCCAAGCAGCATTGGTTAATTTTGGTTGGACACATCGGTCACATGGTGTTGTTTCTGTTCCCTTACTCAATGAATGTTCTAAAATCTACTGTTCTATTCTATTCCATATACCATAAGGTAGCTCTTCTCTAGCGAATATTTAGCTCTTCCCTTATGTTTTGTGAGCTCAAATCTCTGCTATTGCATCTGCCTTTTGGAATTGTATACCCCACGTTCAAAAAGGCCAGAGAGGGTATTAATGGAACAAATTGCCAACACCACAGTCTGCACTGCCGTGAAATGTCATGTAACGATTCTGAGGGTGATGAAATTACCTTTCTTCTCTCCCTGAGATTTTGACCCTCCCCCCTGCTTTTCAGAGCACAGTTTAGTAGTATTTGGAGCTTGACATGCTGCTTGCATGGGATGGAGGTGGCATCTGTGGTTAGCTTTTTAAAGACTCCTTGTGCCGCAGTAGAATGCTGGCATCTGTGCAGCTCCATTGCAATGTAGACAGGGACAAGAAGGTATTTGAGGAGCATCTTGAGGAAACAGGCTTCACTCTGGCACAATTCCCATTGGATCAAATGGATGTTTCTCCCTGTCCTCCTCTCTCCATCACCCACCCACCTTCCTACATTAAAGATGCCCTCTACAGGGTCCCTTCTGAGACTGCCTGGTCCAGACCAGGACTATGAGACATCTGTGTGGTGACATTAGGCAACACTAGGCTGTTTTCACAATCAGTCAGAGAGCCAGAGAGAATCTCTGTCCCGCAGCCTCCATGCAGAATGTCATGCACTCTCTGCAACTGACTGCTATCCCTCCTCAGCTGCAGTGGACACTACACTCTCCGTCAAACTCAATGCAGATTCTGCTGACCAAGGGCTGCAGAATTTGGCCCCTGAGATGAGCTGGGGAGCTGCCCACTGACACAGAACAGAAGCCAGTGCCTACGTTTTTCCATTTCTTTCAAAAATAAAGATCTTGCTCCTGGGTGATTGACCCATCAAGGAGGCTCTCCCCACTCCCCCTCCAGCGGGCATGCTTAGCAATGAGTCTCAGCTACAATGGGGGAGCCCCACGGCAGAGAAGCAGTGTTCTGTTAATGCTAAGGTAGGGTACACAAGCAGCACACACTCATCAAGGGCATAACTAAACCTGCAAGAGGAGCACTTGGCTAGGCAGACAGCATGGCCTAATGGACCGCACAGTAGACTGGGGCTCAGGAATGCTAGGTTCTGTTCCTACTGTGTGATGTGGGGACGCTTCCCTTTCCATCGTATTTAGACTGTCAGCATTAGGACTGTCTCTTCCTAGGTGCTTGTACAGCACCTAGGGCAATGGATGTGGGTAGGTGTGGAGTATTAACCCCAGAGATGTCTACAGCCACACTAGCCCCCAGACTTTGGGAAAGACCAGCTCCGTGTTTGAAAGTTGCACCTCATACTCATCTCTACCAAAGATGTGTATTTTGCCTGCCTTTCCCTTCACCCCCGTCCTGGCAGCAACGCTTCCCTGTGGCTGATAATGAACTCCGGTCCATTCAGGAAGGCTCTCTGTCTCCTTCTCCTTTCTATTAGCTCCTCCTGTCGAGCATACTGTCTTCCCTAATGCCTGAAATGTCATTGTGCTAATATAATTTCTCCTGTTTTAACAGATTGGGTTTTGGTTTAGTTCGCGCTTACTTGTCCTGGCTCAGTTCCTGTAGCAGATGTGCTGACACATGGCTGGGTGAGGTAATGGGCTTGATTGCATGTAACTAGTATTCTAGCCGAAGAAGAGCTGCTGTACCTACTGCTAATAAAATCCCAACTTCCTACCTCTGGCTCTTGGACATTTATCATGGCTTCTCCCAAGCAAGAAGGTAACCCAATCAGTGTGTTCCCTCCCTCCTGGTGGGCCCACACAAGACTGATATTCTAATACTTATATCTAATACAGTAATATTCTATTGGCCAGACAGTTTCTGCAGTTAGCTGATGTTGGCCTCTTCTGTATTGGGGCAGGTTCACTCAGCAGGTTTCATCCACATAAACAACAACACGCAGCTCTTAGGTAGCATTTTTCATCTGTAAATCTCATAGCACTTTACAAAGCAAGATTCCCAGTTCACAGATGGGGAAACTGAGGCTAGAGAATTGACGTGACTTGCCCAAGGTCACCCAGTGGCAGAGTCAGGAATCACATCCTGAATTACAGTGCCATACTCTGTCCACTAGGCCACACTGCCTGTGGCTGAGGCTGCATGCTTACTGGCACCCATTTTGCTTGTGGAACCTGAATCCCTGTGCTGGTATAGATGGACCATTTGTGAAACTGGGATTTCGCTTCCCATCTGTTTCCCCTTTTGGAGCCAGGTGATCTATTGCACCTCTGGCAGCTCCCTGCAGATCCCACTCAGTTTCCCTGCACTTCACACGCACCTCGCTCCTGGAAGCCTTTTGATAACACCTGCCCACTGTCCTTGTAGCCAAGGAGGGATGTAGCTATTACCACTGTTTAAATGGCCCGGGAAGCCATGACTGAGCAACTTCTCAGCCTCATCTGCCCCACGAAGCTGAGTGCACAGTCTCCACATTGCTCCAAGTCCAGAGAGACCTGGGCTGGACCTTGGGCTTGAATGCCAGGCCGTGGCCTCAGGTCTCTCCCAGAGAGCTAACTGCTGCTCAGCGGGCCACATAATCTCGCTTTGTTATCTCTTCTGTTGGTTTCAGACTTGTCCAGCAGAGCTCTTCATAGCCAGTTTAAAAGGAGGCTGTCTAGGCTGGTCTGATTTCCCTTTCGGGAGCTCATGCACCTTGGGCTGACTGTGGCTCAGAACATATGTATGGAGAGAGACAATTGTAGCATATGTATTTGGTCAGGGAGGCAGTGCAGACTCCATCTCTTGGTGGCCAGCCACACAGGGTCTTTAGTTACCACAAGCTCAGTGGTGGCTACTGGCCTTCTTTTCCATAGAGCTAACATCACAATGGTGTCACTAATGCACAGGAAGTCATAGGGCTGGGATAATACAAGGCTGGATTCAAATGGGACGAGCATGTTCGGTAAGGTTTAAGGGGATGGGGCAAAAAGCAAACTAAAGCTCTATTGACTATCATTCATCAACCAGTTCAGACATACAAGGCCAAATCCAACTCTCACACCTTTGCAACCTCATTGGCCAGGTGCAGAGCCTACACCACGGATGGGCAAACCTCATAAGGTTTGGGAGAGTCTGTTCAGAAAAGCATCCACCCCCTCTTTGTTCCAGATATCAGATTGGAAATTTCCCCAAAGGAATCATAGAAATGCAGTACTGGAAGGGACCTCAAGAGGTCATCTAGTCCAGTGTTTCTCAACCTTCTTTCTTAAACTGGGTCAGGGAGATCTCAGAGACGGGCACCGGTCCATCGACCTTTCGTTGAGAAACACTGATCTAGTCTATCCCCCTGTGCTCTGGCAGGACTAGACCTAGACAATCCCTGATGGATGGGGAGAAGGAAAGGCTCCCTAGAAAGATTTCTGGTCATTCTTGCTTGTGTTTTAGGAGGAAATGCTGCAGGAAGAGCCTTTCTTGTAGTACTTCAGCACTTCTGTTTCTGTTCCCCTCAGGAAGTGCCAAGATGTATGGAAACAGAACCAAACCAACCAAAAAATCAAAAACAAACCACCAGTGAGAAAAATTAACCAAACTGCTTTGAATTCCAGACATGGGGCTGGCTGTGTTTGCGTCAAGTTTGGGGCTCCACTTTGGGTCAACTTTTCATTCATTCAAACAGGCTCTCTCATCCAGTCCTTACAATTGAACTTCAACTTTGGACACGGTGCTCCTGCCATGTCCCTAGCCAGCTAATGCCCTGACACACAGGGACACTTCAGCAGGCCCCTGGAAGCGAACCGGGCAGTTAAAATGTGCTGAAATATGATCTAAAATATTTACACTTCTCTGTGAGGCACTTTGCTGGTTTGCCTGAGGGTATGGCTTAATGATTCATCTCTGCCACATCCCAGCTCCGCAGGGGAGTATGGGAAGAACACTCCTTTTCCTGTGGAAGATTTTCCACACAGAAGGGGTATGCTGCTGTAGTGTGGAAATTCCTCCTTGTCTTTGGAGCAACTGGACAGGCCATCTTGAAACTAGAGCTGCACCCAAACCTGCATCCAAACACCCCTGAACTTTGGGGACTATTGGAAATCTGGACTCAGTTGCAAGTGCTCAGCCTGTTTGAAAATCATGCGCTAGATGTATCAAATGGAGCACCCCAATGTTGTGGCCAACCCTTCCCCTCCAGTATGTTGGACCCTTTTGAAAATGCAGTGACTTGGGAAGGTTTTGGCAAAGCAAGGAGGAGAAACCAGGTGTTCTGATTCCCAGTTCCATTCTTTCCCCCTCCCATCCTTTGGAGTCAGTGGGGAATTGAGATACCTCTATATTTAGATATAAAACATATGTGTGACAATTAAACAGATGCTGTATGCAAGTAGGTAACCAGAGATTGTTATTCCATGGATGGGCTTCTAGTCACATCCCAAAACCGGAAGCAGAGCATTTTGCCTGCCAGGGCCCAAGATGGGATTCCCTCGCGTTACACCGTTCCTTACTTGTTAGTTCCTAAGAACTATGCTTCCATTTGGAATATACATTTATATTTCATGTCCCAAGGACCCCGCCTCCCTACAGGAGCCCATTAGACCTGTGCTAACATCGCCCAGGGCATGGCCAGGGTAGGCCCAGAAGAATTAGGCAGACATAGCTTCAGGGAAAGCAAGACAAGCCCTTTCTTGGGGGATGGGCTTTGTCTGTAAGCCTTCGGTGAGAGCCTCAGTTTAACCGCACCCCAGCCCAATATTATCAGCTGCCTTGTGTTTCATCCAGGTCAGTTGCCACAGATGAGGGCAAAGGACCCCAATGCAAGGAAGGGAACCCCAGGTGAGCTGCTATCTCCAAACAAGTCCCTCCCCATTAGTGATAAGTGAGGAACCTCCATAAATCTCCTTGAAATGTCTTCTCAGTGTCACTCAAGGCTACCTGTTCTGTCTGGGGGAGTCACTCATAAGGATCAGCCTCCTTTCCTCAGACTCAGACAGGCGGATCTGCCCATGGGGGATCTGTGAAATCCTGGCTATGATCCGGGATTTGGAACTCTTCTTCCCAACCAGTCCCAGCTTCCTGTGCCATTGATGGTAACCTGTGCACTTCCAGGCACCACACTGGGAAGCCCTTCTCGGACCCCAACCCGGGGACAAGAAATGCGTCTGTCCCAGCTGTGTTCCCACCCAAATCCCTCTGTCCTGCCTGTCTCGCTGTGGTGCAGAGCTCAGTGGGGACTGCCCTCTCCCATCCTGTCTGTTGCTCTGTGAGGATGTTTAGTACCAGTACAGTCTATGTATGAATAAGTTTCTTATGGGCTGGCTGCATAGCTGATGTCAGTGTTACAATGTGCTGTCACGCAGGGTTCCCACTGGGGCACCTGAGCGCTGCTTCTCATTTCAAGGGCGGGGGAACATTCTTCCCAGGAAGGAAAGGGGACTGCCTCATGTTTCATCTAGCAAACTCATCAGCCGTGCAAGGTGCAACACGGGAGGTGACCAGCCTTTCCCCCAGAGCTTGAAGCCTTTGCAGGAGTCAGGACATAAAGAGAGAGAGAGAGAGAGAATGAGGGAGAGTGTGTGTGTGTGTAGAGGAGCCTTGGGTCTGTACAGAGGGGAAAGTATCATATAACTGGAGAGGGATCTGATTTGCAAAGTCTGCCTCTGGATCTGCACTAAATTTTGGGGTATTTGAATACAGGTTTTTGGTTTGATCCATTATAAAAACAGGGCTCAGCTGTGAAGTTTGGGTCCAGAGTGGTACTTTTTTCAAGGGGGTGCAGGAGAGGGGGAGCTGCAGGTTTGGGTTCCAGCCGAGGTCAGGGTGTGTGTCTGACCAAGCTTAGTTCCCACTGAGCCGACCCTTCTTCATTGGTGCACCCGATCCCTGTTGAGCTGGGTTGAGCAATTTCCGGGACAGCTGCCATGTGGCATGGTATGAGCCTTGAGATGGAGTGGGATGATCCCTGGAGATTGCCTAAAATAACCAAGAAAACTCAAACTCCATGATCAGAGCTCTTCAGAAAGGGCGGCAGTCTCTGGTGGAGCATCGCACACGGAAGGAGCAAGAGGCAGCGAATCCTGCCAAGACAATGAACACATTTCATAGTTTTGCCAGTGCGACAGGATAAAGGAGTGGTGGAATCAGTCACACGTTTGCTCTTATTACAAGTATGGTTGATTTAGAAGATGTATATGTAAATAGCAATAATACTTCGGACTTCTTCAGAGCCTTCCCTCTGTGGACCTCACAATGCTTCGCAAAGATGAGGTTTGCACAGAATAATAGCGGTCAAAACAGCGCTCTGACCATCGTAAAAATCAGCATGATTCTCACAGCAGCTTTTGAGCCGATCTGATGATTGTAAGTAGGCTAGCATATCTGGTGATACAATGCATCATGTTTTACTGTTTCCAAGAGCAATGCAGTAATTTTCACGGCCCCCTACTTTATTCTCTGTGCATACATTGCGAGATAACTGACTCTTTAGTTACTAGTCTAAAATATCACTCTGTGGAAAAAAAAATTTAAAAGCTGCTTCCTATCAGCCTTCTGGGTTGTCTTAGCAACGTTGTATGATGCATTTCAATGCTTGAAAACCTGGCCAATTTTCTAATATGGTAAGTACAATTTTAAACTGTCATATATTTTGCAAATATGTCACGTGCATTTTACCAAATATTTGTTAAACATGTGCAAAATACATTATGTCTCTCTTCCCTGTCAGACACAGTGCTTTAAAATTGGGGGTAACATCTTGCTGTCTTCAAATTGAGGGACGTTGTGTGAGCTAGTCCTCGTGTCATCCTTACCCCCTCTAACCCTAGGGTCCTGGCAGAAGCAAACAGAAGGAAGTCACAATAATCTCAAAAAATAACGTTGTCAAAGATTCCTCCATCAACTTTGTACTCAAGTTCATCTCAGGCAATTGAACCCCCGGGAATCTGGACATAATGAGTGTGTGGGAAGGAGGGTTAAGATTTTGAACAAATGAATTGCATTAACCCATTTTACATGAAATACAGTGGAACATGGGTTTTGTGCACCATTTATTGAAATTGTTAGACTTTATAGATCAAAAATAATTCTCCAAAAGCTGCTTGCTGATCAGTGAGGTATTTTTTATTTTATTTTAGCCAGAGGAATTTGTTTGATTTTCCTTTATGATTTCAAAACCAGCAGGACAGAATGTCACCTCTTTTCTTTGACAGGTTTCAGAGTAGCAGCCGTGTTAGTCTGTATTCGCAAAAAGAAAAGCAGTACTTGTGGCACCTTAGAGACTAACAAATTTATTAGAGCATAAGCTTTCGTGAGCTACAGCTCACTTCATCGGATGCATTTGGTGGAGAGGCCCTTGGTTACCGAACATTCCAGCTGATGGGAGGGCCAGTTGGACCCATAAACTGATTCTCCTCCCTTGGCGGTATGAAGCCTGGTTGAGCTCACTCTTTGCTTGCGAGATGGAGATTTTGCTTCTGTGCACGTCAGAGATGGGGGATTCATAGTTCCATACTTGATCAATTCGAATAATCGGAAATGGGGGCTGCCCAAAACAGTTCTGAAATCAGAATTTGACTGTACTACCAGAAGGGGCATCTCCATTTTAAAAGGGATAGGGTCAGCACTGCCCAGGACCAGTATGGAACCTCCCCCTAAACAAGACTAGGTGTTTTTTGGGGCAGGGCAGGATAAGAACCTAGGTTTCCCCGCTCCCAGTATATCCTATTCCAGGGGTGGCCAACCTGAGCCTGAGAAGGAGCCAGAATTTACCAATGTAGATTGCCAAAGAGCCACAGTAATATGTCAGCAGCCCCCTGTCAGCTCTCCCCCCTCCTACGCTCCCAGCACCTCCCGCCCACCAGGAGCCCCACCGATCTGCGCCTCCCCCTCCCTCCCTGCATCTCCTGATCAGCTGTTTTGTGGAGTGCAGGAGGCTCGGGGGTGAGGGGAGAGGAGCGAGGACATGCCAGGCTCAGGGGAGGAGGAGGGAAGGGGTGGAGTGGGGGGCAGGGCCTGTGGCAGAGCCAGGGATTGAGCAGTGAATACTCCCCGCCACATTGGAAAGTTGGCACCCATAGCCCCAGCCCCATCGTCAGTGCCTGTACAAGGAGCCGCATATTAACTTCTGAAGAGCTGCATGGGGCTCTGGAGCCACACATTGGCCACCCCTGTGTCCTACTACACAGTCTCCCACACTGCCCACTACAGGTAGGAGATGGGAATGAATAAAAATTGGCCTTCCATGCCCCACATCTGTCCACTGAATGTCTCCATTATTATGAACCGACATCAGCTTTCTTCTTATCCATTAGCTGGTTTATAGCTTTTGGCTTTGCCTCAGGTCCTTAACTCTTCCTGCTGGCTCCAGTGTGATTGCTGGAGACTCCTACATTAGTCCTTATTGCTCCAATAAAGCATGCTTTCATGCCATTTGTACCCCATAAGGAGAACTCTGCAGCAATCAGTTTTAACTGAAACAAACACCCCAGAAGACTTTTTAAGCCACTCAATTTTTGAAGCTTTTATTTAGTCCCAACAGCTCCTGTCTGAAAACTGCCTGGACTGCTTTAATGCCAGGTGACGAGCCATGTTCTGTGTCTCTCAGGACTACAAAAGTGCAAGAGAGGGGCCTGCACAGAATGCAGAAAGAACTTGATTGTGCTAGGAAAACTATAAAGGAAAACCCAGCAGGGTCCATAACTCTCACTGTCTCATTGTGCCACCGAGCAAAACCCAAAACCAAAATCCCCCGGCACAAAGAGCACCGCGATGTAAAACTTGTACATTACCCATCTTGGGACATAAACAACAATAAAAAGGCAGGAACATCCACGGGTCCTGGCTCTTACCCAATAATAACAAAACATCAGTGTTGTATTCCATGCTGTGAACGTTCTGCAGTCCTACCAGCCTAGAGAACGTGGAACCAGATCTATTCCATAGTGGCCAGTGTTTGTGTCTGATACTGATTCACTTCTTCCTAGTTCTACTTCATTAAAATTCCTGGGACAAAGTGATAATTATGTGCATTATGATATGTTTTCCCTCTGCTAATATTTTAATTGCCAGCCATTCCCTGTTCAGGGTTAGGAAAGGGAATAGAAAGTTGAAAAGTCAGAATGAATCACCAGAAGCAGCAGATGGAGAGAGGATTGGATCGGCAAAGGGAATTAACACTCTACACAGACACAAGCAGGCACAAAAGGACTTCTGGCTCTGCATGTAAAGAAGAAGACAGTTCAAAGGGCTGACCCTATATTAATATCCTGTTCTCTGTAAATAAATAATAAAGGGATATCTCCTCAGTGGCTCTCCTCTTCTGATTCAGTTGTGATTCTTATTCTTCCAAAAGTTCTGTTGACTAGTGACTCATTTGTGTCTCCAGCACTTTCCTTTTACAGCTCAAATTCAGCTACAAGGTCTTGTCTGGGTTTTCCAAAGGTCTTGGCTTACCCAGTGTACTGACCCAATAAGTGCTGCTGTTAATCTAAAACACGCTCATACATACCTCCCAGCCTGTCAAGGGCTTGATGTGGGATGCAGTGAGGGACAGTAACTCAAAAGGAGGGATGGAAAACAAAAATGATTCATAAGGGGGAGTCTTCCCATCACCTCGATTTCATAATTCTTTGTCTCTGGTGCAAATGGTTTTCAAGAGTAAAAGTGATGGGAAGACACATTTGGGTGGGGTACAGGGATCTTTGGGAAATGAGGGCCAGCTGAAAGATATGACCTCACAATCCAACTGGATCAGGTGACTGAACCCATCCTGAGATGTAGAAAAAGCAAAGGGACAACTCTGCTGACTTCAGTATATGCCAGTAGTGTATCTATTCCAAACACTTTATTTCGTACTCATTGCATGGATTATTTGATAGAAACATTGTCAAGGTAGATAATCAAAAGCTTTGACCTATATGTGACATTGGAAGCCTACTGGAAGGGCTTACTTTACAGAGTCTCACCATTGATTTATATTATAATAAGAGGAAAATAATAATGCTCTTATAGAAATCTGTGGGGCGACCACATCTGAAATACTGTGTGCTATACTGGTCATCCCAACACAAAAAGGTCATTGCACTACTCTTGGGGGTTCAGAGAAAGGCAGCAAGAATGACAGGGGCAGGGAAAAAATCTCATAAGCTGAGATATTGAAAAGATTGGTCATCTTAGAAAGGAGGTGAAAGGAAGGACAAGATAAATGTATATAAAATAATTAATGGTCAAGAGGAGGGAGATCAGGCGCTTCTGTTCTCCCTGTGTCATAACACAAGAACAAGGGGGCATTTAGTGAAATCAAAAGATGAGAAATTAAAAACTCAGAAAGAGAATATACCTTCCCACACAAGATGTAATTAGACTGTGGAACTCACTGCGATGCCAAGAATTTAGAAACATTCACAATGGGTTTGGACATTTATCAGATAACCAGCCTGTCCAGAGCTACAATAATTAATACTAACAAATTTGGGAAAGGATATTAAACCTTGTGCTTCAAGGTTTAAGCCAATGGCTAACTATTAGAGACCAGGATGAGAGCTAGCTGTGGGAGCAAATTATCTCACATCTGCTACTGCAGGGTTCTTACACCTTCCTCTGTAGCATCTGGCACTGACCATTGTTGGAAGCTAGACTAGATGGACCTTGGGTCTAGTCCAGTTGGTCAATTGCTCTATTCATTTTTATCTTTTCTTTTGCTTGACAGTACCTTGGGTTCTTTCCAAAGGTTAAAAAGAACAAACAGATGCATGTCTGTCTTTGGGATTCACAGTCCATCCAGCTCAGCATATTCACTAATTCCATCAATTATAGGAAGTAATCACACATAGCTCTGAGGCGGTTATAGGACTGAATCCTTCCAGGCTGGAAGTGCTTGTAAGTTGTGACCATCTGACCGCTATCAGGTGACCCATGTTGGTGGTTTCATTCCAGCTGCTACTGGACAAGTGGCCACATGACAACAAACACCATAATAATTATTGGTGCTTTTATTGGCAGTCACTTCAGAGGAACCAAGGAATGAATGTACTGTAGAGACTAAAATCCCCTCTTGGTCCCACAGATGGTCTCTTCTCAGGTCAGGCTAAGGGGCCCATTGGCCGAATGGTGCAGAGAAACTCAGGTTGCCACTACCTGTGCATTCTACCTGCCGTATGGATTAACAGAGGGCTTCATATAGACCAGGCTTGGTTGGAGCTAGGGAGGGGTGACTTAGTTTGGATACAATAGGAACTGGCCTGAACCTTTGCCCCAAACTCAACTGGAATCTTTTCTGAGGCTTGAAGGAATCTGAGCACTTTGCTCCACCCCTGTTATTTTTCATGTTTGTACCTTCAGCTCCTGGTGACAGCTAAGTCTGGACGTGATGGGACCAAAACACCGTGAGGAACACTGGTTGCTGTAGAATCTAGGGCCCAGCCAGATATGTTAGAAATATCTGCAGACAGGTCTGAGCAGCAAAGTTCAGATCTGGATCCAAACTTCCCTAAAGCTTCAGGGTGTTTGGATCTGGGGTTTTGGTCCAGTATCACAGAGAGCCAACCGCAAAATTCAGAGCCAGATTCAAACTTTCTTCTAGTCTGGGGAGTTCAGACCTGAAGTTACGGTTTGGGGCTGGCTCTAGAATTGCTGTCCAATGGCCTTTTGTGCTAAAATTTCCAGCCCAGTTTTGTAAGGACCAAAAAGATCCAGCGTTTCGATAATGTTTAAATGGGGCGTCTGGACTTTTGGCTTTTCCTTCAAAAGACACTAAACCTATGAACTTCCTGCATCATCGCTATTCATGCAAAGAGATGCATCTTCATTCTGCCACTTCAAACAGCCTGGCTCCCACCAGCCTCCAACCTCCTGTGTGCAGGCAGAGAGCCAGATGGCTTGGAGAGAGTTTTCAGTTCTTTGTCAGAGCTCACAAAGGAAAAGAAAGCAGGGCTGATTTCTGTGGATTTACAATTCCTCACGGCTCCTGTCCACACATCTCTCCCCCAGGATCTCATTAGATCCTCCTCCTATGGGGAGAGTGTGGGCAGAGCTGGTGCTTCCATCAGCTGACACAGTAGCATTTGTGCTGGTTCTCCAGAGCCTAATGCTGTCTGAAGACTTGAGAGTACACGTCTCTGAACTCATAAAGGAGGACTCTGGAGAGTGAGTAGCTGAGTTTGAATGGACCATATAATCACATGCAGCTTGTTATCACAGATGGGTTAGTTGCAGTAATGTAGGCTGTGTGTTCAGCTGTGCACCTAGGAGCACATCCTTCCATGGTTGTTGTGTGTGCCCATATATGTTGCAAGAGTTCCCAAGATATGGAGGATTCCACAATGTGTTCATGGCTACACGTGCCTAACAATATAACACTATGCTCACACCACAATGTAACATTGCAGAAAAATGCAGATGGAGGGGTTACTGGTTGGAGCAAAGGGGACTGACCCCATTGATGTCAGTGGGAGTTTTGTGGGTTCCATGCTTGGCTCTGACACTGACATGCTGTGTGACTTCAGACAAGTCACTTCATTTCTTTGTGGGAAGTTCATTCATTAATTTTTTCTAAGTGCTTCAATATCCCCACTGCTATAGAGGTGGGGAGTATCAATACAGAAACCCTCAAATAATAAAAGAAATAAATAGTCCTAAAGATTTGTGTACTAATCCAAAGAAGGAAGATGTTTGACAAACAACACGTGACAAACAGCAATTGCAGTCATCAGACTGAGAAACAGTTGCACTTTGAATCTGCTTTTTCTGTCTCCAGTTGCTTGTAAATTTCAAGGGAACATGGACAAGAAACCCAAAATTTGACCTTCCTTTTCTCCATATGTATTTGCAAAATCCATGTTATTCTCTCTGTGTCTTGTAATTTTTTCAACAGCTTATATGTTACCGAGGGAATTTGATATAAAAGACACAGGCCCTGAAGGAAAACTATCCCATGCAGTGAGATGCCATGTAATGCACCCGTGGGTGTACACTGTCAGATACCACAGTCACACAATAAGTTTAGGCGACTCACGATATATAGTACATGCTGCTTTTTAAACCAACACATCACCACACTTTCCCCTGAATAAGAAAAGCAATACTAGCATCTCCAACCCTCCCGAGGAGCCCTACAGCAACAAACCAGTGTGTGCTGCCCTTCGCAGTGACCCTCCAATAACAAACAGGTGTGTACTGCCCTTTTCAGTGACCCTCCAATAACAAACCGGTGTGTGCTGCCCTGAGCTCATGAGCAAAACAGTATGTGTAGCCCATCACTCTTGAGCAAACCTGCAAGAGCAAAGTAATTTGTGCATCCAGATCCTCATGAATGGAATAACCTGACGCTCAGAGACCAGTGTGCCTAAGGAGGAAAACAAAGTTGTGCAGAACTACAAGTATTACCACGAAGAGCAGGAAGAAAATAATAATTGAAAACACCAAGAACAATCCCTTGGTCTAGACCATTTAATAAACCCCCGCAGATAAACAAGCTGATCACTGTTTGCTTGGAAGTTGTTTCATCAGTCCTTATGGCTGAGTAGTGACCGTCCCAATGGGGAGATGATTATAACACACAAATTCACAGCTCTTCATTTGCAATGCATTCTCCCACCTCCTTTGTTGCTATACAGTCCTTTGCAGCCTAGGGCACTAACAATCTGGGGGGAAATGGAGACAGGTCCCCCACTCTCATATCTCAGAGAGAATCTGGAGGGTTTTCATCCTCACAGTCTAGTGGATGCCTGGGATTCACTTTCCATAGCGCTGCATGCCAACAAAGCTTTTGTTGGGCTAGTTCAAGTAGCTGCGTCTGACACAGCCTCCTGCCTTTTCCCATCAGAAGATGCTGGGCATCACAGCAGCTGCCATCCAAGCAAATGAGAAGGCACTGACCTAGCACCTGTGACTACTTGTGTGTGAGTTCAACGGGGGATGTGCTAGGTGCTGTACACAGTAAGAAACAATCCCTGCCACCCAGAGCTTACCTTCTAAATAGACAAGACAGGGAAATGGGAGAGAGGAAACTGAGGCACAGAGCAGGGACATGCAGGGTCACACAGCACGTCATTGGCAGAGCCAGGGGTAGAACCCAGGTTCTCTGAGAATCCACTCTCTCCGGGGCTTGGCTGATTCTTGCACACATGCCCAGGGTCTAACTGATCATTATATTTGGGGTTGGCAAGGAATTTTCCCCCAGGGACAAATTCCCATATATCATTCTGGGAAACGTCACATGAAGAATGAAATCAGGTACTTGAGCAGAGCAGGCAGAAAGGGCAGCCAGTACTGATCATGAAAATCAGTTTTGGACCCCAGGGTGTTCATGGACCCGTGGGCGGGGGTCCGCAAATTATGTCTAAGGGGTCGGTGAAAGGTTTTCATTACCATAAAACAGTGGTTTTCAACCTGTGGTCTGCAGACCCCTGGGGGTCCGCAGACCCATGGGGGTCCACAGACTATGTCTAAGAGTTCCAAAGGGGTCTGCACATGCATTTGAAAGTTTTTAGGGGTCTGCAAATGAAAAAAAGGTTGAAAAACACTGATGTAAGGAGTTTGATTCCCTCCCCCCCATCTTTTCTTCATACACTAACCCAGAGAGCCTGCTTTGAGGCATTCTTCTAGATATGAAGGAACAATGCCTTCACATGGTACAATGCAGAAGAATTGTATTGCCAAAGGTTAACTCTGTTGGCCGGTGCAGTCTTGTACTGACACACTTACAATGAAGCCCATGCAAAAATAACTGGCGTTTCTTTTTTTTTTTTCATGTCTCAGTTTGTTGCATTTCTCTGGATGTCAGCCTTTGGAATTTTAAACCAAAGACACCGTTTAGCTGTTCTTTGAGATAAGTATGGAAGGAAATTATGCTGGAGTGGCTTGTAATTCCCATTACTTTCCTGTGACTTCATTACAGACATGTCTCCATAGATATCCCTGCCCTTGCTGCCCACATATTTTCCAGAAAAGAATATGCTCCATCATTTTTCAAATCTAGGTTTTATCTTCCAATTAGAGGGTGATGGAAGGGGAATTGTGTCTTGATGTGACAGAAGAATCAATAATACAACGTTTCAAAGTGATCCCTTTTGAAAGAGCTGATAGTGCTTCAGTGCAAGCTCCTTTCTGGCTGGGAAAAGAGAAATTCACATGCCAGAATGAACAGAATCTAGTCAAAAAATGCAAATATTTGTTGCCCATTTGTGCTGGTTTTCCTCAGCTGGACCCTGACTGCTGTCTCCGTTTGTCCCCTGAGAGAAAGCTCTCCCACCCATTAGCTCTTATGAGGCTGAGCCTCAGACCTAGGACTCAGAGGCAGGAATACAGAAGCTGGCCACATACTCTACACATGAAATGATCACATGGACTCTTTGTTGTAATGAGACATGACCACACCATGGAGGCTGGCCACAAAGATGGCTGTTTTGCAAATAATAATAATACCTAGCTCTTTTCATCCATAGAGTTCAAAGTGCTTTTCACCTCATCCCCCCATTTTACAGATGAGGAAACTGAGGCACAGATTAAGTGACTTGCTCAAGGTCACCCACCAGACCAGTGGCAGAGCCAGGAATAGAAACAGGTCTCATGAGTCCCAGGTCAGTGCTGTGTCCATAGAGCCCTTTGGTTTTTATTTTATTTAATTTTTCCAGGAATGTATCGGTGTTTATTACTACAACAAAAACTGGTGAAAAATCGGTGGTGAATATCAGGAGTTTATTTTGGTGGATGGAAGGACGGGGGCGGGGGGGAAGTATTCGGTAGATTCATGCTTTGAATTCCGTTCATCAATGCAGTTTGCTGCAGAACTGAAACAGAACTCAGAACACAGTACCACCTCTAAGTTTAAACAATATATCTCTAATCCCTAAAAAAAGCTTTTCATTTGAACAAACAGTTTACTGTTGTAGACTTAGAACTATTAGCCTATAAATATTTACCTTTCATAATTGGGCCACACCTTTTTCAGTGCATACATTCAACTTCTTCCTTTTCTCCTGTTTTTGTTTTTTTAAAACTTTGAAATACTTCCTTGTGTTCTGAAACATATTCTGTTCTGAAACATATTCTGATCCAGATTTTCGTTTTTTTCCTATTTTAATATGTCAGGTCTTTAAACCATTATCTGCTAACAGCTTGAAATGTGTACATGGTGGGCGTGAGAACCATCAGTATGTTCAGATGCGCACGCACTTCAGAGCTTGCCTGCATGCCTGTTTGTTTATAGTGTGTATCTTCTAGATTAATACATAGCCTTACTTCAACAGGCAGCTTTGCATCTACACACAGGCTAATGTGTTATTGTAATACATCTATCTCATGCAATGTATAGTATTTTCCTAATAAAACAAGCTATTTTTTATATGTTTGAATGATACAAACGTAGAGTGAAAATCGAAAAAAAACCCAAATAATACTTCTTGTAAAACCCAGGACCTTTTCGGTAAAAATTGGTTTAAACTGAAAAAGAAGGGGCTTATGTGTCCACTACACCTCACTGCCTCCAAAGAAAAGTGACCTGATCAACATTGCAGTGGAAAGTCACAAAGCTCTCTGTAGTGCCTGCTGGCCAGTAGCTCACCTGAGAAAAGGGGCCAGATAGGGAAGAATGAAGTGTGACACTCTGCCAGGGTCTGGAGCTGCAGCTTGTCATCCCATCATCATACTTTGTCTTTCCTGTGTGTTTTGATTGGCAGTGAAATAGTTAAGAAGACTGATCATGAAATGCCCACAACTGTGCTTCCCGAAGCTCTCACAGAGAACTATTATTTCTGCTTCTCTGGAGACCCAGGCAGACAGGACTGCATTGCTTTACATTTGTGTCACTTTAAGAGATTCTTCACCACCGTCATGGCTCGAAACATCATCGTCTTCTTCTCTTTTTTTTTTTTAAATGAAGGGTTAGAGTCTGAAGCACAAGATGGAGCCACCAAGGAAATGGAGCCAGCTTGTCCAGTCGCCATGAGCCACCCATGCTGGGCCCCGCACTGGAGACATTCAGACAGGCTGCTGTGCTAAAAGTCCGGAGCTTGACTCACAATCAATGACCAGTAGAGATGTTCAGGATACCTGTCCTGAAAAGTGATGCGACGGGGAGTGGGAGTCTTTCAACCTCTAGTTACAAACATGGAAACAGGCCCATTTTGCCAAAAGTTCACCAGGTGTCAGGGATTCTCTCTCTGTAGGGACGATGGGATCCCCTGGCATGACACCGTGTCTGTTTTGGGAGGAAACTAGCCGTTTCTCAGAGAGTGGCGTCTTTGGAATCTGATATGGGAATGTTTCTCTTATTTTCAAAGAGAAGCAAACAAACAGCCAAGCAGAAGCCAAATGGGAAGGGTCTGAAAGATCCTAAGGGTTGGGTGGGGTGGGGACCCTGGCCTCGTTTCACTCAAATATCCCCAGAGCCAGAATCACCACCCAAGAGACAAAGAAGCATTTGGGAAGTTGCATGATTCACATCTAGTGTTCCTGTGCCCAGTTCGTCTTCCTAGAGCCCAACAGGAAACCGGTAACTGCCGTTGACTTCAGTGGGAGCTAATGTACCCATCGGGGGGGGAGGGGGGGGAGGAGGGGAAGCAGGCGCTCTATGTCTGTAAATGCCGTGTGGTTCAGTGAACAAGGCATGGAGCAGCGATATTCTTGACATTTTGTGCCATGCTGCAGCAAGCAGTAGATGCCGGCTGCACCTGCAAATGCTTTGCTGTGTGGAAATCAGGGGCAGCTGCCTTTCACCTCTAAGTCGCTGGATCTAAACGACTTCATGGTGACTGAGACCCCTCGCTATCCGACTATACAAAATGAGCTGGTGTCTGAAATCCAATTTCTAGTGGACAGGAGCATGGTGTAATGAGGACAGTGGGGGAATTGTGAGCTATCACTTTAACAGCAGGGAGGGTTTCTGGGTCCTGCTTGCAGGCTAGAGGCTGGGCTCTGTGGCAAGTGTGCAATCTGGGCCTAGTAGCAGAGTCAGGATGCAAAAAGTCAGCTTAAAACAAGGTCGGGGAGTTGTACCTTTCTGGTTTAGGGAGCAGTCTGCTTCGTCTCTCTCTGTTTTGGAATTCTTATGTGGTCTGGATTCTAAGAAATAAAGTAGTGTTATGTTGCAACTTTCCAGCAAGAACAGTTTATCCTTTATCTATTTTTTCTGTTTGCATGTTGTGAACATAACAAGGAGCTCCCATCTCACAAAGAGCAAGGCCCTGAATTGAAGAGGTTCTCTCTCTAGGTCAGGGCTGAGACAGAATGGGGAAGCTGAGGCAGCTGCCACCTGAGCTGTGTACCTTCTCTGTAGATAAAGAGAGGACTTCAGTTTCCAGAGCTCTTACTTCAATGCCTTTCACTAGCACTCAGTTCACTTGAAGCCCTCAGTGCAGAGAAGCGTTTAGTATTGATGTCATGATACAGATTCAATCTTTCCCTTGCAGTCTCATATCACTCAGAGGCTGCTATTACTACAGAAGCTTTTGGATTTCAGTGGGCTGTTGCCTCCTTAGGCTTCACTTCCTCCTGTGGGGATATTCTAATTGCTGCAGTAAATTGCTGGAACAGAACATAGCAATTGTCACACAGAAAGAGATCAATGGTCCCTCTTTTCCAGTACTCTGTCTCCAACAGCAGCCAATACTGAAGCAATAAAATCCTTTAATGCACCTAATTGTGCAATGCTATGCCAAAGGGGACATTTCTTCCTGATGCCAGCCGATGATCACCTTATGCCCTGGAACATGAGGAGTGAAAGCCCTTCTAATAATTGTCCTACATAGCGTATCTGCAAAATCTTTTCTTATGCAGGGTTTCAAAAACGGAGCCCCACATTTTGCTCACAAATCACACGTACAGCTCTTGCGACTGAGCCTGCTAATTAAGGAATGGTAGGAGCCAATGATCCTTAGGTAACATTTTGTATGTGCAATTCCCTGACTATTTTGTGCTATTGTAGTAA
The DNA here is from genome assembly GCF_009764565.3 of Dermochelys coriacea. Taxonomy (NCBI): domain Eukaryota; kingdom Metazoa; phylum Chordata; order Testudines; family Dermochelyidae; genus Dermochelys; species Dermochelys coriacea. The sequence goes on from NC_050075.1 coordinate 4,843,831, forward strand.
TTGTGCCTGCAACTGTGGATTTTGCATGCGTGGATTTCTTTTTTCATAGATCTTGGTGTCTAAATGTCTAATGTAAAAGAAAAAAGAAAAAACTTACTAGACTATTTGCCTTTGTAACATCTTCCAGCACTGAGTTCCACTGGTTAACTCTTTGTTGCATTAAAAAATTATTATCCATTATGAATCCGATGCAAAGCCCACTGAAGAGAATGGAAAGCCTCCCACTGAGCTTTGGGTCAGGCACTATCTGAATAAACAAATTGTTTTCTATTCTATTCTATTCTATTCTATTCTATTCTTCTTATTACTGTCCTCATCACTGAAGTATCTGAGCTCCTCCCTTGTGCATTAAGTCATGTGACTAACATTTGTCAAGTGTAGTTCATTCACTCTCATCCTCTCTCCAGTGGGAGAATAATGTGTGCAAAGGAGGCTTTTGGTTTGGTAGAGGATTTTTTGCTGGATGGATTTTTCCTTTTGAGTATGTCTGAGCTGTTCTGGATTTCTAGTGCAGAAGGCAAGTCCTTGCACTGGGAATGGAAGGTGGTGAGGGTTTTTGATGGTCCTGAATTCCTGTAGCAGTGTGTTCCCCAGTCTCAGACCAGCCCCCGGCAAATCTCATCACTTTCCTGGAGCGCCTTCTTAACGATAACTAGAAGCACTGGACTGTCTTCTCTGTACCTTTCACTTTTCTATATACCTCTGCTGTATTTTCTCCTACTCCTCTTCTTGCCAGAGTAATAATGCTTTGGATTATTTGGACAACTCTTTGGATGGAAACTCCGCCTTTTCCCCTGCCCCTCCCAAGGCTGCTAAGCATCTTTTTATTTATTTATTTATTTATTTATTGTGCTCCTTGTTAAGCCTTTTCCTCTCGGTGACCGTAGGACACTTTTGAAATGAAGTGACCACAAATGAAAGTAGTTTTCATAGTGAGGATGTACCACCTGTTTGCAAAAGGGCACTATAATATTTTCCATGTTATTTTCCGTCCTCTTCTCAAGACAGCCTCACATCTCCTTGAGGTCATTAATAAATCTGTTACACAACAGTGTCTTTAATACTTGTCTATAAGGCAAACTGTACTGGCTTCTCTCCATGCTGAGAACTGGCACTTGGGTTTCTCCAGTTAGCTCTGAACGAAGCTTTTAATGCATGACAGGACTTTACCACTCATCTCATACTTGCCAAATTTCCTTAATATTCTCTAGTGAGGGACATTATCAAAAGCCTTTTTGAAAATATAAAAAATTATACCCTCCAGTTCTCTTTTATTCTCTAGTTTGCAAATACCTGCAAAGAAATCTCACAGGTTGGAAAGCCAGGAGTGACCTTTAGCAGAAACTAGCCTTCTTTGTCCCTATCATATTGTTCTCATCAATAGCCCCACTCAGAATCAATGCGATCACAGCTGATCAAACTACAGTACACAAAGTAGTTGCATGCAAATAACTCTCCCTCTCTCTTTATGTAGCTAGGGAGAGATGGTTCCTATGGGTACATCATTTATTTCAGCAAGATATTGATGACCTCATAACTCATGGTGGAGCACAGTAGAGTTCTCAGCATGTAATGAGGTAATCAATAATGAGTGGAAATTAATGCAGTGGAAATGATGCGTTCAGAGTGTGCTCTGTATGTACAGCCCAGGTTTAGGTTGTCTGTCACTGGGGCTGCTCTATGTGCTGGAGCAACATCCATCTCAGGCTGTAGGTGTCCCATTGTGCTGCTCCCAAGCCCCCCAGTAAGGGAGAGGAAGAGGTCCGCTGGCTAATACAAATAAGTGCAATCCCCTCCTGCGATTGCCCTGTGTGTGGGTGAGAGGAGAAGTTTCCCAGCCTACTTCCCCTACAATTGGCTCTAATTATGCTTTTAATAATCAAACAGCATCTCGTTCACATTAAAACCATGCCCCGTGAAATGCTTCCTGTGGACACAAACCAAAGCACATCCATTCCCACCTCTGTTGTTTTCTGCTTTAGTTGCTCTTTTTATTGCCTAATAAACAGCCTCTGATGCAATTTTCCAATCAACCTGCAAGACCATGGCATTTCCTGCTGCAGTCTCCATCCTGGGCGATCCTGTTTTCCTTGATTTCAGCTGCACTCCAGGGCAGGAGGTCATCTCCCTGACCTCTACGCCGCAATCTTGCAGGTAGAGCCATGAGAAGACACCTGTCTTTGCAGTGGCAAATAGAGGATTTGCTCAGAGGAATCTTCCTCTGGCTGGACTGAGCTGAGGGATTCCAAGGAGTGACTTCTTTTATCAGCCACGCTGTAAACATTTCAGAGATGTATTCCCCTTCCCCTCCTTCTCGCCCCCTGGGAGCCAGGGTTGACATCATGAACAACATCTTTACAATTCTTCTTGAGCAGAGGAAACGAATGGCATGCTGGCCTGTGTGTGTGAGAAGTGAGAGGCCCTCAGAACGCAGTGTACGTTTAGCGCCACAGCCCCTGGCTTCAGAAGGGGCCGGTCTGGGGGGGCAGGAGATCACTGCGGGGCCAGTTCTGCTTCCTGCTCCTGTGACTCCACTGGCTTGGGAGAGTTACTCCAGCACAAGTGAGAGGAATGTCAGGCCCAGTGATGTCGTTGGAGATGCTCCTGATTTACACCTGTCTATGGTCCCTACCTGACCCCCTATCGCCATTGCCATCTCCCCCCTCTGACAAACAGAGACTAGGGACACCATTCCTTACCCATCCTGGCTAATAGCCATTAATGGACTTAACCGCCATGAATTTATCCAGTTCTCTTTTAAACCCTGTTATTGTCCTAACCTTCACAACCTCCTCAGGCAAGGAGTTCCACAGGTTGACTGTGCACTGAGTGAAGAAGAATTTCCTTTTATTTGTTTTAAGCCTGCTACCCATTAATTTCATTTCATTTAATTTCATTTCATTCATTTCAATTTCAGTTCTTATATTATGGGAACAAGTAAATAACTTTTCCTTATTCACTTTCTCCACACCACTCATGATTTTATAGACCTCTATCATATCCCCCCTTAGTCTCCTCTTTTCCAAGCTGAAAAGTCCTAGCCTCTTTAATCTCTCCTCATATGGGACCCAAACCCCTAATCATTTTAGTTTCCCTTCTCTGAACCTTTTCTAAAGCCAGTATATCTTTTTTGAGATGAGGGGACCACATATGTATGCCGTATTCAAGATGTGGGCATTCCCTGGATTTATATAAGGGCAATAAGATATTCTCCATCTTATTCTCTATCCCTTTTTTAATGATTCTTAACATCCCATTTGCTTTTGTGTCTGCTGCTGCACACTGCGTGGACGTCTTCAGAGAACTATCCACGATGACTCCAAGATCTTTCTCCTGAGTAGTTGTAGCTAAAATTAGCCCCCATCATATTCAATGTATAGTTGGAGTTATTTTTTCCAATGTGCACTACTTTACATTTATCCACATTAAATTTTATTGAAAGTCAACGAGGCATAGGTGCCTAAGTCACTTGGGCACTTTTGAAAAGTTTACCACTCCTTTCCCTTCACCTCTGCCATTCTCCATCTAATGTGTAAATGACCCTTTTCTAGAGGAAAGACCTCCTCTATCCCACTATGTCTGTGTGACCCAAATGCTGGCATTGATCAGGCGTGATTACGGTGTAAGTTATTGAATCCTGGAAGTTATTTGTGACTCTGCTTCTGCCGTTGGAGGGCACTGCTGGTCACACTGGGGGCTCAGCACTGGCACTCACTCCTCTTCTTCCATTTGCTTCTGGAATAAAGAATTTTTTTAAAAAAAGTCATGTGGCATCGTTTGGCATAAAAGCAGAAATTCACAGATATTGCCTTAGCAGGGATTTATTTCAGGGGGCCTAATTCAATTTTTCCTTCATTTGGTCACAGAGAATATATTCCTTTAGCAGGTGTACCCCTCCATCCTTGGGGCAAAATCAGCCTTGGAAGGCAAAGGTGCCAGGAACAAAGGTCCTCAGTGCAGCTGGGAGTTCAGCTCTGGTAACTTTATATTGGAGAATCTGAATAAATAAGATTCTAGCTAGAAGAAGGCAAAGTTTGCCTGTTTTATTCATGGAGGGCTTGTTGAGCTCAGAAGCAAGAAATGCAGGAGCTGATCTACCCTGCTTTCCCCAATAGGTGCTGGTTTACCAAAGGGAATAAAAAAACTGTGATCACCTGGAAAAAGCACATTGTTTGATTTAATCAGGATGAAAACCTAGGAGAGGCCAGCCATCGGATTGCAGAACCATACGCCAGGTGTTTGGCAAGTCAGCTGCAGTTGAAAAAAATAAGCCCCTTTAGTGATGAAATTTGTATTGAATGCAGGCAATAGAATCAGATATCAGAGCTGTAACAAAATGAGGTGTCACTCCTCTGTCCACTTACTTTAGCTGCTCTTTATGCTGAATGAACACCTGTTTTAGTCCATTTTTTCCAGCTATAGCAGTTTGTTAAAATAAAACCCTTCCCTGAATTTTTTCTTGCTTCAGTTGTTTCTGAGCCTGTTAGTTAATTGGGTATCCTTTTGTTAAGATCAATCATTTTTAACAGCATATGCAAGTTTAACCTGCTGGTGAGTGTATTTTACAGGTTCCCTTCTGTGTCTGATTCACAGAGGACATGAGTCTATTACAATCCCATTGCGGCAGTTTTAGCTCAAGCTTTTAGCTCTGGAAGTCCCTAAGGTCTTTCAGAAGATCAGATCATTGGTGTGTTGATGACATCAAAACACAGGGCCTTTCTGGTTCATAATTTTTTCCCTGAGAACCAAGAATTGTGATTATTTATAACTAGGGCCCTACCAAATGCACAACCGTGAAAAATGCGTCACAGGCTGTGAAACCTGGTCTCCCCCTGTGAAATCTGGTCTTTTACCCTACACTATACAGATTTCACGGGGGAGACCAATGTTTCTCAAACTGGGGGTCCTGACCCAAAACGGAGTTGTGAGGGGGTCGTAAGGTTATTTTAGTGGGGGTCATGGTATTCTACCCTGACTTCTGTGCTGCCTTCAGAGAGTGGCAGCTGTTGGCCAGGCACCCCGGCCTGAAGGCAGCACCCCACCACCAGCAGTGCAGAAGTAAGGGTGGCAATACCCTACCACGCCATGTTACTTCTGTGCTGCTGCCTTCAGAGCTGGGTGGCTGGAGAGTGGCGGCTGCTGACCGAGGGCCCAGCTCTGCAGGCAGCAGTGCAGAAGGAAGGGTGGAAACACCATACATGGCATCCTTACTTCTGCGCTGCTGCTGGCGGCGGCTCTGCCTTCACAGCTGGGTTCCCGGCCAGCAACCGCCGCTCTCCAACTGCCGAGCTCTGAAGGCAGCGCCGCCGCCAGCAGCAGCTCAGAAGTAAGGGTAGCAGCACCACAACCTGCCCCCATCCCCAATAACCTTATGACCCCTCCCCAACTCCTTTTTGAGTCAGGATCCCTACAAATTACAACTCTGTGAAATTTCAGATTTAAATAGCTGAAATCATGAAATTTACGATTTTTAAAGTCCCATGACCATGAAATTGGCCAAAATGGACAGTGAATTTGGTAGGGCCCTATTTATAACCCCCAGCCCCAAAATGCCAGCTTCTCTGCTCTGTGACTCTACCGTGTAGTCAGCCACCATTGCATCTTCCTCAGGAGGAAAGCTGTTCCCATCTATATATCTCAGCACAGTTGCTGATCACGCCCTCAGTTTGAGGCCTCAGCAGATAACGCACCTTTCTCTGAGCTCCTCCTCTGTTTTGGAGTTTTTGATTCCAGTGTAAACTGTCGGGTAGGGGCAGTATTTCATTGGTGCTGGTACTGGCTGCTCAACTCTTGATTTTTGCTTCTGGGAATAATAGCATCGTAATGAATTATATTCCCAAGAATAACTGTAATAGCATAAAACTGCAAATAGAAGAAAACTGTAAATCAGTCATCCCTCATAATGGGCTTACTTTGTCTGAATCACCCTCCCTGGGCAGCTTATCAATTTTATTTGGCTTTTCCATCCTAAACTTTTATTAAGTGGGGTGCCTCATGCGGAAAGATAGAATAGAAGCCATATGTTCCAGGGATTTGTTATCTGTTTATTTCCCCTGCCTTCTCCCTCTGTGCATGTGTGCACAATAGTTCTCTGGAACTGCAGGCTGCTGACATCTTACCATAAAAGGCACATGTCCCAGATGCCAGTTCACCTTTCTTATGCTAAAAATAAAAGTTGTCTCCACAGTACCGTTAATGATTTGCTTTGGGCCTTGCAGAATTACTCCAATGCCTCAGCACATTTAGACGTTGATGTAATTAAAATGAAAACTAATTAGCATATCTCAAGAAGCTTCACCTTTTAAACAGAGTGGGGCCAGATCTTTGGCCCAGATTTGCACTGCACTCACAGCACAAAGCAGCCCTTGTGCCAGTTTAACTGGTTGGTGGAGGATTCTGTCTCTATTGGTAAAAAGAAAAGGAGTACTTGTGGCACCTTAGAGACTAACAAATTTATTAGAGCATAAGCTTTCATGAGCTACAGCTCACTTCATCGGATGCATTTGGTGGAAAAAACAGAGGGGAGATTTATATACACAAACAGAGAACATGAAACAATGGGTTTATCATACACACTGTAAGGAGAGGTTTCAGAGTAGCAGCTGTGTTAGTCTGTATTCGCAAAAAGAAAAGGAGTACTTGTGGCACCTTAGAGACTAATGAAGTGAGCTGTAGCTCACGAAAGCTTATGCTCTAATATCTTTGTTAGTCTCTAAGGTGCCATGGGTACTCCTTTTCTTTTTACTGTAAGGAGAATGATCACTTAAGATAAGCTATCACCAGCAGCAGGCGGGGGGAGGAGGAAAACCTTTCATGGTGACAAGCAAGGTAGGCTATTTCCAGCAGTTAACAAGAATATCTGAGGAACAGTGGGGGGTGGAGTGGGGGGGAGAAATACCATGGGGAAATAGTTTTACTTTGTGTAATGACTCATCCATTCCCAGTCTCTAGTCAAGCCTAAGTTAATTGTATCCAGTTTGCAAATTAATTCCAATTCAGCAGTCTCTCGTTGGAGTCTGTTTTTGAAGCTTTTTTGTTGAAGTATAGCCACTCTTAGGTCTGTGATCGAGTGACCAGAGAGATTGAAGTGTTCTCCAACTGGTTTTTGAATGTTATAATTCTTGACGTCTTATTTGTGTCCATTCATTCTTTTACGTAGAGACTGTCCAGTTTGGCCAATGTACATGGCAGAGGGGCATTGCTGGCACATGATGGCATATATCACATTGGTAGATGCGCAGGTGAACGAGCCTCTGATAGTGTGGCTGATGTGATTAGGCCCTATGATGGTGTCCCCTGAATAGATGTGTGGACAGAGTTGGCAACGGGCTTTGTTGCAAGGATAGGTTCCTGGGTTAGTGGTTCTGTTGTGTGGTGTGTGGTTGCTGGTGAGTATTTGCTTCAGATTGGGGGGCTGTCTGTAAGCAAGGACTGGCCTGTCTCCCAAGATCTGTGAGAGTGATGGGTCGTCCTTCAGGATAGGTTGTAGATCCTTGATGATGCATTGGAGAGGTTTTAATTGGGGGCTGAAGGTGATGGCTAGTGGCGTTCTGTTATTTTCTTTGTTGGGCCTGTCCTGTAGTAGGTGACTTCTGGGTACTCTTCTGGCTCTGTCAATCTGTTTCTTCACTTCAGCAGGTGGGTATTGTAGTTGTAGGAATGCATGATAGAGATCTTGTAGATGTTTGTCTCTGTCTGAGGGGTTGGAGCAAATGCGGTTATATCGTAGAGCTTGGCTGTAGACAATGGATCGTGTGGTATGATCTGGATGAAAACTAGAGGCATGTAGGTAGGAATAGCGGTCAGTAGGTTCTGCTACCCAAGATCCATAAACCTGGAAATCCTGGACGCCCCATCATCTCAGGCATTGGCTCCCTGACAGCAGGATTGTCTGGCTATGTAGATTCCCTCCTCAGGCTCTACATTACCAGCACTCCCAGCTATCTTCGAGACACCACTGACTTCCTGAGGAAACTACAGTCCATCGGTGATCTTCCTAAAAACACCATCCTAGCCACTATGGATGTAGAAGCCTCTACACCAACATTCCACACAAAGATGGACTACAAGCCGTCAGGAACGGTATCCCAGATAATGTCACGGCTAACCTGGTGGCTGAACTTTGTGACTTTGTCCTCACCCATAACTAATTCACATTTGGGGACAATGTATACCTTCAAATCAGCGGCACTGCGATGGGTACCCGCATGGCCCCACAGGATGCCAACATTTTTATGGCTGACTTAGAACAACGCTTCCTCAGCTCTCGTCCCCTAATGCCCCTACTCTACTTGCGCTACATTGATGACATCTTCATCATCTGGACCTATGGAAAAGAAGCCCTTGAGGAATTCCACCATGATTTCAACAATTTCCATCCCACCATCAACCTCAGCCTGGACCAGTCCACACAAGAGATCCACTTCCTGGACACTACGGTGCTATAAGCGATGGTCACATAAACACCACCCTATATTGGAAACCTACTGACCGCTATTCCTACCTACATGCCTCTAGCTTTCATCCAGATCATACCACATGATCCATTGTCTACAGCCAAGCTCTACGATATAACCGCATTTGCTCCAACCCCTCAGATGGAGACAAACACCTACAAGATCTCTATCATGCATTCCTACAACTAAAATACCCACCTGCTGAAGTGAAGAAACAGATTGACAGAGCCAGAAGAGTACCCAGAAGTCACCTACTACAGGACAGGCCCAACAAAGAAAATAACAGAACGCCACTAGCCATCACCTTCAGCCCCCAACTAAAACCTCTCCAATGCATCATCAAGGATCTTCAACCTATCCTGAAGGATGACCCATCACTCTCACAGATCTTGGGAGACAGGCCAGTCCTTGCTTACAGACAGCCCCCCAATCTGAAGCAAATACTCACCAGCAACCACACACCACACAACAGAACCACTAACCCAGGAACCTATCCTTGCAACAAAGCCCGTTGCCAACTCTGTCCACATATCTATTCAGGGGACACCATCATAGGGCCTAATCACATCAGCCACACTATCAGAGGCTCGTTCACCTGTGCATCTACCAATGTGATATATGCCATCATGTGCCAGCAATGCCCCTCTGCCATGTACATTGGCCAAACTGGACAGTCTCTACGTAAAAGAATGAATGGACACAAATAAGACGTCAAGAATTATAACATTCAAAAACCAGTTGGAGAACACTTCAATCTCTCTGGTCACTCGATCACAGACCTAAGAGTGGCTATACTTCAACAAAAAAGCTTCAGAAACAGACTCCAATGAGAGACTGCTGAATTGGAATTAATTTGCAAACTGGATACAATTAACTTAGGCTTGACTAGAGACTGGGAATGGATGAGTCATTACACAAAGTAAAACTATTTCCCCATGGTATTTCTCCCCCCCACCCCACCCCCCACTGTTCCTCTGATATTCTTGTTAACTGCTGGAATTAGCCTACCTTGCTTGTCACCATGAAAGGTTTTCCTCCTTTCCCCCCCTTGCTGCTGGGGATAGCTTATCTTAAGTGATCACTCTTCTTACAGTGTGTATGATAAACCCATTGTTTCATGTTTTCTGTGCGTGTATATAAATCTCTCCTCTGTTTTTTCCACCAAATGCATCCGATGAAGTGAGCTGTAGCTCACGAAAGCTTATGCTCTAATAAATTTGTTAGTCTCTAAGGTGCCACAAGTACTCCTTTTCTTTTTGCGAATACAGACTAACACGGCTGCTACTCTGAAACCTGTCTCTATTGGTGAATCCCTGGGTGAGGAGAGCCTGCACACCATTCTCACCTCCCAGCCACCAGCATAAGCGCAGGTGGCCAGGGAAAAGGAGTGCACCTGGGGCATGCCTATGCCCAAGTGCTCTCTAGGGGCTAGAAAGTCCCCTCAGCATCATGGGCTGTTGTGAGTGAGTTAGAGCAGACCTGAGGCTGCTCTAATTTATGCCAAGTCCTCGACCAGCCCCAAAGATCATGGGAAGTAAAAGTGGTGCAAAGCCTCCCCTGCCTTTCTGCACCAAGCCCAGTGTGGCTGCAGGCCAGGATCAGAGCCAGAGTGTTGTACTCTTTGAAAATGTGATACCATATAAAAACCCACCGCATGAATAAGAGCATGATTTGAACTGGGTTACACACCAACACGCGTTCTACTATGCTTTGGCTATGCTGTGTGCACTCTCCCCTTAAAACAACAATTGGTTGAAGTCATAAAGTGGCATCCAATGGCCACTGTTATGAAGTAAACATCTGCCAAGACTTTCTACTCAGTGGCGTCTGGGATGCCAGACTTCTCTCCCACTCTAAATCTAGTAAAACACTGTGGTAACGTTTGGCAAGCAGTGACCTTTTAATTACAACCATTGTATTTCCAAAAAAGATCTTCGTGCTTCTTTAACAAGTGCAGGGCCTGATTCACCACATCACTGCCCCAGTTTTATACCAGTTTAATACCACTCATTTCACATGAGTTGGCCCATTGTAAAATGGGGAAAAGAGTGGGGAATCAGGCTCATGATGTGAAAGGAACTAATGCAAAAAAAAATTAGCGTAATCACAAGGCGCAAATTATACTAAACAAAAATGCAACGATTGGGTTCAATTATCTTTTCAAAAAGCTGAACAGAAAACCAAAGAGTAAAGTTTGCGTCAGCCAGACTCAAACTTGCCAGATCCAGTGTGGATTTTATTTAGTTTTTGGAAACACAGCCTGCAATTTTCCATTGTAACTCAGCAGGAAAAAGAGAAACCCACAGTGCTGATTATTTACAAGCAACTTCTCTTAGAAACCTTCCATTGAGCCACCTGAAATTACTACACAAAGAAACCCAGAATAATTGCTCCAAACATGTTTGTTTTCTTCATTGTTCTTCATGTTCTCTTTGCTTTCTTCTCCCCTGGATATCCCTGGAATGCGCTGATCGCTGTTAATGAAGTCTTGCTACTTTCCCGCTGTAAGAAACTTCTGGAGGAAGGAGACAGGTATCACTTAAGATGTCTAGATATCAGTTTCTTACACAGGGGAAGCATCTTATAAATGATCCACAGCAGGGGAAAAATAGATAGCAGCTTTCAGCTTGAGAATAATGATGCCATCAATTCACCGTGCCTAAACCTGTCCTTCAGATCTTGATTCCACTTCAATCCATGGAGCAGCTCTGTACTGAATGTGGTAGCTCAGGGTACACTCTTTCCAGTGTAGGTACCTTATCTCTGTCATTGTAGGTGACAATCAAGAAATGCTTTCACGTGTCTGTCATGCCTCAAAAGCTTTTTCATTAAGAGCCAGATTTTCAGCTGGTGTACACTGGGGGAGCTCCATTGAAGGTGAATAGAGCTGCACTGTTATACACGAGGATCACATTCCCATGACTGTACTTGATGGTACTTCCTCTGGGTTACTGCTGCACTCAGTTTATAAGCTTCGTAGAGCCAGAAATACATATCTGCACCAGATTGGTTTATAGGAGAGGAAACCTCTCTGATCTGGCAGGTAACTTATTTCAGTCCCTGGTTCTATTTCCCCAGAGACATCACCTGAGTCCTAGCAGAATTAATCTGTTCTGTGTGAGAGGGTAAGTCGGGGTTGGGGGGGGGGGGTTAGTAGAAGACGTGTTATCCTTGCACAATCTTTCTACCCACTGGGCTTCATTGCACAAGTCAGCCCTATCATTACAAAAATAAAAATTGCCCACTTTTTCATCTGTATGGTGCCAGAGATTACCGGATGTGATTTGGGGAGGCATGTGTTACTGCTCCTGAGAATGTCTGGTCTTCAACCACTCTTGCAAACTGATCTTTCACACTCTCGATACAGGAGATCTATAAAAGCATATCTGAGCATGGTGAAGACCGGTACTCCCATTGCCCGCCCTCCAGCATATCTGAGCATGGTGAAGCATCCTGGCTGCCGATGAAAACTGTGCTTTGCAGAGAGTTTTGCTTTTCTGTGGCCTGCACTTAGCCCAGAGGGCTATCTGGGAAGTCAACTTTGAAGTACACATTATCTCCACTTTCAAGTGCAAGGACTCTACATACTGGATATTGATTCTGTTGTCCTGTGCATTTTTACAGATGGTATGGGAGGGGGGAGTTTTGGAGGAGCACCTTTCAAATAAACTGGAATATGCACTGCATGTGCTTGGAACAAGAAAGGCTGCAGATTGATATTGGAGCATGGAGAGAGCCCTGATGAGGCAATTTCAGCAGGGAAATAAAGATTCATATTGATATGCTGTGTTGGAACGTGAATGTTGAAAGCTATAACCACAAAGAACAAAAGCAAACAAATTGATTTGAAACATCTCCAGATGCCATCAGCTGTAGATGGCTCCTATAGAAAGTATCTTTGATCCCTGACTCATGTTTTGCAAATGGGAAGGCATAAGAAATCAGATATTCAGCCTTTATTTGCCTGTGTCAAAATGTCTTACCAAGCTTGACAAATACATATCTGTTTACACTGTATCCTTCCCCCAAGCATATCCCATGAATGGTTCTGAAAAGTAGATTAGCTCCCTTATTTCATCGCTGGGCAAGCGCTTAAAACCGATGAATCACAAGGCAAACTTTTAAAACAAGGCATTGTTAATGCCCTGGGCAGTCAAACAATTAAACAGATTGGCAGTGGCTCACTCTTCATCGCTGGGAAAGGCTGCGTTAAGCATGAGCGCCTTTTGGTTGGCTTAGCTTAGCTGCTATACTTTATGTTTCATGAAATGTGGAGGTCAGGAAAAAAAGCACCCAACATTTTAAGGCCACTCTACCAGATTACCGTACGAAGAGCTCTGCTGCAGCACCTATTGCCAACTGAGAGCTGTGCAAACTCTAACTCGGATCCTGGGACTTGGGGAAGAGCAAGCCTCCTGGTGGGTATGAGTGCACAGAGCTGGATGGGGTGGTGTGTCTAGGGGCCAGAGGTTTATCATTAAGCTACGAAGAGCCTGGAGGGCCAGAGAGAAAAGTTTAAAGGGCCACTCTATGGGGTGGTTGGAAATGTGTATAATATAATGTGTATATAAATATGTATGCAAGGGATGCAGCTTGACCAAGGGATTCTGATAGTATAAACCCTGAGAGCAGCAGCTTAGGTTGTTTGCAATTTCTCAGGACTCGGAGATGGAACAGAGTCAGAGCTAGAAAAGAGGAAAAAAAACCCCCCAAACGTCTACATTTTAAAGACAAGCCCAACTTCCAAAAGTAGCTGGAAGTTGAGCATAACGCCGTGCGTTGCAGCCAATTAGCAATGCTAGAAACACAGCAGGAGCTCCTAGTATTTTGACAGTGATAAAAAGGCGTTGAAACAAAACAGTCTGAATTGAACATTGCAAGCTGTCACTCAGACACACATATCATCCATCTGACGTGTGCTCCTTCGTATTGTGACAGATCAATGGAATGCAGAACAGAGTTTGAATAAGAGCTGGGCAAATGCAAAAATCCAGCATCCCTTAAAATAGGCAACCATTTCCCCACGACCAGCTGTGGTTGTCTTTATCAGCCTGAGGTCAATTCCTTTTTGTAAAGGCCCTTTGTTCCTACTAGAACCTGGTCTGGCAATTTTGTGAGCAGTGTTCTGTGCTTTTTTAACCTTTGGGCCAATCTTTGTCTCCCTGGAGAGAACGGGCGTGGTGGAACTTAGAGACTAAAGAATGTGTTTGCCTTGTTTGTGAAATTAGGGACCAAGGGCTGAGTTTAAGGCTGAGGTCAAGTTCAGACACGATGGTGCTGACATCTTGCATGCTGTTCTCATCTGCTTTTGGCCTCCGTTGGTGGAATGTGCTTGGAGGATTTGGGCTGGACCTAGTCTAGAACTGGAAGACAGAACCGTTAAAATTCAGGGATTTGAATGTGAAACCCCCTGATATTCTTAGGGATTTTGATCTGAGGTTCTGGTTTTGGCCCATCTCTGTTTGACACCAAGGACCATCATTGTTGGCATACTCTGGCTGCTTTGTGCTGCTCTGGCTACACAAAGCAGCCATTAAACAGCAAGTTAAATTGGTTGTAAGCTGGTTTGCTTTCCCAGAGGGCCATGGATTGGTGAATCTGGCCCCAAGTTTCACTTCAAGGCCCTATTCACTTCCGGGTCCAGCCTTTTGCTTCTCATGTAGGCAAGTTGAAGGAGGACCATACTGTTGCTCAGCAACAACAACTCCAGCCAATGAACAACCAGTCCTAAAGACAGGCCTGTCTGGCTGCCCTGAGTGGGAGGGCCAAGGTGTGGGATGGTGTAAAGTGGGGTCAGACTGGGAGAGAAGTTTAGGAGACAGCAGAACAAAAGGTACTCCCATTGCCTGCCCTCCAGCCCAGGAGAAAGGAGTCCACATTTTCAGCATAGTTTCCATTTATTTGATAATTTCCCATGCATGTGGGTTCTCTGGCCTTCCTACAAAGGTGCCTATTGCCCTGGTGCATTTTATTATGTGGATTCTTGTCCACTACCAACTGCACTGAGGCCACTGACTCATACCCTGCATGGCCATCACGTGGCCACAACTTTCAGGGCCAAATGTTCCTCTGGGCCAGGATTGGTGCATGGACTTGGCCAGCCAGGTGTGTACCCGCTATGGGAGAGGAGTGTTTGGAGTCTTCTGAATGAGTTTGCCTCCCCACGCGGTACCTGTGCCCGCACAAATGCTGGCGGTGATGCCTGCTCTGGCTCCTTCAAAGGCCGCTGCTAGGGGAGAGGGTGTGTGCGTGTGGTAGCGGGACACTGGAATTGGCTGACAGGTGAAGGAGGGGGAAGAGAATCGATCTAACCAGGCTCCAGGGTGGGGGGAAATGCAGATGGGTGGGAGCTGGGAATCATGTGGTCGGAGAGCGGAGCAGAAGAGGTGTGGGGTGGGGGAGGCAGAGAGAATACAAACTGCCGATCAGCAGGCCATTTGCAGCAGGGCGAGTAGGGAGGCTGATCAGGAGCAGGTTGAACTGACAGAGTGGAGCAGAGCCTCACAGAGCTAGGCTGGGCTGATGGGGAGGGGAAGAGGAGGACCAGGAGAGCTGCTGGGCATTGACATGAGGGGGTGCTCCAGGTTTCACATGCGAAAAAGTGCATCGTGTCATGTCCCTGTCCTTTTCCCAAGCCGCAGCCCCCATGTCCCCCGCATGCTCAGCCAAGCAACTGGACAGCCGTGGTTAATCTTCAGAGGAGGAGCATTGCAGGGTTGGGAGAAGCCAGCAGCACCCAGCCTCCCCTCTGTGGTTTCCTGCTGTTTAGCAGCCGATTACACTGCAGAGGGGTCAGGAGCCTTGTGGCTTGTCGTCTCTGCAGGCTCGGGGACAGATGGAGACTGAAGAGTCTTTGGATTCTCTTTCCAATCTCTGACACAAGCGGTTCTCAGCCTTTTCCACACTGGAGCCCACCCCCGTCACTGCCAGGAGCCCCCTCCTGCTCAGCAATGCTGAGTCCCTGACACTTACTTGCACCCCCAGATTGAGAACCCATCCCTGAAGTCAGCAGCTTCTCTCTTCCTGGGAGGAGCTGGAGGTTTCCCCTAACACAGGGGTGGCCAACCTGAGCCTGAGAAGGAGCCAGAATTTGCCAATGTCCATTGCCAAAGAGCCACAGTATTATGTCACCAGTCCCCATAAGCTCCCACACCCTGCCTGCCAGCCGCCCTGCTGATCAGTGCCTCCCCTTCCTCCCTGTGCCTCACAGGGAGGAAGGGGAGGCACTGATCAGCAGGGGCTCTGGGGGAGGGGGCAAGGAGAAGAGCAAGGGCGCGGCAGGCTTGGGGAAGAGGGCAGGGAGGGACAGGGCCTTGGGGGAAGGGGGGAAGTGGGGGCAGGGCCTGTGGCAGAGGAAGGGGTTGAACAGTGAGCATTGGAAAGTCGGCACCTGTAGCTCCAGCCCTGGAGTCTGTGCCTATGCAAGGAGCCGCATATTAACTTCTGAAGAGTCGCATTTGTCTCCGGAGCCACAGGTTGGCCACCCCTGCCCTAACGGGTCCAGTGAGTGCTGCGGGACAGGCAAAGGGCTTCAGCATGTCCCAGCCAAGGGAGTAGGAAATGGACTAAAAATGCAATCCTGGCTCCTTGAACAAGAACACACCAGCAGAACTTGGTTCTGAGCAAGGCAGGACCCTGTCTTCATAGATTCCTGTGCTGGTCTGTGTGTAGTCGTGGCTAATGCCTTCAAAACCACGAGCAGAAGATTACCAAAGGAAGACGCTAGCAGAATAGCTCCTCAGATCATTTCAGTCCCTTGAATCCCATCTCTGAGCCATGCTCTGTGATCAGCTTAGTGAGGAGAAGCATGCAGACAAAGCCCCTCGGTGCCACACAAAGAGCTATCAGACCCAACAAAAGCAGCAAGGGGGAGAAAGCAATAAGCGAGTGAAGCTCCTCAGTGATTCACTGCCTGTGTCGTCTTCCCAAGAGTCATTCTTTTTTGGGGGGGAGAGGGGGAAAAACCAACCCCCCCACCACCCGATGACTTGGCTTATCCCCTCTCATCCCCCACGTTTGTACAGCACTTCCTCTCATCCCCCATGTTTGTACAGCACTTAGCGCACAGAGGCCCTGCTAGCAGCTGGGGGCTCTAGGCACCACAGCAAGAGGGACGTGATTTCCTGTGCACTAGTGTAAGATTTGCACGGGGACATGAGGTGCGTTACAATAGCAGCGGGGGCTTGCAATGCCAACTGCTATCCTGGAGATGAGTCTCCACTAATCACAGCTTTTCTCCTAGCCAGGGACGCTGGGAAGAGAGGTTTGAATCCTCCCTTTCAGTTTGGGGCTTGGAGCAGCAACAATCTCTCCCGTGCATTTTCACTGCTCCTGATTGGGACCTATCATTTCCCCACTCCTTCCTTGTCTAATTGCTGAGCAACAAGCTTCGCTGCTGCCCTGGCTGTGCTCAGGAAAGGCTCCCTTGAACGAAAGCAATTCCCCCTTAGGAATGGGCCCATGCCAGAACTCCAGTCAAACGCCCTCCAGGCCATGGGGGATGTTGTGGGGTTTGCTCTTCCTCTCAGCACACTTCCAAAACAGAGCAGAAGACCTAATCCATCCCCAAGGTGTATACAAGGACCAAATACCATTAGCCCAGCAGAGAGCCAAATCCTGTATCTACCCTCCCCTCCCAAAAAACTGGGTGCTAGGTCCCTCCATCTGCCTTTTATAGAGGCCAGCTGGGCCTGGCAGCTTGATGAGCCTGAGCAGTATCCCCAGCACAGCCACTTAACCCCTTCCTGCTCAGATCCAAGTTCAACAGGGAACATTTAGGCAACCCAGCCCAACCGCTTAGGTGCTTTGCAGGGCTCAGATGAGCAGTGTGGCCTATTTTAGAGAAAGCTCACATCCCAGTGGGAACTCTGGAGCTCTGGCTCATCTTAGTGTCATATTCTTTTCTGCATTTGATGTAAAACCTCATGTAAGATTGGGTGCAGCTGATTCCTTGTGCCAGTCAAGTTTTGTTTTAGAAAGAGCATGTGCTACAGTCTCCCAGAGGAGCACTTTCTACTTCTCTGCTGGTAACCCTTCCCCACAGAGATTATGATTGCCACCAGCTCCTTCTCCATACCTGAAAATGATCAGCCTGCCCTAACTCCTCATGTTGAATTGCAATTCCCTTTGTAAAAAGAAAAGGAGTACTTGTGGCACCTTAGAGATAAACAAATTTATTTGAGCATATCTCTAAGGTGCCACAAGTACTCCTTTTCTTTTTGTGGATACAGACTAACACGGATGCTACTCTAAATTCCCTTTTTTCAGAGTAGCAGCATCCGATGCATCCGATGAAGTGAGCTGTAGCTCACGAAAGCTTATGCTCTAATAAATTTGTTAGTCTCTAAGGTGCCACAAGTACTCCTTTTCTTTTTGTAAATTCCCTTTGTGTCTCTTTCATGTTCAACCCAAGAGCTGCCTCTAGCGTCAGCTGGACATAACGACAGGTTCAAACCTCAGTGCTTGCTCTAGGGTGGAGGAAACTGCTTCCAGTATGCATTTGCTGGGCTGTGTAACACCAATACAGAAACAGGAGGCTGCAGCTGATCCCATCTTTACTACACATGCCTGCAGCAGCATCCACTTATGACAAACAGAAAAGGAGTACTTGTGGCACCTTAGAGACTAACAAATTTATTTGAGCATAAACTTTCATGAGCTACAGCTCACTTCATGGGATGCATTTTCCACTGAATGCCTCCCATGAAGTGAGCTGTAGCTCGTGAAAGCTTATGCTCAAATAAATTTGTTAGTCTCTAAGGTGCCACAAGTCCTCCTTTTCTTTTTGCGAATACAGACTAACCTGGCTGCTACTCTGAAACCTCTCACTTATGACAGTTACAGAGGCAGATTGGCTTCCATCAGCTCATACAGTTACATAAGCCGCTGTGCTGTATACATAGGCTGGTAGCGCCCTCTCTCTTCTCCTCATAGCTCTTGGCTGACTGTGGCCCTTGGGAGAAGCTCAGTGTCTTTTGTAGTTTTACTCACTGTCATGCCAGCGTTAATCATAGCGTAAGATTGGCTAAAACCCAAACTCCAAACACCTCTGAATCTCTGATGTTTGGAACCAGGTTTTAGCATTTAAACTGTGGCTTGGGCTCACCGTTAGTGGCAACACGCTGCATGTGATTAGCAGCCTGGTATGATTAGACTAGAAACAGACACCTGGCAGCCGGTTCCTTGTTTAACCAGTTCAAGGGCATTTGGATTTAAAGCAAAACTATGGCACACTACTGCAGTAAATCAGGCAAAATCAGCTGGGGCTCACAGGCAATGAGCTGGCTATTCCAGTTGCACCTTACCTCTCTCTGGGGCTGCACTGTAAGTGCCTGTCCACTTTATATCAGTGTATGAGAGTAAAGACATTACTGTAATGATCCTCTGGACCAGAGTTTCTAAAGGGCACTCTGAAAGCAGGGAAAGCAATTGCCCACCTCTGATCTGGAGCACAAAATAATCTCTGATGCAGCATAGAAAACTGCATGCAGTTAGGACCCAAGTAGCACTGAAAATGTGGTGGCATTGTATTCCCTCCTCTTGATTACAGGGCACAATTTGGGGCCCTACTGCTGCAAACAGCTATGCATGTGCTTAACTTTAAGCTAGTGAGTAGATCCATTGACTGCAATGGGACTAATTAAGTGCTTGAAGTGAAGCAGATCCACACCTGTCTGAAGGATAGGGCCTCACTTTTAAAGAGGCATAGCACAGATTGAAAAGTTTCAGAAAAGGGCAAAAGACGTGGACGTCTATGACAAGACACCCATGACGATCCAGCTTGGAAATGAGATTTGATTGAAGCAGAGTGGAAACATTTACTGCGTCTCCGAGTACAAGCACACAATGAAATGAAAAGGCAGTGAAAGAACTCGATTTATAGCTTACCTACCATTTGAGATTATAGCCAGCTTGCGGGGGCCTTTTTTCTCAAAAGGAATTGATCTTTTTATGCCCACTAATGACATTTGCAGCTCTGTACTTTAAGACAGTGATAAGGGTAATCAAGCTGTCATGGTTTAATATAGATGAAGAGCCTTCAGGAGTCAGGCAGGGATTCCTCTTTGCCTTGTGCTGTATGTTATTAATATTTATTCTCTCTGTCACAGCAGCACCTAAGCCCCCCAACCAAGAAGCAGGGCCTCATTGTGCTAGGTGCTGTACAGAGAAGGAACAAAGGAGGAAATCCATGCCCCTGGCAGCTGATACACAGGGTTGTATAACTAGCTGGGTGCATCCTATTGACTGGTTTTATTTGCTTGCCTTCCTCTGGAGCGTCAGCTTTTGGCTGCTGCAGGAGACACGATTCTGGGCAAGGCGGAGCCAGCGCGGCAAACCCTGTGCTGTATCCCACTGAGGCATGTCACTTTTTTAGTCATGCAGAGACTGCAAAATATGAATGGAGATTAAAAAATAAGCCAATCAACCAAAGGGGAGGGACTGTAGCTAGCACTGGAGGGCTTAAGGGGAGATTTCTTAATGGGGCGAGGGGGGTGTAAAATCTAACCCTGCCTCTCATCCCAAAAGCAGAGCCGTCAGAGCACTGAGCGGCAGTCTGTACAATTCATCTCATAGCTCGAGGGCAGGCCATGGGGTTGGCTGCCCACTTCAGAGCTGGAATGGCGGGTGCTGCTTGTCCGAATTCTACCAGTGAGGGATCCGGTTCACTGCGTCCCCGAGCTATGGAGTTCGTACCTCTAGGCGCTGAGCTGCTGGAGGCAGATCAGAGTTGCTCTTCTTGTTGGACACAACCTGCAGGCAGCTTTGCCTGCGGTGCTCCTTGCCACTGGTGCAAACAGCTGGGCTGATACTCTCCACGGCAAGGTGAGTGTCACCCGGTGTGATTGACTGGATAGAGCAGACTGTGAAATGCAGCCACTGCAAATTTATTCTTAACTGAATTAGACATGCGTTTAGAGGGACTAATTACAGGCTACAATGCTGGACAGCTGGGTGGATAGGCCCAGCTGGCCTCCTTCCTTTTCTGAAGGGCAGAGGCAATGCAAGGAGAATGCTTCCGAGTCAAGGGGTCACGCTGTTCTTTCTTTTAAATGAAGGACAAATAATTGATGAGCAGGAGCATGGGAGTTAGGCACCGAAATGCCTTTGAGGATCTGGGCCTTCTGGGAACATCTCCTCTGCAGCTGGTCGGGTGCTTCCCCACACGTGTAGACAGACACATGCTAGCTCACCTCGCGCGCGTGCTAAAAAAAGCAGTGTGCCTGCGACAGCCTGGGTGGCAGCTTGGGCTAGCTGCCTGAGAACAAACCTGCCTGACACACCGGGTCCATAATCGGGTGGCTAGCCTGAGCCGCTGCAGCCACTCGACTACTTTTAGCACGCTAGCTCAAGCCCAGATAGCATGCGTCTGTCTTTCCAGTCTGGGGAAATGTAGTGTACCACTTGTGCCTTAGTCCCCATCTGTTCAGTGGGGATACCAGCACTGCCCTGCCCTGCCTATTCATGGTTAAGGTTGTGAGCTGCTCATACAATGTGGTAATGGGGGGCATACTGGAAGCTTTTAAGAACAGTATATGTGATCCTGCCCCAGTGCAGGGAATGGACTTGCTAACCTCTCAAGCCCTACATTTCTGTTACACTGTGGTATAGGATCATGAGATGGCTTACGGCAGCTCTGTGCTTATGATCCATAATTCAGTGATTATTTTCCCCACTGTGCTAGGTGCTGTACAAACACAGAACAAAGAAGATAATCCCTGCCCCAAAGAACTTCCAAACAATGTACACCAGCTCCTCTCCAGCCCATTGCTTCATCATGACTCCTGGGTCTCTCTCTCCTTCTCTCTTTCGACATCCTTTCCTCAGGCTGTCTGCTCCCCACCTGTGAGGTGCGCACGGCCTGGCCAACCTGCTGTGTCTGCCCTCAGCCTTTTTTCTTGGTGATGCAAGGTCACTTCAATCCAACCTTGTCTCTTTGTCCATAACCAAAACCTTTATTACAACCAATAGCCCACTGATGCTATTTCTTTAGCTTTGAATAACAAAATCCCACCCATAAAAAAAAAACTTGAAGGGATCTGACCATTAATTAGGTTTATGATCAAAGAGCCACTGTCTAACAGCAAAAGAGAATCATGTGCAGATAATGAATTAACTTGGCTAGCCAAGCAATCCACGCAGCAAAACAGCTCCTTTAACCTGCAGGGCCATACTTCCGCCTTCTCCTAAGCCCCGGTTAAATAAATGGCTTTTGCAGCATGTCTGAAAGGTCATCAAATAATAAAGCAATTCAAATCTAGGAAGGGAACTGCACTGGCTCCATGCTGTGAAAGATTGGCTGTCAAAACCAACAATCAATAAAGGGGAGATGATGCGTGTATAGTTCCCATAAGAAACCCAGTTCTGATCTAAGACGGCTGAAGGAAATATTTCCATCTCTTCTTGTCAACCCCCCTCCCCCCATTTATTACCCTTGAAAGTTGTCAAAAAATGAAAATAGGAAATTTTAGATTGTGCCACAAAGGTGCTGATGAACCAAACCCCTTTCAAATGCACATAATTTATGCAGACGTGGGCACCACTGATGGCAAATATGGGGTGAAATACTGAACGGTTCAAGAGAACGCAGCAGAACTCTTTTCATTGGACACCCCAGTGGATGTCCTTCACCCCATTGAGAGGAATTTCAGACAGAGAAGACAACTTTGCAGGAGGAATACTGTGGCCCGAGGAGCTGCAGAACCCGTTGTTATTGGAGCTGGAGGAGACGTTATCCGCAGAGCGATGGGGACGGACTGAACCTGCTGCCTAGCTAGCACTGGTGGCAGCTCAGCTGGAGAGAAGATGCTGGGGATGGAGAGAACATCTCCGAACAAGCAGCAGTGAAGCAAGTCATAACACTTGCCCAGCGTAGCACATGTGCAGGGGGTGGGGCCGAAAGGTCAGAAGCGCAAACTCACAGAAGCAAGATGAGAGAGACCTAAGCACCATTAAATGACCACAGGCGTCCCCATGAAGTGGAATTACGGTGCCCATTAAGCATTAGACATTATCATTAAGTACCAATGGGCTTAAATAGGTTCCCTGGAAGATGGTTTCATTGAGTAGATTTCCCTGTTAAGCTAGGCTAGTTAGTCGAGGAACACG
Organism: Dermochelys coriacea; assembly: GCF_009764565.3. Lineage (NCBI taxonomy): Eukaryota > Metazoa > Chordata > Testudines > Dermochelyidae > Dermochelys > Dermochelys coriacea. The sequence goes on from NC_050075.1 coordinate 4,866,393, forward strand.
GTAGATTCTCACCAAAAAGAGGCTGAGTTTCAAACAAGTTAGGTGGACAAATGCATGCTTAGTTTGCACACCGAATGTCTGCGATCAGATAAGTATACACACAAGTGGCCAAATATGGCCATTGGCTTGTGCAGTCAGGCACCCAATTTACCAGTGTGACCACCAGAGCCAGTGCTAGGCTTAAGCAGACTAAGCAATGGCTTAGGGCCCAAGCAGCTCAAGGGGGCCCCCTATTACTAGTTTGTGTTGTGTGTGTGGTGTGGGGAGAAAATATTCCTGCAATGGGCCTGCAATGGGCTAGCTGCACCTCTGATGGTCACAGTTGCTCCAATTTTGTGCTTGGACATAGCAGCCAGTGGCAGATACAGTTGGTTTCAGCTGCCTTACTCCGTTGACAGTTAGAGTAGCCGGAGGCCTATTTTGAGTTTGCTCAGCGCTGTAAAGTCCAAAACTGAGCTTACAACAGAGGAGGATCAGGCATGGCAGAAAAAGGAGAGTTCCCCCACTGGCTATTTCTGTTCCAAAGCCTTCTTTCAGCTCCTGATGTACATGAAAATCCTGTCTGGAACCTCTGGGCAGCTAGATGCACAAATGTATAATCTACATCTGTATCTGCTGAAGTAAGTGTCCCAATGCAAGCATGAGCACTCAGGTACATGGTTTGAATTTGGGACACTGCAGATTTTTTAGTTCTATAAAATAAATACAATAAATGTTAGTATCTTGCGATAAGCATAATCCTACGCCTTTTCATGAGGCTAATTAGTTGTTTGCACAGGGTTTTGAAAAGGGAAAGGCTGCATCATTGCTCAGTATTATGATGATCATTGTCAGAGCAGAATCAGCAAAGCACAGGCATCTCTTAGAAATAGGAGAGGTTTTTATTTTTTTTTATATTGCATGTATCTGGCATAAGTCAAATGGTGAGTTATACTGTTTTTGAGCACGAACAAAGACATTGTTCCTGTTGTGATGTGTGGGAGTGAGATGCCATGTAACAGCAGAAAATCAAGGGCAGATTTGCAGCTGGTGTCAACTGTCACAGCTTAATTGAAGTAAATGGACGTTTTAGTCCCTACTTTCAGCTGGAACTCAGCTGAAGATCAGTTCAAGCGATAGGTGACTTTGTATGATGCATAACTTTTTAAAAAAGAAAACACTGGGATACTCCACCATGGAACGATCTTTTGTTTTCAATTCCCTATTGTTACCTTGTTCATCCAGCAAAAACAGGAATTTGTTTCAAATAGATACAAAACCATGAATATGTTAGCCCCACTTAGGATCTCTGCATAGACCCAGATTAAAGAAACAAAATCTTTTGTGTTTGACTGCTAGAACAGTGTGTCTTGAACCAGCAACATACATTTAAGTGTAGCCTCAAATATAGGGCTAGAAGTCAGTTACTGACTGAACACTGACCCCAGCCCTGATTAGTGTGGATTTGTTACTCCTTCAGCTGCCAGATCCACACAGTAAAATCCACACTGCAGGTGGAGAAGGCTTTGGATTGAATTCCCCTGTTCTACACACGCAGAAATTGACAATTGGAACCTTTTAGAACATTGTGATCAAAACAGATGGTCAAATTCTGCTCTCATTTACACTTGTCCAACTCCACTGACTTTAATAAGGTTGCCCCGGTGTCCACGAGAGTGGGATTTGCTCTACAGATTGCATTTAAAATGTCGATGATAGATCTGACTGCATTTCTACTCAGCGCTGGTTTGTACAGTTCATGCTACACTACCCCACAGGGAGCATCTGAAACTTCAGGGCATGCAGAAACTGTGTGCGCACTGCTACACCGCTTTATGGATGCAGATAACTTCCCATCCTGCACGCTGGCCCACAAATAAGGAAGGCGGAGTCATAGTCCTGCTTCCTCTCCGTCTCAAGAAATGTAAGGAGGAAGCAGCCCCTGCGCTTCTCTCAATGCAGGAACTGGGAGTCTGCCAGGCCCTATGTGAGCTGAGCAAGTGAGGGGAAGACTTTTTATACACGCCCCACGGCTCGCTGGCATGGCAAGGCAGAATCTGTCCCTTGAAGTTTTAATTAGTCCAGCTGTAGATCTGTCTTGTATTAGTTATGTGTCTCCTTCTGTGGAAGGGAACCTGTGTCAAAAAGCCTCCCAAAATCTAAACAGATTAGAATAAATACAGGAGAACAGAACAATTGTCTCTATAGGTGTAGGTCAGCAAATATAAGTTTGAGGAGGCAAGGACTGCAATTTGTAACTGCTGTTTTAGCTTGCAATAAGAAGCAATAAAGAAACCAAAGACCCTATTGAAATCATGTCAGGGCTGCTGTTCTACAGCCATCTGTTGACGCAGCTGGTAAGAATCATTAGAGATGGCCATGGGGACTTTAGGACATTATAAAATGACAAATCAAAGATGTTATGGCACAAATTGTCTTGCAGATAATCAGATACACAGGCAACCTTTACCAGTTTGCCTAACAGCTTTGCTGGCATTAGCTAAAGACAGCTGTTTATTAACTCTTTATGGAGAGCCCCTCCTTCCCCCTTTCTGATTCAAGAGAATTTAAATAAATCAAAAAACTCACAGGTTTTTTTGCTAAATTTATTCTGCCAATCTACCAATTAATTTTATGAAAGTATGTCTCATATGTTGTTATATAACACAGTCACATTACATTCTACAGAATACAAATAACCAAGACAAAGTTACTTTTAAATACAATCTTGGCTAACAAGTAGAGTTTACAGTATAAAAAATAAATTGAGGTTAGGAAGAGAAGATAAAACAGCCTTGTGATTGTCAGAGACATTAGTTGAAGCCAAGAAAAAACATGCATTTTTTTACAAGGAGTTTAACACCGCCCCCTCCCCCCGGACGATGTTTGAGTAATCTTTCCAAAATAAATTTTAGTTAGATGTATCAAAAATTCAAGCAGTAACAGATATCACTAACATGGGAGTAACAGGTCAACCTGTTTGGAAACCGCTATGTTAGGGTTCATTATTTGGAAATTATGGGTTCTACACAACATCCTTATCACCATATTGGTTCCCAGTGTCATAGGAATCTGTTCAATACACTTGCTGATGTCATATTAAGGTTCCAACCTGCTCTGATGAAGTTCAGTGGAAACAAGATTGGGCCCTACACTTCATAAATACTACTTATGTACTGAAAATCCTACAAAACAGCCTCTCTCCCAGAAGTGAAATGACTTATTACTATGGCAAACTGGCTACTTGATTTTGGAATTTAAAAATAAACAAACTATCCAGCACATCATTTCTATATTTTCTGGCCTAATGGAACAAGTCCTTTCTCTCTGCTACTCCGACACCAGATGAAACAGCTAGATAGGCAAACACAGACTTGGTTTATTAAGAACGCAGCGTTATCTACATAAACTACACAAATTAAAGAACAGATTCAGTTAAATCGGGAGCTGTTCTCTTACACTGATCTCACATAGCTCCAGTGTCATTTTGTTGCATGCAAGCTGCCATTTTTGATGAGACATCTGTCAATCATTATTGCATGTCTGCTGGTTTGGAAGTATTTAAAAGAAGCCTTGATTTTATGGTTCCATCTCCAAATTGCATTTATAACATGGGGTCAAAAAATGTCAAGGAAGCTCCCACCTTATGTAGTGTGACAGTTTGACTGAGGGGCACGGCTAGCTTCTCTGAAAGATAGGCATGGCGAAGTGGAAATCCTATGGCCTGGGGGACGTACAAGGTCAGACTACACGATTACCCCTTCTGGCCGTAACATCTTTGAGCTTTGACATTCAAACCCGACCAAAGGAAATTCATTTCACCAGAATGCAGAGTTAGCCTGCAGAATCACTGCCGCCAGGAATCACTGAGGCCAGCGGTTTAGCAGGATGCAAAAATGGACTGGCCATTTATCTGAATAACAAAAATATCCAGAGTTATAACCATGACTATTTAAGAATAAATAAAGAGCTGAGAAAGGAATATAAACCCTGAAGATGAAAAGGAGCATAAACAATCTCTAGCTATATGAGGGTGAGGAAGAATCTATCACTAAGGGCAGGTTATTCCAGATCTATTCCTCTGAAGCACAGCCACCTGTCAGAAACAGGAGACTGGAATAGATGGATCACTGGGCTGATTCAGTCAGCAATTCCTATGTTCCTGATAAACACAGGCCTCTCAGTGAAGACAAGCTCTGCTAGACCTGCATTGCTTGTGTTTGACTTCAGAAGCTTCTAGGGAAAGAACTTAAAAATGCTTCAATCTCTCGTTCTCTAATACCGACACATAAATATGATTTACTCATGCCATTTATTACAAGGATGTATTACTGAAGATTACTCTCCTTTAGAATGGCACTCCTATATCTGTTTGTCATCCACCTCTACTCCTGTAAACGTAACCTGAAAACCTCTCAAAAATCTTGAATATTCCCTCTGGAAACCACTAGTTCAAGTCACTTTACAAAAATAGGAAGCAAAGAAAGAGATGTGGGAAGCTAAGCAGTGCTCCTGTTGCTAAGTTGTTAAAATTATATGACAATATGCTTCCAGCAGTTGTAAGAAATTAATTTGTGGAGTGCTTACAAGCCTTACATACATTCAAATCTCAACTGGAAATAAAATATGATTAAAGTGATACACTTATAAATGTTAAATAAAAAACAAAAAATAAAAAAAGGAAAAGATCAGCACCAAAAAGCGAAACTAGGGGTCAGATTCTCTTCTACATTCCAGTCCCATGGGATTGGATCTCCTCATCTGAGGAATCTCCTGGCACAGGAGAGTCCCTAACTAGCACAGGGCAATGTATTGTCAGCTCCTGTGCTACATCTCCTTGCAGCTCTTACCATGGGGCTTGCTAGAAATGGAAGAGGGCATGGCCAGACGGGTACTGCACTCCAGTGACTTGCGACTGGCAGATAGCAGAATCAGGGAGCCATAACTAGCCATAACTATCCACAGCTAAGAATCTGGCCCTAAGTTCCCCCCACTTTTCTTGTTAATGTTGTTTAGAAACAACTGCCTGAGACATTTGATCTGTAGATTTTTTTATTTTTTTTTAGGACAACTAACTACCAACTCGTCATCCCTTGCCAACGGCAATGTCAAATACACCACAATCCTTTGGATTTTCCGTGAGTAAAGTCAATAAGGTTCAGGGACAAATAATACCAGCAGTGCTGCCTTCCTGTCCTCCATGTAAAACAGAAACAGGGTAAGGCATCTACCAATATTGGTCATTTAACCATGGTGCTGATTATGTCAAAATCAAGATTTAATTTTCCATATGCTACAATGGTGTTTTGGTAAGTTTCTGCAGAATCATTAAAACCTTAGAGCCCTGGTTATTCCATAAACTGCTTTGAAACTATGACAATTAATTTAATCCAGATGCACAGTCTGGCACTATTCCTTATTCCAAGTACAGTATGTTTTGATGGCAACACAAAAGCAAAATACACAAAGCAGATTTGCCGAAGCCCATAGTTTTGATTGGCTGCACACATCAAGAGGCAACTCAAAAAGAGCACACCTCTCAAATCGTCAGGACAATAATGCAGGCAGACTTGAATCTGAAAGAATTCAGATTTCTTTGTGTATATGAAGAAACAGTTCACAAAGGAAAGGATTCTATGGCAGGTGTTTAGCTCAATTTAGCTACCTCTGATACAGTAACTGAGGTAATCAAGAAACTGAGTGTGAATTATCCCCTTTGTGAAATGCTTCCAGTGGAGTATGTTTGCTTTACAAAATTGTTGCGAAGCAGTATTCCAAATGGTCTCATCTAAGCAGGCTTAAATCTATACATTGGCACTTAGAAACATAGATGAGGAAATGCACAGATTTAGATAAAGTTTTGGCACCTAATATTCTGGAAAAAAATTCATTATTTCTTGTGCACATCTGACTGTAATTCCTTTTCTCTCGATGCCCTACAGAAATCAGACACAGCTTTAGTAACCCCATCTCGCTGGATTCAGCAGACCTCTTCTTCAGAAGGTACAGTATGGCAGCTGTCATGGGAAACAGTGTCAATGCTTTGTATTTCTGACTGAAGGTGGACCGATACCTGGACTGCTATTTCTTGACCCTGCTCATTCATGGAGCCATCATCCGAGTCCCCTGCTGGTGAATTACTGCGCTTGGGCTCTGGATTGATGGGGTAGATTGCATCTTGGGTAGCAAGGGCTTGGGTCTGTTTCGTTTCCTCACCAACTTCATCAGGATCATCAACTCGCACTGCTTCGAAGATTTCCTCCATGAATGCCCTACAGTTCAGGATCAGAGGTGGGAGGGGGATGCTTCTTGCAAGCTCTTCAATGTATCGAGCAAATTCCATGGTCTTAAACTGGGTGACTTTGGCCAGCTCTAAGGTTTTGGCAGATGTGATGATAGGAATGCGCTTGGCGATCTCAAAGGCTTTCTGAAGCTTCTCAGCCCCTTCTGTCCTGAAGAATTCATTGATGGCCTTCTCTGTCTTGCGGAGGTGGCTGCTCATCATACACAGACGGGTGATGTTTAAAATGAGGATGATTGTGAAGGCAACCAGACACACAATCATGTAGTAGATGCTCATGTCCCCGGATGTGAAGATAACCCTCAGGGTGACTGTGTAGTAAGAGGTGCCATTACGATTAGTGGCTGCACAGGTGTACCGCCCGCGGTCACCAAAAGTTACGCTGGTAATGTTAAGGATTCGGTCAGTGATCAACCATCTTCCACCTAAAGATCCAAAAGAAACAAGTGCAATAATGAGACAAAGAGAATTAAGAAAATGTAACAAATTATGCTTACTCCTTCATCGAGATACAGGTCTTGGCACTAAGTACTGCATCTGTAACATAATACCAAGATTCCTCAATGATCATACCTGATATGGTGGAGATTTTGTTCTGTAGCTTGTTTAGCCAGAATTTACAACTCAGGTGCTACAAGTACACCGGACCCTTGACAGAACGCAGGATTTGGGATCCATGTGTGGGACTGCGTTATAGCGGGGACTGTGTTAAAATGAATTGCAATTAAAGTAATTAAATTTGGGATCCATGGCCACGACTGCACTATATGCGAATTCACACTATATAGACGCGCGTTCTAGCGAGGCTCTGGTGTATTTTTCTACTGTACGATTTAGCTCACATCCCACTCTTTATTCCATTTTGTATTGTTCCGTACAGTGCGGCTGTGCCTTTAGACCGACAGCTCTTTGAGGCACGGATTCCAGTATTTGTTTAGCACATTTTGCCCACTGTACGGTGCTGTGTTTATTTACTGCTCTATATAATTATAACGTCCAATTTTCCATGTGGGTTGACTGAGGCAAAAGTTAAGTAAGCCATGGAAAAAGTCACATAGTCAGTAAGGGTACATTTATACATTGCACACTAAGCCCAGGTCTGAGGGACCTGGGCTTGTGGACTCGGTGTTTCCAAGCCCATGCTTGAGCAGCCACACTGCATTGTACACCTGGGTTAACAATTGCTGGCCTGTCTCTCACACCCATACTAACGCCTCCATATTGCACTGCGCAGACCTTCTGACTTGGGTCTGTGACTTGACCTGCATCCACACTGCAAAATGATAGGCCTTGGATACAAGTCCCAGGGGGGCTTGTACTTGGGTTCTGACTCCCTCCACACCCAACAAGGTCCTAGCACCTGGATCCTGAGTACTGCTGACCAGAGTCAGCCTGAACTGAGTGTGGACAGAAGAGGGGCTTGGGCTCAAATCTGAGTCAGAGCCTGTGTTTAGTGTGCAGTGTAGACATATCCTAAGTAGCTCAGCTGGTGTTAAAACCCATCCCTGGAGACCCAGTCTTTTGCTTTAACCACTACACAACTGTGCTTCTTCTACTGACTGACAAAACTCTTTGTAAAAAATAAATTAATAATAATAATGCTGGCTTCACAGGCTATTTCCTACATATTTACTAAATTGAGGAAGACACGTTTATTTTCATAACTCGTTCTCTTCATTTACACTGCTTTCAATTAAATATCCAGATGGCATCTAAAGATTATTTTAGCTGCACATAAGCTGGATAATACCCCAAATTAATATGCATAGCATTAAGAGGATACTGTCAGGTAGCTCAAGTTCACAATTTGACCTAACTTAAAACTTGTTATCTAATGAAGACTGTTCCCCAGATTCTATAAACAGTATTACTTTTTTCTTTTTTTAAATTAAGCACTTAACGGGCTAAGAGAGTGCATCTCCCTCTGTAGCAATGGTTAACTAGCAAAACCATTCCCTGAGCAGTTAAACATCCTGTTGATTTCCAAAGAGTTGCTGGTGCATAAACCAGGAAGTAAATTTAATCAAATAATCTCTCGCCTTTAAAAAGGCCGAGAAAGCATGAGAATAGTTTGCCAGCTAGAAAAGGTCACAATTTGAGGAAAATGATTTTTTAATGTACGCTCCTAAGATGTAAAGAGCAAGACAAAATAAAAAATCAGTTATGGAGCTGATACCCTGGATCTTTAATTATGTACCTTTGAAGCAAAACAGTTCAGCTCTACAAGATTAAGCATCACAGCAAAAAGCGTGGGCCAGTGGACAGGGCACTAGCCTGGAACTTGGGTTCAGTTCCCTGCTCCACCATAGGTTTCCTGTGTGACCTTGGGCAAAACACTTAGTCTCTCTGTGCCTCAGTTCCCCATGTGTAAAAGGAGGATAAACCTCTCATGAGGGTTGTGAAGATAAATATGTTAAAGATGGTGAAGTGTTCAGATACCATCTAAGATAGTAGCAGAGCTTACCTTCATCTCTTTCATTGAGGAGCTGTCCTTTTGAATTGTACCAAAGGATAAATTCATACTGGCTGATGTTCAGTTTACATTCAATTAAAGCACTGGTCCCCTCCTTTGCTATGATATCATGATGTGCTGGAGAATTTGCCACAACTCGGAAGACTGGATGAAGTGAAGCAGTCAGAGAAATGAATCTTGACCCAGGTGTAATTGTCCTGTTAGAAGCTACATTTTCCAGGGCAAAAGCAGCAGGCAGACCAGCGCTAATAATCACAGCTAACAGGCAACAACTGAGATTCATGGAAGATTAGAGAAAATTGTTTTTTTCATTTAACTTGGAGTAAGGAGCAGGATGCGTAATATCAAGCTGTCTGCATTAAACCGAGATCAGTGAGGAGGGTCTTGAGTTGTTCATTGACAGAGAGTTTCTTAGAAATATCTGAATCCCAGTGCACTTTGAAGACCACTGATATTAGTAGTGGAAATAGGAAATCCAACTGTGAAAAAAAAAGAGAATTAGGTTTGTTAATAATACCAAGCTTACATGGTTTTCAAATCTCATTTCCAGTAAACAGATTTCAAACTAAAATAATTTAAATTGTCAGCCGAGGGGTTTGGCATCAGAGATGAGCTCAGGGCATGCCAAAGGGATGAGAGTAAGAAGATATTAGCATAATCAGTACTCCAGTCACTTCAGATGTACATTTGTCCTCTCATCCAAAATAAGGCATCTCAGGGAGGCTAGGCATCAGAGGCAAAAAGAATGTAACAAAAGGGCCGAAGCGGTTAACAGATTGGAAATGCACAGCTCCCATTGGGATCAAAATGTGGATTGGGTGTATAGAAAAGAAAAACAGTTTTCACAACAGGGGGAAGATGAAGAATGAAAATGTAATTTAAAAAAAAAAGTGATTTCAAGTCCTGATTTTCCAAAGGATATCTACTCAGCCTCTTGTTCTGTACCTACAGATAACTGTGGGACCATTTTATAGCCCTGAGACAAATAATTACCTAATTTGCAGGTACAATCAGTAGTTAGATGCTTAAGTGCTATAAAATGCACCCACAATTTTTTGTTCCTGGAAAACTGTATCTGCATTTATTTGTGGGTACAAAATGGAAAGCCACTTCTGAAATCTGGCCCTTAACATCTAACTGTTCTTCCTCATGACAACTTTTCTTGCTGCCACATTATCAGACTCCACATTTTTACCGTAATTTGATGCTGAAAATATTGCACTAATGGCTACTACTATTTAGCATTACAGTATGTTTTTCATCTTCAAAGTGCTTTAAAAGCTACAAGTGCCAAATTCTGCTCTGTATCTCCTAGTGATGTCAGGGGGTATTTTGACTAAGGACAGGACCCACAATTATTAAAATGAGGGTTTGCACAAGATAATGGATGGCATTAGAATAAAAGACCAATATCAATGCTTCTGGGATATATTAGTTTTTTCCACCGACAACCAAGAAGCAAAACATTTCAGTAAATACACTGAACTCCAAGAATGAGTTGGCATGAGAAAGGTTTACATTTTTATATAATTTTCATGAAACCTGACATGAGAATATTTCTAATCTAGTAAATGTTTCTTGGACTCATCATTCCTTCTAGACTGTCCTATGGCAATGAAAACCAATTTATGATGGGAAAAACCCAAACTAAAATGCCCTGGTATCTTAATAAATATCTTGCTTCACCCTGTTGCATATCTGACTTCAATCTTTACAGTCTGTTCTTCTACCAATAACACATACCAGTAGGGTTCTATTTCATAACTAGGACAGTACAAAGGATTAAGTAATTCATCTATATGCTTTTTATAAATAAGGCAGCAGGCACTGAATACGTTTTTTTCATCATTTTGACATTACTAGTTGACACTGCTTATAGTACTTTAACATACCACAGAGGAATAGGATCATGGCACAAAGGATTACTCTACAAATGAATGCACCTATTTTTTGCTCTTTAACTCCTTTATAGGATAGATTAATTAATCACATCCAGGAATTATGAAATTCATTTACCACATACTATGCAGGCTAAGAATTTTTTATTAAAGGTTATTTGCCCAAGGACAATCCAGATTTCTAATTTGACAAGATAACTTTGTCCCATTATTGGTTGCTGTTGTCAAAAATCAGCTAATTAGAAAAAACAGTATTGTTATTTGACTCTTCTTCAAGGTTCAACTGATTGGCATGTCTAAACCTGAGGTGGAATTAGGGTAGGCCCCAACTGTTGTTTCTGTGTAAACCCATTGAATGACACCGAGCCTGTCTCTCCTCCCCATTCTTTTTTCTGCATGTCTCATTTCTTGTTTCTTCCTTTAGGATGAGGCCGGCAGCTGTGGAAGGAACTCGATTAGTGCCACGCTACTGAGCAGAACCCATTTCCCACAGGCAAGCTGACAAGGAATAGAGCTTCCTAGTTAGTTGCATTCCACCAGTGGCATCTCTGGGAAAGCACTTATGCAAAGAAACTGGTGCTGATCCAGTTCTGTTGGAGCTAGAGCAGGCTGTCCAGGGGGATATTCCGGGGACTTTACTCTGCCCCCAAGGCACGTTGTTGCACATACTGGATCTATGAAGCTATTTAATACCTCGGATCCCTCTTTCATCTACCTTTTCATTTCCCCCTACTCTCTTTCTTGCTCCTAATGCTTTCCCCAATCATCTTGCCTTGCTCTCCGTTTTCTCCTCTCAACTCCTCTCACCCCCTTACCCATGGCACCCCATTTGCCAGGTGCCCTCTCTGTTCCTTCGAATCCTCCTTGTTCAGCTATTCTTTTTCCTCTTTAATTCTAATCAATAACTTCACAAACTGCATTTCCCTTACCATGGTCCTGAGTTTATCTGGTGTTATTTTTCTGATAAGCTGTGTGGGATAAGGCACATGTCCTTTTTATTTATGTCTCTGAAGCACCAAGTAACTTTACTACTCTCTCACTTTTATAATGAAATTAATAAATAGTATTGTCAGCACTACAGTTAAAAATCTTGTTTCTCTCGGGTCCATATGTCAGCTGAGAAAACATATTCAGGCTGAACTTGCCCTGTAAACATTTTAGTTTAGTAGTAAATTAACGCTTTTAAATTTCTGAGGATACATAACTAAAAATATATAAATCAAAAATGTTAGAAGTTGATGAGTTTAAGATTTTTTTTGTGCTTATATAATTGCAAAACTACTTTGATTTAAAAAAATATTTTGGCAAGTAACTATTCCAAAATATGAACCAATCACTACTGGTACAATTTAAAAAAAATTAAAAAGTTGAATACGTACAAGACAAATGCAAAGTTTCAGAAGGATATTTTCCACACAGACTTAACCAAGTGACATACGTCTGTTCTCATTTCTTGTATAAATATGAGACACTATTTTATAACACCGAGGTTCTGCTTTTTCTTTAGACTTCCCCCTAACCCACAGGAAATAAAGTGCAATAAACAGTTCTGTGTAAAAGAAACAACAAAGAGCAAGAAGATTCAAAGTTTATATTAACACACAATCTTTCACTCATTTTTTTTGTGTGGGATGAAGACAGAACAATAGTATGAATGAAGGCCAAAGTGTTAACCTACCCTTTGTCTTTCATGTCATAACTTAAATGTTATTTCAACTTAGGGGTTTCAGCCTACAGACCCTTACTCAGATGCTTTCACGAGTAAGCATTACTCATGTGATTAAGATTTTACAGCATCAGTCCTAGTTTTGTCATATGAGATCTGATTAAATACAAGTTGTGGAAACCTAGTTCATTTCAAAAAAGGTGTTAAACATAGTTCAGATTTAATAATTTTATTAAGATAATGTTGAAGTAAAAAGAAAACGGTACACAGTTTAGGCATAGAAGTTTCTGGTTGTCAGGGAATAAGGTACTCTACACGTTTCCACTGCCAATTTTTGTGGCCTTACTATCTTATTTTTTCTATTTTTTTAAAAAAAGATTTCCCTCTTTTTCTTACTGTTGTGGGAAAGACCATTCTGACAGGGTAAAAAAACTGACAATACAGGGGAAACAGTTAAATTGACTATAAGCAAAGTGCTGTCAAATGCTCAAAGTAAACACATTGAAAAAAAGGAAATTATTTTTTTCTTTCCTCTCTTTCAGTTACAGTAATCTTAGGAGTGGCTTATAAAAATTTTATCTGAATAAATAAAAATGCTCCGGGGTGAATGTTTTTGGAAAGTATGAGCAAAATCTGGACAAATTTTTCAGTTAGGAACAAAACATTTCTATTTTAAAAGGTTTTAAGATTTGTTTTCTATGCAAGTATCATTCAAAAATATCTGAACACTACAAGTGGTGTGTCCTCCCTCCTGAAAAATAGTAACTAGGGCCCTGGTCCTGCACAGACTTACCCGTGTTTATCTTTACACCCTGTAGGCCAGATTCTGTATCACTAATGTCAGTGAGAGTTTTGACATTGACTTCAATAGGGGCAGAATGGGACCCTGTGAGCAATCCCACTGACTTTAACAAAATTACTCACAGTGCATGAAGTTAAACACATGCTGCATAAACTTTTGTATGACCGAAGCCCAGAAAGAAAAATAAAGGATAAGAAATGAAAAAAGAAAACAAGCAAACAAAAGGGTGTGTGTGTTGGAACATGAATAGTACAAAATATTCTCATTAAGTTTTCAGTGGATATTATTTATGTGATTATGGAATCACATAATAAATATAAATATCCATTTTAACTCCCTATGTGTGGTTTTTCAGCTGCTATTTCTATGTGTAGTTACAAAACTGACTAAGTGCTTGGCTATGAAACTGGAAATGCGCCGCACAAGCTGTTGAGTGAATAATGTTTTACTGCATCTGATGAAGTGGGTTCTAGCCCACGAAAGCTTATGCCCAAATAAATGTGTTAGTCTCTAAGGTGCCTCAAGGACTCCTGGTTGTTTTTGCTGATACAGATTAACGCGGCTACCACTTTGAAACCTGTTCACTGATTGTTAGTTATGCTGTTAATTGTAACTTTTATACACAATGGGCTCAAACCTGCCACCAGATACATACACATAGCTCCACTTGACTTCAATGAGAGTTACGAAAGGTATATCTGAGGGCAATTTTGGTTCTGATAGGTGCAAATGGAGCATGTTGCAATTACTACATGACAATCAAGTTCTACATTTCCTCTGTTCGGAGCGTTTCAGGTCCCAATCCCACAACTGCATGTGCAGGTGGACATCCCTATGCCTGAAGGATCAAAGTTTAAAATGCTAATCTTAATGCAACATTAACATACATTTCTGCAGTCTGTACAATATATTCAGATAGCAGATTTAGGGTATATCTTCACTCCAGAATTAACTTGAGTGACTGAGTTAACTCCTCTTAAATTAGCCCAGCTAGAGTGAGAGTAGTCACACTGCAAAATAACATTGGAGCTTCACAGAGGGGTTGTGTCAGCAGCTGATGAGTTGTGCTAACCTGAGATAGTCTAAACCCACTCAAGATAAAAGCACCAGCATACTTGGATTAACGATATTATGTGGTTGGGATTTGAGTTAAGGGCAACACGCAGGTTAATTCTGCAGTGAAAACAAGTCCTTATTTTCCTTATTGAATCGGACACAGAGTAGCTTATTATATTGAATCACTGTAATCTCCTGTCTAATGATGTTTTAGAGAATCAGTGGAGATAATTCCAATATCTCCAGTGGTTTTCTTGTGATAATTTCTTCATTTTGAATTATTAAATTTAAATTATTAGATTTTCAAGTTCTTTTAACTCTATTTCTAAACTGACATTAGAAACCTAAGTCAATTATTTCAACACCGGAAATATCTAGCAACATTTTCCCTCAGAAGAGTGAGCTAATTATCTTCAGTAATTGCATATGCTAATCCCTATACGTGCAATGAATCTGCATAATGTATAAAACATCAGGAGTGATGGGTCATTGAATTTTACCATTAAATTCTTGAAGGTCTGATTTATTATAAATTGTTTGTCACATTTTCCTTTTTGCAAACCCATTATTATTAAGCAGACAAAGATCTTTCATTGTCAACTGCTGGAAGAGAATGTTTTGCTAAATCCATATTACTCAACCATCACATTTATACAAAACAGCTTCTGAAGCGGATAATGGAGTTAAAAAGAGGATAAAACATGAAAAGTGCAAACATCACAAAATCTTCAAGAAAGTATTAAAACCAAGGCAAGAGAAAGCATCCACAGCAGTAATTAGAATGGTTTATGTCTGAACCTGAACTTAAGATCAACATATTTAACCTTTACAGAGCCATAGGAATGGTCATACTGGGTCAGACCAAAGATCCATCTAGCCCAGTATCTTGTCTTCCAACATTGGCCAATTCCAGGTGCCCCAGAGGGAATGAACAGAACAGGTAATCATCAAGTGACGGTAGCCTTGAACTCTGAATTTTCCTATCTATAACAACAAATATTTAGTTTTCATTTAAACCACAAACCTACTTTTTCATTACTAGAAAATATTCTCTTACTGTATATATCATCTTTGTGTAGCCTGTCAAGTAGTTTGTTATAATACACCTTTGAAAAAAATAAAGTTGAAATTAGCGTATGACAATAGACATTTTTTTCCACATGATCAATGTGATAATACGTTAGAATCTATAGGGTTATCTATAGGCGATTTCAAAATAGATTTTACGTAAACTGAAAATTGAGTCTCTTGAAGGCCCCACACCTGCATGTATTTATGCATTTGCTTAATTCTACTCATGTGAGTAGTCCTAGTGAAATCAGTGTGACTTCTCACATCAATATGCATAAAATACTTTTCAGTCGGCCCACTGATTTCAACGTGCTTTGAATTAGACCTTCAGTATCTAAAGCCCTGATTCAGAAAAAGCCCGTCAATACATTCTTAAATTCATCTCAATTCAGGGAAGCACATAGATCCATGCTTAATTTTAAGCATGTGTTTAGTTGCTTTCCTGAATCAAAGATTAAGGCTTCAATTGAGCGTGCTGATTCATGGGGGCAGACCCCTCCATCCACGGAGGAGCTATACGGATGGCAATGGGGCTCTGCAGGATGACTGGGGCCTGTTTGCACAGATCAGTTGACAGGATTGAGGCGTAAGACTTAACCATTCTATTTCCCCCCTTTCGCATTTTATAAGGGGGGCCGGTGGCTCAAGAGACTGTATGCTGTCCTGGTGCCCGTGTCACGGATAGCAACCATAGCGTTGGTTGGTTGAGTGTGAAATAAAGATGCATTTCACGGATTTTTTTTAAACGTTGCAATTTAGAACAAATCTGACAGCAGCTGCACCTTTCTCGGTCTATGGTTTAAAAGCGCATCCCCTGGCTCAAGTGACATTTTAAAACATAATAAAAAAGAAAGCAAAATCCAGACAACTCCTCAAACCAAAACATCATGGCCAGGCCAGCCCAAAGTGCCAAGAGAACCATCCCCGCACAGGGCGCGGCGGCCGGGCGGTGACGCGACGAGGCCTCGCCAGGCTGTCACGACAGAGCCCTGGGGAGAGGGGATGGGTTGGGCTCATCTAGACCCGGCCCCCCTGCGGGACACCCGCCATGGGGCCTCCCTCAATCAACCCCCGTCTGCCCCCAGCGGCTCTCTAGGGGAACACGATGCAGCCGCACGTCAGGGCAGTGACGTCATGCCCGCGTGACGTCAGGCCGGGGCGCCGCAGCCTCCCCCCCCAGGCTTCGCCGAGGTGCCCCCTGGCGTCACTGCGACGTCACCGCGGTGACACGCTGCGTCGTCACGGCGCGGCAACTTACTGAGCGCTCACGCCCCTGCGGTGGAGAGAAGCCAACCGGCCTCTCCGCCCCGCTGCCAAGCCGGAAGTGCCTCTGCGGCAGGGAGAGGCGGCTTCCGGGTCAGCGGGCCCTTCCGGGGTCAGCGGGGGCGCTCCTGTTTGTCCCGCAGTCTCTATGGCGCTGGTCCTCCAGCGGCGCGTGTCCGCGGGGGCCTGAGGGGGCACGGCTGAGCCGTGGCGGGGACTGTCGCTGACAGGGGCGGAGGAGGCCGGGCCGGGGCCTGCCCTGCAGGTGAGGGCCGGGGGTGCTGGGGGGGATCCTGGAGAGCTGAGGTGGGGAGTGCTGGGGGGGATCCTGGAGGGGGGGGGCAGAGGGAGAGGGGTGCTAGGGGGAATCCTGAGGGGGTGGGGGGTGCTAGGGGGGATCCTGGGGGTGGGGGGTGCTAGGGGGGATCCTGGGGGGCAGAGGGAGAGGGGTGCTAGGGGGAATCCTGGGGTATGAGGGGTGCTGGGGGGGATCCTGGAGGGGGGGCAGAGGGAGAGGGGTGCTAGGGGGGATCCTGGGGTATGAGGGGTGCTGGGGGGATCCTGGAGGGGGGGCAGAGGGAGAGGGGTGCTAGGGGGGATCCTGGGGGGCAGAGGGAGAGGGGTGCTAGGGGGGATCCTGGGGTATGAGGGGTGCTGGGGGGGATCCTGGAGGGGGGGCAGAGGGAGAGGGGTGCTAGGGGGGATCCTGGGGTATGAGGGGTGCTGGGGGGGATCCTGGAGGGGGGGCAGAGGGAGAGGGGTGCTGGGGGAATCCTGGGGGTGGGGGGTGCTAGGGGGGATCCTGGGGGGCAGAGGGAGAGGGGTGCTAGGGGGAATCCTGGGGTATGAGGGGTGCTGGGGGGATCCTGGAGGGGGGGCAGAGGGAGAGGGGTGCTAGGGGGGATCCTGGGGTATGAGGGGTGCTGGGGGGATCCTGGGGGGGGCAGAGGGAGAGGGGTGCTAGGGGGGATCCTGGGGGTGGGGAGTGCTGGAGGGGATCCTGGAGGGGGGGCAGAGGGAGAGGGGTGCTGGGGGAATCCTGGGGGTGGGGGGTGCTAGGGGGGATCCTGGGGGGCAGAGGGAGAGGGGTGCTAGGGGGAATCCTGAGGGGGTGGGGTGCTAGGGGGGATCCTGGAAGGGGGACAGAGGGAGGGGGGATCCTGAGGGGGTGGGGTGCTAGGGAGGGATCCTGGGGGGCAGGGGGTGCTGGGGGGATCCTGGACAGGGGGCAGAGGGAGAGGGGTGCTAGGGGGAATCCTGAGGGTGGGGGGTGCTAGGGGGGATCTTGGGGGGGCAGAGGGAGAGGGGTGCTAGGGGGAATCCTGAGGGGGTGGGGTGCTAGGAGGGGATCCTGGGGGGCGGGGGTGAGGAGTGCTAGGAGGGATCCTGGAGGGGGGGCAGAGGGAGAGGGGTGCTGGGGGGGATCCGGGGGGAGGCGTGGGGAGTCTAGTCGGGATCCTGGAAGGGGGACAGAGGGAGGGGGGGATCCTGAGGGGGTGGGCTGCTAGGGAGGGATCCTGGGGGGCAGGGGGTGCTAGGAGTGATCCTGGGGTGTAGGGATGGGGAGTGCTAGGGAGATCCTGGGGGGGCAGAGGGTGGGGGGTGCTAGGGGGAATCCTGGGGGGGCAGAGGGAGAGGAGTGCTAGGGGGGATCCTGGAAGGGGGATGGAGGGAGAGGGGTGCTGGGGGGGGATCGTGGGGAGTGCTGGGGGAGATCTTGGAGGTGAGACAGAGGGAGAGGGGTGCTAGGGGGCATCCTGGGGGGGCGGGGTGCTAGGAGAGACCCTTGAAGGGGGGACAGAGGGAGAGGGATGCTAGGAGTGATCCTGGGGGGCAGGGGTGGGGAGTGCTAGGGGAGACCCTGGAGGGAGGACAGAGAGAAAGTGGTGCTAGGGAGGATTCTGGGGGGCAGGGGTGAGGAGTCTTGGGGGAGACCCTGGAAGTGGGGGTCAGGGCAGAGATGCTAGGGGGGATCTGGCAGAGGAGGGTTAGGGGGCCAGGGTGGGGTGTGTTAGAGAGGGCCGAGGGCAGGAGGCCGTGTTTGAGAAGATATCTAACAGTGAACGTGATCTCTCAAACTAGTCCGTGTTTTAGTCTCTTTGGGGTCATGCACCT
Organism: Dermochelys coriacea; assembly: GCF_009764565.3. Classification (NCBI taxonomy): domain Eukaryota; kingdom Metazoa; phylum Chordata; order Testudines; family Dermochelyidae; genus Dermochelys; species Dermochelys coriacea. Next base: position 4,885,017 of record NC_050075.1, read on the forward strand.
TCATCTGGGTGGGTGGGTAACTGGGAGCATGAATGTTGAACCTTGGGAGGGAGTTGGAACCGTATTGTACTTGTCAAGCTTTTTACATCCTGTGTGTGATGGAGAACGTGTGTCTAAATCCCGTGGGCAAGGGCTTGCGGCTGTGTGTGTGTTTGTAAAATACCAGGAGTGTAGAAATGTCTCTGGGACATGTAGGTGGGGGATGACAAGACAAAGGGGGAAATGGGGTACATGCACCTAGGATTTTGGAAATGTCATCTTAAATTGACAGAGTACTCTTCTTTTTTTACTAAGAGAAAGGTAACCAGTGCATTACAATGTAACAAGCTGATCTGATTGCATCACCAGCGGACTTTCTGGGACTTATAAATAAATGTAATGTTACTCTTTTGATTTACCAGAGATATTTTAGTACACCAAAGTCAGGCTATTTAAAGTCTGATTCCCATAGCAGCCATAAGCTGGCATCCTTTTGCACATATAACGAGCTTCATTACAATGTCTGGTGTTGCATTAACAAATAACTTTTAATTATTAACTGACTCGGAGTTAATGAAATTATGATTGTTTGGCCCATCAATGATGGGGAAAAATATCGTTTACAAGTGGTGATTTATAGGTCCTTATCCAGCAATTGGATTTGTATGGCAGCTTGCGACTTCAAATGCAAGTTGTCAGTGACGATGAATTTCCAAATTGTTTGTACACTTTGAAAAAGCTCTGCTATAAATGCACAACGTTCAAATAAACGTGCTGCAACTTACTCAACTGCCCAAGTTCTAATAATGCTATTCTTTCATATTTGGCAAACGCTTTTCAAAAACAGTCCACCAAAGCTGTCTGGATAAGCGAGACAAGCCATAGATTAAATTATCTGCACACCCTTTGGACTTGTAGTGCAGCACTTACAGATATTGCTCAGTTCCTTTCCTACAGGGAGGGTATGGCTCTTAGATGGAGTGATCTCTCGTATTTGGAAGTTTAAAGTCCTGTCACGCTGTTTCCTGTCAATTATGCATAGTTTAAACTGACTGAGAGAGAATTCTGCTTCCTTCCCCAGACCTGAATAACAGCTTGAAAGCTTGTCCCTTTCACCAACAGAAGCTGGTCCAATAAAAGATATTACCTCACCCACCTTGTTTCTCAAAAAATTAATTGACACATAGAAGGCGGGTGGGAGCCTATATATGGGGAGAGGAAGAGAATAACAGTGTCTTCTCACTTAGCTATTCAGGAGAGCACTGTAGCATTTTAAAGGAATGTCAAAAATATCCTAGTGGGTTGCTGTTATTCTTGGAATCACTTTATTTTCTAGGAGATGTGCTAGTAATGTCTGAAAAAGATGGCAGTGAAAGTCTGAAAGCAGGTGCCTCCCAGAAGGATGAGAATGGACAGAGAGTGGAGGAAGCTGGGTCCATTGAGAGCAGTGGTAGGGAAGAGGATGAACCTGAACCTGTGGCTCTGACTCGGAAAAGACCTGAAGCCAAATCCTCCAGCAAGCCTATTGCTGCAGAAGAGCCAGTGGATCAAGCCCTGAAAGTATGTTTCTGTGATGACTCTTTGAACGTGCAGATTGATAAATTGCACAAACTTTGAACACAGCAGAATCCTGATTGTGTTGGAAACAATGATGAAGCCCTTTCCTGTAGAGTTGTGGCAGAATAGAGTTTTGCCCTGAGAAATCCTGAAAATGCATTATTTTAAATGTCATTGGTTTGAATGGGTTTTGCATCAAACCTGGCAACTGGGTCTCTGACTTCTCCCCATGAGTGGCAGAAAGTCATGGCATTATATTATAACTGCACAGATAAGATAGCTAAGAACTGGCTTCTTCTCATGGGGGGTTAGATAAGGGTGGAACAAATGACATTAGAACACTGACTGTACTAGAAAGGGACAGGACGGGGGGGGAATGAACTGTGAACCTTTAAACAAAAAAACAAACAAACCTTCCTCTTTCCTACCTTCCTTCCTGCTTCCATACCCCAACCTTCTCCATTTTGCAACCCCATTTCTTTTTTCTTAAAGTAGAGAGAAGTTACTTTATGGTCAAATACAGATTGGATAGCTCACATTAAACTTTGGTATTGTACATCGTTCCTGAGAGAGGGTTGCATGCAGAAGAGGAAGGTTACAGGGTACCAACATTAACGCTTCTGCTATTAATTTCTGCTCTCCCTTTTTCTTCCTCCATTTTTATTGCTAGTACATTAGTGTCCAAATTCCTTCCCTCCCAACTCCGAAATAATGCCCCACCTAAACTCCATTTAGGGTTTAGGAAGAGACCTTCATTGGAAAGGGGGAAAGACTATCCCACATTTGCACATTCTTCTGAAGCATCTGGTGCTGGCCACTGTCTGAGACAGGGATGCTGGACAAGATGGACCACGAGTTTGATACAGTGTAGCAATTACTCTGTTCACTTATTCTAGTCTTGTTGCAGGAGGGTGAATTTAACCCTAACTGAGTAATTGTATGATACTTATTGAAGATCAAGGAGTTCACAGATTGATATACAATATGTGTTCATGTTGGCTGAAGTTCAGTGTTGTTACTACTGTTAAAAAAGAGGTTCTCAAAGATACAGTTCAGAGATCAGTGAGTCACTTTGCTGTCTTTCATCTCTGTTTCTCTAAATAAAGGTCTCTGATTCCACTGATGCATCTCAGACAGGATGGGGATACTGGGGGAGCTGGGGAAAGTCACTTCTCTCCAGTGCCTCGGCCACAGTAGCTACAGTAGGTAAGGGCTGCTGGCATTTTGCTAATTCGATATAATTGTATCAGTTGATGATTACCTGTTCTGCTCATTCCCTCTGGGACACCTGGCATTGACCTCTGTCGGAAGACAGAATACTGGGCTAGATGGACCTTTGGTCTGACCCAATATGGCCGTTCTTATATTAACTCTTTTTGCAGTCTAAAATCAGGCTTCAGTTTTCATGAATGTCTCCAGCTTATGCTGTCTTGCTTATCTATAAAGTACAAGATTTCAAATTCAGAAGCAAGAGTTGGCAAAAATTAAGCACTCTGTTCAAAATACAGGGGAAAAAAGCAAAACGAGAGGTAGGGAGATACGTACAGCAGAATAACTTTCAGGCTTTTAAGGAGCTGGCACAAACAATGGCCAGCTGAGGTATTAAAAGACATGACAAATTTCTGAGACTTTCCCATCAGTGGGATACAGCATAAAGGCTGCAATGTAAGATGAATTCTTTATGCTGGTCAGTAAGCAAGTCAGACTGCAATTGCTTTTAGTATTGACTGGGGAACACGTTTTGTGTGTATGTGGTTAGTGCTTATATATCTGTATCTCCAGTGGACAGTCCCTGGTGGTTAATCTTATTTCTGATTCAATCACTGCTTTCTTAGTGGCTAAAGTGAATGCAGTTCTGTTTTAGAGTTGAAGTAATAGCATTACCTTCTCTAGGACAAGGTATTTCAAATGTCATCGAAAAAGCAGAGACGTCCCTTGGGATCCCCAGCCCTAGCGAAATCTCGTCAGAGGCCAAAGTTGTTACAGGAGGTCAGTTTTTTATTACTAAAAATAAAAAATGTAATTTTTGAATTTCTCCAAGTGTGGTCTAAGAATAGCACCAGCTTACACTCAACAGATCTGCTCGGTGTGTACTGAGATTGACATCTGTTTACTACAATAATGTTTCAGTGCTTATTTCTGCTAGCTCTGCAGAGTCTTAGAGTTATAGCAGAGTGATCTTAACTCTTTCTGTCTCACGTGCTGCGGCCTTCTCTTCTGTGTGAGATTTGTGCATTTGCCTGCCTGAAACAGACGATATCTATTTATAATCTTAACTTTTTTGTTTTTTGCAAGTTTTGAAAAATAAAACACCTTTTCCTCCCTCTCTGATGCAGGAAGCCAGAGTGCTAAAGCAAGCATTTCAGGCGGAGTTGGTGACAGCAGTTCTTCGCCCATCAGTGGAGCTTTCGGAGTTTTATCCACTCTTTCTACAGCTGTTCAAAGCACAGTGAGTGGGCGGGTGGGGAGCCTGGGAAATAGGTTAAAATCACTTATTTTTCCAGGTTTCAGAGTAGCAGCCGTGTTAGTCTGTATTCGCAAAAAGAAAAGGAGTACTTGTGGCACCTTAGAGACTAACAAATTTATTAGAGCATAAGCTTTCGTGAGCTACAGCTCACTTCATCGGAGCTGTAGCTCACGAAAGCTTATGCTCTAATAAATTTGTTAGTCTCTAAGGTGCCACAAGTACTCCTTTTCTTATTTTGCCTTGACACTGAAGCCTCATACCAACAAACCTTGATTCTACTCTTTAATTTATCTGGCCTTTCTTTATGGCCTTCAGATCTGCAGCATAGAGTGTGTCATCCCAATGCTCTGCTGTCTTTTCTGGTTCGCTGTAAAATAAGGGGCCAAATTCAAGGGCAGATTCATTCCTGGAGTAACTCCACTAACTTCAGTGAAGTTTCTAGGAATGACTCCAGTCCTCCTCTTCATAGTCCTCTGTGGGATTGACCCAAATTACTTGGGGGGGGGGGGGGACTAGTCCTACTGACCATAGCTAGTTGCAATGGGACTCTTTATTCTCAAGCGTGAAACTCTGGCGTGCAGGAGGCAGAGCTTTCTGGTGACTGGCCCATGGCTCTAGAAGAGAAGCCTCACTACCAGCAGAGCAAAATGCAAAGCCCACTTCTTTTTGGTTTTCAGCAACTGTCTAGTAACAAACTTTAAAAACGGATAAATGAACATAGTCGAGCTTCTTCTGATGGAAGGGAAGAGAGAGAAGGATTTTAATGTGTGCATTTTATAAATTCAGGATGGCTGTTGCAACTGTGATGGTGGGCCGTATTCTCCAGCTGAGCACTCCCATTAAAACATTGGCTATTATTATCTCTTCCTTGTTTCTCATGCTCTTTACTGTATGGGGATCGGGGTGTCTAGCTTGGGCTTGAAACACGAGCATTTGGCCCACATCACTTCTGGTTTAAATCATATTTTAATAATACATTTAAACTAAATATAGCTAGACAAACAGAAGTATTATTTACACGCATTCTGTCAATTTGCAAATCTGCTTTCTAGGGGAAGAGTGTTATTAGTGGCGGTTTGGATGCTTTGGAATTCATTGGGAAGAAGACAATGGACGTGATAGCGGAAGGAGACCCTGGATTCAAGAAAACAAAGGGTTTAATGAACAGGAATTCCACACTATCACAGGTATTAGTTTCTCTCAAACCCCGACAGTGAGAATCTCAGCAGTTTCTCTCTTATTTTTTTTTCTTCCCTGTGTTTTCCTTTTAAGGAACCTTCAGTATTAACATCAAGTGAACGCTTCCTAAAATTGTTCACTGAGGCCTTTGCCTCCCTTAGCCAATTTCTCTACACGCTGGTTTGACGCCTCTGCTTTTCCTTTTCAGGTCTTGCGAGAGGCAAAGGAGAAAGAAGAGCAGCGGACAGCTACTGAGGTTACCATGGCTACCGAGAAGAAAGCCCATTATGGGTTACTCTTTGATGAGTTTCAGGGTCTTTCACATCTGGAAGCCTTGGAGATGCTTTCCAGAGAGAGTGATTCAAAGGTAATGGCTTTGAGCAGTTTCCTTTCTATTTCATATGTGCAGCTCAGGAGGGAAAAGATTATATTTATGCACAAAAACCTGTTTAAAAACATTATTATGGTTGCAATGTCAAGCACTCAAAATTTGGGAAATGCCAGAATTAAGGTTGCCTGTGCAACCTAATTTGGCCCCCTTGTGCGTATGCATTATGATATTGTCTGATTGTATGATCACACATAATTAACTCCATCTCCTCACTTCCTTTCACTCCCCCGCGGCTCTCAGACTCGATGTGCTTGCCCAGCCAGTACCAGTTTTTGCACCCTTCAGACTCCTTGTCCTAAATTATTCTGTCTCCCCACTTGCTCCGAGAGCACAGGAGAGACAGTCTTCCTCCTCTCAGTACACATGCCCAGATCCAGCACAGCCCAGAGCTGCAATTGCAGGGAAAGTCCTGCTCAGCCTTGGGGCTAGAGCATGCATTTGTAGACGTAATCTTCAGCTAGAACTGAGCTGCTAATATCTAAGAAGTCTCCAGTGAGCATTAGCAAAGTGCAATACAAAAATAAACACTTATAATTGTCCAAATTGGGGTGGATTTTCACAGGGGTGGCAGGAGGCACACTCCAGACACAAGGGATACCCCTCCCCTCTGCCAAATTTCAAGTCTCTGCTCCAAAGAATTGGGGTGCGAGAGCATTTAAAAAAAATCACCAGAAATTAGTGAACATGAGCAGAATGTATTTTCCCCTGGAATGGCTGAACCATTCTAGCTGAAATCTTCCCAGAAAAATACATCCTGAGGCAGACAACTTGGCGTGGAAAACTTCAGCCCAAGTGGCTAAGCAACTGAAAACAGGGTCTTCTTATGGGAAGTGTTAGGCAATCTTAATAATAGTGCCACGAGCCTCATCTACATTATATACATAAAAAATAAGTCTGATGACTTGTGCCTTCAGGCTGAGCAGAATGCATGGACAGGAAATGGAAAATGGTAAGCACCAAGCCAAGTACAGTATGTTGTAGTTTAGCCTGTAACAAAGGAGCCACTCTCTGGTTTTTGTTTTCTTTAAATATGAATTTTCCCCGGCTGTCATTTGTCCTCTGGCCAACAAGCTGATGCTTCTTCATTTGCAGCAAAAGCCTGTGCTCAAGTAGTTAGCGGCAGGTACAGCTCTCTAGAATCACCTCGACCCCTGATTCCATAAACCTGAGGCTTGATTGGCTATTAGGTCACACGATCCCTTCCTTGGACACACAATTCTATTCTTTTCAGCTTTCCTGACGTGTGGGCAGTGTGATATTTTTCAACCTTGGTGATCCTACTAAGTTAACACAAATTGTATCCCAGCTATTCAATTTTTGGCAAATATTAGTTGAAACATGAAACGACAGGAAGCCTGGTAAAGAATCAATTACTCCTTAATGGGGACTTGGCAGAGAACTCTGTCCTAAAGGGACAGCTACATTTGGTATTAGCATGTCATTAATACTGCTGCACTGTATCATTTCCATCTTGTTTCTCTTTCCTGTTGCATTTATGGCTCTTTTTATAGCTGTCTTGCTCTTAACTAGGTGAAGTCGGTTATAAATGCCCTCTCTGGAGAAGAGTTAGACATGTTAAAAGTGGAGTTGGAGCAGCTCAAAGAAGCATTTTCATTAGCTGAGTTTTATGATGATGAAGAGGAAGAGAAGAAGGGTAAGTAAGGGGATTCACATTTACAGGCGGGGAGGCTGGTTTTTAAACTCCAATTTAAAACCAACTAGCATTCCATAGCACTGTTAGTTATTATTCAGCTGGTCCCTTGATCCTCAACCTATCAGCAGTTGGGAGCACTGTTGAAAGGCAGTGCCCTTAATCTCTGTGAGGATGTGGATAACTCCTCCTCTGCTGGGACCCATTGACAGTGCAGGAGTGGAACTGATAGGCTCATCCAATGCACCTTGGGCAAAAGAAAGGAGGTCCCTCTGATGCAGGGTCTTATGAGAGAGAAGAAAATGAGGGGTGGACTTGTGGTGGGGGAGTGAAGAGAGAGCTATGTAGGAAATCCCAAGAGAATTACTTCTTCCCAACCGCCTCCTTTCCTGGAGCTAAGGGAAACCTATTAGTAGCATTATCTGACTTCAAAAAAGGCACTTTTTTTGAAAGGTAAAAGTTTCTACTAGTGTTGGCCACGCAGTTTGGAGGGACATCGTAAAGCACTGAAACAACCTGCACAGCAGGGAGCATCCAGTTGTTGAAGCTTTCACTAATTTGAACATAAGCGACTTTCTTGTTTCAATTTTACCCAAGTGGCCGAGCAAAGAGGGCTGGCGCATTCAGTGTTCGGTACTCTAGAGCCTTATTTATAATTTTTATCTTTGTACATGATGGATCCAACAGGTTTTTTCCTGTTTTGTCAACATCTGGCCCTGCATATATAATAGGAAAACCATTGGCTTTAAATGGCCTTAAAAATTCTCTAAGGTGCTGTGCAAGCAGATGTCTTCTGAAATGCAGAATTTATGTTGTTTGTGGTTGGATGCTAGCTGTAAAAATAGAAATTACCTTGGCCGAAGGCTAGTTAGTCCTAGTGACATATCTATAGGCCCTCAAAACCAAATAATACCCAATAAATTGCATTAAGAAAAAACAAGTTTGAGGAGTTTGAATCCTTTGTTGAATATGTGATTTAAAGATGAATTATATGCAGCCACTGGTTGTCAGCAGTTGCTGAACCCTTGAGGCGTGTGGGCAGAAACAAGCTGCACTGTATATTTCCTGATTATTGCTTATTTGTGTAGTACAGACTGTCTTACTCTACCAAGTCTTGCCAACCTGCTTTGTTTCCTTCAGGAGACGAAGATTTCACAAAGGAAATAACTGTGCTTTTCTTCGAACTGCACCTCTCAGCCAAGCCGGACAAATTAACCACGGTGAGTTAGCTTTATGTCCTCTGATGGCTGGTGGGTATATCTCAGGAGACCAGGTCCTGAACTCCTGGTGAAGGTGTTAAAAGTATGAAGCACTGTTCTTTCCCCTGTGAATTACAAAATGGTAAGGAGCATTTAAATGTTGGAGCCCTTGATAAGATGAGCCCAGGTCTCATAAGAACGGCCATACTGGGTCAGGCCAATGGTCCATCTAGTCTAGTATCCTGTCTTCTGACAGTGGCCAATGAACAGAACTTGTAATGATCAAGTGATCCAACCCCTGTTGCCCATCTGGCTTTAAAATCATCTCCTAGCTTTAAAAGTGTGCTTTCATCAGAAGATTATATCTGTAACAATGGCCTGTTCTGTTGAAGCTACGGAAAAGGAGCAAGGGCTGTCTCTCTCTCTATATAAAATATATATGTGTGTATATATAAAAATTACAAATGTTCCTTATGTTCTTGAATAGTTCATAAATGTCTCCAGGATTCTCAGTACTGGAATTATCAAGTATCTTATTTACTGTTCATGCACTGGGTTATTGCTGATCAGTTTCATGATCCCATAACCCAGTGTCTGAACTGCTCTTAAGGCAAATTCCTCTCTGTCAGACCAATTAATAAATTTAGAGGAATGTCTCCTTTTTTTACCCTCTTACAATACCATTGTGGTCCACTGAGTGGCACTGACATCTGTTAAAAACCCTAAAAAAACCTCTTGATCACAGTCATGCTGTTAAAGCAGCACATGTCGTGGTACACCTTGTAAGAAAGAAAAACAAGTGCCAAAAGTATGTGTGCATAGTAGCCTGTTCCCTTGTATTTCACTCGACCCACTGCAAAGTTCAGCAGGTAATTGACTTGCTTGTCCCATTTCTTTCCACCAATGTAGGGGTAGTAACCATTTCTTACAAAGAGATCCAGTCTTCCACCTTCTGCAGAGTGGAGGAGGATCTCATCGCAGTCATTAAGTGCCATGCTGATGTGTCCGTACCTCCTATTACACAGGCAAGGAAATGTGCTCATGAATGGATTGAAAGACTCAACATGGAAACTCCAAAAGAGAGGAAAACGAGCAAAGAAAACCAACAGCTGGATTCAGGGGCTGCTGACCGAGATGTTAAAACATCAGTAGAGGTAAGTGGGCAAAGGAGAGAGAGAAAATGAAATCTAACTGTGGAGGGGATGTCAATATAGGATAATGTGCCAACTGGTTGCTTATGGCTTTCAACCCACAGTTAGAATCTTTACATTTACTCCTAGAGATGGGGGTGGGGGAGGGGGGCAGAGTGGAGAGAAGTCTTATTTTAAAATAATAGCAAATTAGAATGAGCTCTTTGTAACTCCTGCAGGATATACATGCATTTGCCATTAGAAGTCTGGCTGAACTGACAGCCTACTCCATTGAAATGTTCCACAAAACTGCAGCATTAGTCCTACATGGTCAGAAGCAAGAGGTGTCAGCCACAGGCCGAGCCAAAGCCCTTTCACAGTAAGTCCTTTGAATTATGCTATAGTACCTGGTTAGGTTTGCATCCTGCTGTTGGTGTAGGCATTACTATGCGGGTTCTCTCCACAGTTCTCAGCCAGCAGTTTATGCCTGATTGCATTTATGTTAGAAATTGCTAAGGGCAGTATTGTCTTCACTAAACAGAACTTGACTGTCTTTTGTATATACAGAAATTTCTTGACAGGAACACATGGAGAAAGGAAAATTATTATGTGACTGCTTTCATGCTACTCTGAGAAGGGAATTTTGCCATAAATTTGTGCTAGTTTAGTAGACAGGCATTTAAAAAGAAAAAACTGGAGCCCACAAAATACTCTGTTTAAAATAGTGTAAAGAGAGCCATTCTCTTTATGTAAAATGATTATTCAGTACCGTTTTGCTAGCCTGTTGGCACATTAAATGCCTAATATTAAAATCATCCTGAGCAGACTTATCTCCCTGATACCGCTTACGACAAGCAGGGACTTGTTTTATTAAGAGGCAATTGGTGTGCATGTAAAAGAACTATTTCTCTCTTCCAAACAAGATAAAACTTCCTGCTTGTAACTAAAATAGCAAGTTAGTAGTGTTCCCTTTGGACCAGGCATTCCTGTTCTCCAAAATCTGCTTCCAAGTTTCAGCTTTGTTCTCTTTTCAGATATTATTTGGAACTTCTCATTCTTCAGGCGCTTTGTTGTTGGACCCTTAAACATTTATATCTATCTTTTTGTTTCTAAAGAAAAATGTACATTTGGAAGTGGGTGATTTTGTTTTACAGATGACAATGGTGAAGTAAAGGGGATTTTTTTTAAAATGCCTTTACTACATAATTTTCATTTTTCCTTTCCCAGAATGACTATTGTGCTGTGTAAAGAATTGTGTTCTCTATCTAAAGAGTTCACGACGTGCTTAACAACTGCAGGGGTAAGACCTACTTCTTGTTTAACAGGAATGAGATTGGTTGGTCCCGCTCAACCTCTTGCTGCATTCAAAACAGACTGTAGTGTCCCTGAAATGCCCTCATGCCCTTTTGTTCCACTGCACAGCTTCTCATGCTGTCTCATCTTCTGTATTTTTAAAATACACAGGTGTGTTATTGGTGAGCTTCGCTGCATCCTAATTCATTACGACCTTCAGATTTTTCACATTATCAGCCTGTAAAGCTAGTGGCTTTTCAGCCTGGATTGGAGTTCAAAGTGAACTTTACTGAAATAAAGTCATCCAGCTCAGACAACTCTTTCCATGCTTTGAGGAGACTAAGTAGCTAATAGCTGTGATGATGAAGGTTTAATTGTTGTAGGGTATTATGTACCCCTCTCACACGTTGGTAGCCGAAATGGTGGGGAAATTCTGTTATATGCTTCTATGGTTTGTGGCCCACCTCTCAGGGATACCTCCATGATCTTCTCCTCTGCAGAGACAGAGAGCTGTCTCTGAAAAGAACCCACTATTTGCATATATGCACAGTGCTCAACTCATGCACAAGACCTTTCCATTGTCCTAGACCTAGTTCATACCAGCCTACAGTTGCTTTTGTTAGAAATATGTCACATTAGCTTGCTTTAATTCTCCCCAGTTCATCTGGAAGTTCAGTGCACATCAATGTATATAGAATGCTTTCAGTATACGCTGGGACTTGTGCAAGTCTATATTTTCATATTATGGTCCACATCCTCAGCTAGTGTAAATCAATGCAGCTTCCCTGATGGTGAGAGGGCTATGCCGATTTCTAAAGTAGGTGAGGATCTGGCCCTGTGTTTTGCTGAAAGGAAAAGCAATCAAATTGTCAAGTACGATGATATGTCTCTAATTTTTCCAGGTCAAAGAGAAGGCAGATGTGCTTAACCCACTAATCACTGGAGTGTTTTTGGAGGTCAGTTATGATACACTTGCAGCTACTAATGTTGGAATGTGGACAGACTAGTCAATCCCCACTTGATTATCCCTATCCATGTCCAGTTTTCTAAACCATGGCTTAAGACTGCTTCCCCAACTGCTAATTTACAAGTCTTAATAGATATCCGAGGGAGCATTGCTACTATAATCTGTGCCAGATGTGCAATGTATTTGGTAAAGTATAAACATGATCCCTTCAGAACAGTGTAGAGAAGATGCAGCAGAAGGGAATGTCATTTTGTAAAATGTCTGCCTTTCCTGTCAGCTAATTGGCAATTCTTCTTCAAACAACTCTCAAATTTCAGCCGGTAAACATAAGAGATTCTACAGATTCAGACAAAACAAATTAGCTTGTCTTTCTAAACATTGTAATTTAATAAGATTTTCAGTGGTAGTCTTGCCAAGAAAACTTGATTCTTGTGGATTTTTTTCAATGTGCATCTTTCTTCCAGTTAAATAATCAATAATCATTTCTCAGATAGAAGCAAGATAGAATTGGAATATTTGCAAGCTACCAATAAACAAACAGCTAAGCTAAAATATTATAGGCAGTCCTTACATGTTAATCCTGGCCTACTAATGAGACTGAGCTGAAACTTTTCAGAGGGCTCATACTATTTTAACTTTTCTAGAGACAACTCGTTCTAAATTGATGTGATGAAAAATCCATGTCCATTGTGTGGATGGGGAAGGGTTACAGCTTTGAAATAGTCACATGTGGTGTGAAATGTTGCATTAGATATTTCAAACTTCCCCACTGAAAGTTTAGTTCTGAATAGCTATCCCCATTTGCCTGGAGTACCTGAGCAGGGGTTCTGATGCTCGAAAGCAAAGGATTTATTATTAGCAGAAATCGCTGGTTTCTGTTTTTGCAGCTTGTTTTCCCTCAAGATCTGAAGTTGTTCACGCGTTCAGGGATATCGCCTGAGTGCACAGCTGATTTCACAGTCCAGGAGGCTGTGGGGCTCTAGGAATTGCTAGAGCTGTGCAGGCCTGCCAATAGGAAAGTCATCCTGTTTTCTGTTAGAAACTCAGCCCAAGTCTGTTGAATGCCTGTAAAGCTTCCAACTGGACCATGGATGACTTGTGTAATTTGGCATGAAACTTTGTTTCAGTTGATGATAGATAGCTTTGCGTGTGAGCTTCCAACCTGAAATGTTTTGTGAACCCCTGTGGCTCAAAATGCTAGACTCTGCCGCAGCTTTAGCGATTACAACAACGGGCTAGAAACTGCTATGTTCAGACCTTGGACAAGTCACATTATTCAGTGTAAAAAGAAAAGGAGTACTTCTGGCACCTTAGAGACTAACAAATTTATTAGAGCATAAGCTTTCGTGAGCTACAGATCACTTCATCGAAAGCTTATGCTCTAATAAATTTGTTAGTCTCTAAGGTGCCACAAGTACTCCTTTTCTTTTTGCGAATACAGACTAACACGGCTGCTACTCTGAAATTATTCAGTGTGTGACAATCCATGCACTTCCCAACTAAAGGGATTCCCAAAGTGGGTAATTTCTAATTGAGGGGGTTAGGAAGAAATGTTCCCTGTTGGTGTGTGCTTCCTTTCTACAGCAGAGTTTCTTATGCCTTCCCCTGGAGCAGCTGGTACTGAGTATTCTACGAGCAGCATACTGAACTAGATGTATCAGCTCTGAAATGGTATGGCAATTCTTGAGTCGGTTGCCCAGTGGGATAAACTGGAGTTTAAAAAGTAGACTTAATTGAAAAGAAACTGCTGCATCTGAAAGTAGTAGCCAGATATTGCTTAAGTATATTAATAATCAGTGACCATACAGTACACACACATCAAGCAGTAATGAAGACTGGTAGCATGAATGTCTGTCTCTAATGTAGTTTGTTTTGTTTTGTAGGCTTCAAACAGTGCTTCGTATATCCAAGATGCCTTCCAGCTACTCCTGCCTGTGCTACAGATCTCTCTTATCCAGACTCAAACTGAGTTATCACATCAGTGAATGAATCCTGCTAGTCGAGCAGAAACCACATCTGCCCACTTGATCATTCCCTTGCCTGGGAATGGGGTAGGGACAGAAAATAAACGAAGCTTTAATCACTGGTACGACAGTGGTGTTGATAAAATGCTGACTGGCCAGGTCTTAGCTGTACAATTTGTCAAGAGACATGAGGGATGCAGTTAGCATAGTCTAGGCATCTGGGCAATCTGGCAAGTTAAAAGTGCAGGTTGTTTCTTAGGGTATGTCTACACTTAAACCACTACAGCTGTGCCTCTGTAGTACTTGAGTGTAGACACTACCTATGCTGACTGAAGGAGTTCTCCCATCATTGTAGGTAATCCACCTCCCCAAGATGCAATAGCTAGGTTGATGAAGAATTCTTCTGTCGATCTAGCTGTGTGTCTCAGGGGTGTGGATTTTTCACACCCCTGAGAGACATAGCTGTGACAATGTAAATTCCCAGTGTAGACCAGTCCTTAGTTTTGGATGACTGTTTATCACTCGTCTCTGTGCGCTCCCATAGCTGAGTATGTTATCAAGCTCTTTTAGGAACGACTATTTTGAGGAAGAATGAAGCTAAATCACTCTAGAGGAAAGAATAGGGTAACTGGTTAATGAGAATTTAACCAAACTCTCCAGCTGAGTTTGAATTCCAAGGCACATACTTCTGTTCCTGTTAAGTGTGTGCTGGGTACAAGATACGGCAAGGTTCAGGGTCTCAGGAATGATTTCAGCTTTGAAAGAACAGAATCTAAGGTCCCTGATGCTCTGTATATACAAAAGCAGCAGCTTGCTGAAGGGTGCTGGTCTCTTACGTACATACTGAGTTCTTGGATGGGGCTTGGGGATTTTGACGAAGACAGTGTTTCTCTTTCCTGCAAGATGTTTGCTTCAAGAAGAAAAGGGTTGCACGCAGGGTTACAGGTAGCCCCATTAGTGAGAAGAAAGCTGTAACAGGGCTGATTTGTCCAGAATAACAGGGTGCGTGGCCCTGTAGCAGTAAATGAAAAGCAACCGGAAGGGATGGGTTCCTGTTCAAGGAACAGAGCAGAGAATTTCTCATTACCTTTCAGTACAGCGTGACCCATCAGTCACAGTCTGTGTGTACAGACGTTTGTCACGTACTACGGAAGGCGTTTCTTAGGCTACTGTATAAAAATGGTGCACTGTACTACTTCCCGTCCCAGTAGGAGGCGATTAGAATGCGTCAGAGAGGAAACAGTTTGACAATGGCACTGGGACCCCTCACCTGCTCCACAAGCTGCTGTTCCACACAGGGCACCTTTTCCTTTGTGCTTTAAAAACCTTCCTTATTTTGTTACTCTTTGCACTCTGTACCTTGTGAGCTTCTTCACTGGAAGGGAACAGCCTCTGCTGCACCAACAGGGAAAGAAAGGAGGTGGCTTAAATGGAATAAAAAGGGAGTCCCGACAGCTAATGAGAGTAGACTGTCATACCTACGTTCCTCAGTACTGGCTCATCAGGAATGAGGAATCTCTAGTCCCAGCCTTAGCCGTCTTCAGGTTTTAGCGGGTCTTGCAAATCTCTACACTTGGGTTCCGTTCTTCCCTGTGCTCTGCTCCATTAATACAGCTTGTTGCCAAGCAGAGAGAGTTGGTTTTTACTACAGAAACACCTTTTGGCTAATAGCTTCTCCTATTTTGTATAGCTGGAAAAATTCTTGCTTCAGTTTTGGTTGAATGATCAAATCTGTGGATGGATTGACTTTTCTATTAATAAAACCATACATGGAATAAGTGTTCAGGCATTGTCCTGAGAATCCTACATCATATCTGGGGAGAGGTCGGGGGGGAGGATCAAAGGGATGGGGATGAAAGAACAACCTCCCCCCCCCACATACTCTATGCTCTCTTCTTTCACAGAGTCATTCTAGTCTGTATCGGTTCTTATACTGCACTCATCACCATAATGTCTGAATACCTGTGGGTCATTTTTTCTGTGGCCAGAAGCTGATTTAAATGCCAATGCTGTTTCATGTATCATGAACTGGCAATAACTAATCTGACAGAATTGTTCTGGGGTGCCAATGAAGTTGTGGCCTCACTCTATCTTCCTTCTCCCATGCCCTATGGCTGAGCAGTGTTTTTATATATGTATATAGGAGGGAGGCCAGAGCTCCATTCTCAACCTGGGGCGACAGTTGCCACAGATTGCTATCAAGGAAAGTGCATTGATACTTAAAGTATGCATTGTTTTCTATTGAGCTCCGTTTCCCAGCCTCCGGCTGTGGTTTTGAGCCCCATATTTACCAGGTCTTATATTGGTACTGGGGTGTTTTATCCCACAGTTAGACAGAGAGAGACAGGCTCCTTGGTGGATGTTGTAAATTCTCTGAGATGTGCCACTGTTTCAATGATGTAGACTTTATAAGCTCATAATTAAAAGGAAGTTTCTCCACTAACTGACTGAACACTATTTTTGTTCTGATGTCACTGTTCCACAACCAAACACTGAGCCAGAATCTGGATTAGTACCATGAAGCTGGCTGAGTAGTTCCTACAGCAATAAGAGAAATGCAAGAAAACAGTCAGAATTAGATGTGTCCGTCTTCACTTCCCTCTTCGACTGCTGCCGCTGGTCAGGTTCAGCTACCCCTGTTCACAGGGTATGGGATTTTAGCAAGTAGTCTGCATGTTTAGTGCCGTTCTACACAGGCAATCCCATTGAAAGCAAACGGGTGGCAGAATCAATCTCTGTAGAGAAGCAGGATTAGCTGAACTCAGGCTGCTAGTATCAGCGTAATTGTGTGTGATCGTCTAAATCCAGGATGTCAAGTGGGAAATAAGCAATGATAGCAAATGAGGTATTTAGAAACAATCCTTGAGTCTTTGCAAAATGCCAACCTCACTGATCAAGCCTACAGGTTGAGAAATAAAGGAAATGATAGACGAGCAGAGTGAATTAAGGAAAATGGATTTTGATGGGGCAGCAGCAGCAGCTTTTCAAATACATGGGGTTCTAGTCAGAAACACTCCAAACAGCTACATTTCTTTAAGGAATAAGATAGCAGGACTGTTGGGCTAGATATTCAACAGGAATGCACTACAGTAACAAATAGCCAACGCTAGAACAGCCTCATTCTTGTTCATACAAGTAGTAAATCTAGTTTACCAAAGAAAACAGCTATAGAGTCAATGCAAGTGCTTACTCAAAGGCTTTGTCTGGCTGCACTGTTTTCAAATGAATAGCGATCCTATTATTCAGCCTTGGCTGGTGCCTGAACTTGATGAGAGCTGGAAGTAATGTGAGAGCTCCTGGTGCTTGTTCTTTGAGGAGGTGAGAGGCTTTCTAGACTAGATAAAGGTCAGATAAGATGGAGGCAATGAAGTGTGCAGAGGGAAAAATGTAATTATTTTCTTTCATTCAATGAGATTCTGTTACACGTGGACTTAGAAAACAGCCTTCCATCAGCTGCTGTGCTAATGTAAAAAAAAATCTATATTCGGTACTGGATGGAATTATGGATATTTTCTCCCAGGGCTTGCCTGGCTATATCCCTGCTTGTTAATTTTTTTTATTATTAAGATACAAATGTGGATAATCAGAAAAATGTTTTATGAGCCTGGGGAGCGCAGTCAATTTCCAGCTGGTTTGAAAAGGAAGAAACAAAGGTCTGCTATCAGCAAGCGGTGGCAGAAGGATTGCCAACCAGGCGACCAAAACCTCGAGTGAATAAGGAGCTGGGCTGTCCCGAGTGGCTCAGATAAACACTTAAATGGCATGACTCAGAACTAAAGATAGAAGATGTGGGGGATAGTGATGCTGAAATCTTTCTCGAAGGTGCCCGAGTGCTAAATAAATCAGCTTGTCTACACAATATGGCAATGTCTTGGTTTTGGCAGTAGCGTTGTCCATGGAAGGATGAGCTCAAGAATGAACAACTGTACCCTGTTTATGGACATGACTGAAAACAGTCTCTTAGATCTTGTCTAGATCGGAAAAGTTTTTGTTTGGAATAAATTTAGGGTTTTTTGGGGGGTGTATGTGGGAAAACTACCTTGAGTACACACACTGAAAGTTCCTTTTTTGAACTATCTGGCATCTTACTCTGTGTTAATTAAGCCCCTTTGGAAATGTTAACAGACTGCTTTAATCAACACATCCATGCTCCAACTTATCCTGGCAGAGGCTCAATGCAACAAACTGTAACAAGGTGCACCTGTCATTTGGGAGCTAGCCAGCTGTTTGTACAAAGCTCCCATGGCACTGTTTCAAGTCAACAATCACAGTCTCCCAGCAGGAAAGGTGGGTTGTTGCATGCATGCTAATAGCCAAACTAGACATTCCACCTGGCTGAAATGTTTCAAAACTAACTTTATGAGCAATATTTCACTCGCGCTAGGGATAAGTACATTGGCTCCGTGACTACCTTCCCCTCCTGCTTTCCTTGGTCTTCAATGCTCTGTTAAGTTCAGCACACATGAAAGTGATGAGTATCACACTGAGCAGAGTCACGCATAGTTCAACTCTGGGAGCAAACCAACAAGAGTGTTTCAACCAACTACTGCTACAGTCTGGCCTAGATAGAGAGGCGGTCTCTGACACAGTCAGCTCGCGGGCCTTTTACGGCTTCCTGGGCAATCACTGTCACATTAAATTATATCCAGATGATGTGAGAAATGTTATGGGCTCATGTTGACCCGCACGGTTTAAACAGCGGCTGATACTCTGCGCTAGCTGAAGCTTCTGAGTGGACATCAAGCGTAACCCCAAGTTGAACAGTTTTAGAGTCCAGCCTGGAGCTGGCAAAGGCATGGATCGCCATGATGAGGTCACCAGCAGAAAGGAAAAGCCACAATCTCTACATCAGAAGGCATGTTAAGCCACTGCTGTTATCTGGGAATTGCAACTAACGGGGTTGGATCCCATTGGATGCTGAGATTGCAGACTGAGTCCCCAGGCTCTCTTCTTTCAGCTGAGAAATTTTAGGTGCACCTCGAACCCACCAACTCCATGCCATAAATGCTCACAGCAGATCACTTAATTTCCCTGTAGCCTTCTATGTCCTCTTCTAGAGATTCAAGTTTGTTGTGCTTGCAACACTCCAAGCTCCCTGGGCCCAGGTCTTGGATTCAAGCCTGGTCTTGTGCCATAGCACGATGGGCTTTTTTATATTTCATCTCTAAACTGTACTGGTAGTTGTAAGAGATGCTCCGGGTCAATGGCCAGGAATAACAACATGCAAAGCAGGGTTAATTACATTATAGCAATGCGTTCTTTATGATGCCTTCGAGAGTGATTCCTGCTGAGCGGTAAGCGTTTGAGGGCGTTTGCCTGAAGGGAGAACAGTTCAATTCCAGAGGCATATATGGTGTAGCTGGGCTTGATCATTAGGAGAATAAACTTTGCAAATTAGAGCTGAGCTCTGCAGGGGCAGCCCAGCTAGCCAGCTCGGGGAATCTCCTCAGCATAAAGGCAATGACCCTGAAGTTAAAGGCCAGCTGAATGGCTCCACTCTGCCCATGTAGGGACATACTGGAGTTGGATTGGGCTAGAGTGCAATGTGGTCCTGCTGCCTGCAGAATCCAGGAGGCACAAGGATACGCCCTCGCTGCCTGTACTCAATTCAAAACTGGGCCCACAACTTGCAATGAATTATTTACTTGGTGAACTGAATCCTGTGTGTATGAATTCTAGGGCAGCAATGGGGGCAAAGAAACCTAACACGTTTTAAGACTGAGCTTGATAAATGTATAGAGGGGATGGTATGATGAGATTGACTACAATGGCTTATGGCCCATCCGCAACTTCTATTAGCAAATATCTCCAATAGCTGGAGTTGTGACCATCGACGAGAGGGCTCTGAGTCACTACAGAGAATTCTTTCCCATGTGTCTGGCTGGTGGGTCTTGCCCACATGCTCAGGGTCTAATTGATCGCCATATCTGGAGTCAGGAAGGAATTTTCTCCTAGGTCAGATTGGCAGTCTCTGGTGTTTTTTGCCTTCCTCTGCAGTGTGGGGCATGGATCATTTGCTGGTTTGAACTAGATTAAATGGTGGATTCTCTGTAACTTGAAGTCTTTAAATCAAGATTTGAGGACTTCAGTAACTCAGCCAGAGGTTATAGGCCTATGACAGGAGTGGGTGGGCGAGGTTCTGTGGTCTGCGATGTGCAGGAGGTTCAGACTAGATGATCATGATGGTCCCTTCTGGCCTTAAAGTCTATGAGTCTATGAATTTTCCCCAACCAATTTTACTCATTCAAAGTGGCAAAGGTAATTCCCTCTTCCCGGGGGTGCTGCAAGGCTGAATTCATTAATTCTTGTAAAGTGCTTTGCAGTTCCACAGCCCTTAAAGTATTGTCACTGTTCTTTCATTGTATCAATATTATTGGAAATGAGGATGTTGCTTGGAAGAGGAAAAGCAGGGAGGAGCATATCCAGGCGATGTTTGGAACTAATACTTTAAGATTATTGGCTAACTACTGTCGTTAGAAGAAAAGGAGTACTTGTGGCACCTTAGAGACTAACAAATGAATTTAGCCGTATAGAGTGGAAATCTGTCAACTTCATGAATACTGTCGTTAGGTATTTAGCTAGTTAGAACTTGGAATGAAAGATCGCTGCAGGGGCAGACATGAAAAGGAACTGTCCACTCTAAGATATTCATCTGTCTGTCATAGTGTTTCATGTGTCAAGTACACAGTCTTCCTGGAGTAGCTGTCAGCCTGATTGCATATGTGAGAGCGAATATGACATAAGTAGGAGAGAGAGATTCCTGTCTTAATGGCTCTTCAAGCATCCTGGATGACCAGCTGCTGTCATAGCATTCCAAGCCAGGGGGTTTGGATTGAGTCTTGGAAGCCTGTTCCTGCTTCTTCTGAAGTCAATGGCTCAGCTCCCATTGCGCTCAGCATGGCAGGATCAAACACTCAGTGTCCATGTGGTGGGTGTTTTCCAACCAACCAACATAGCAGCCGTGATCTGCCTAGTGCGGGTCAGAAGTTCTTGAATGAGTCAGTGTTAGGCAGGCAGACAGGTTACTGCACACCTGGGCTGGGTCACTTGTGTTTCCTGGGATACTGTGATGCCAGAGGAGGAGGATGGAACCAGTTTTTCTGCTCTGGCAGTGGAACTGGGAGGAGACAGTACAAAATGACAAGACAGGAACTGCAGAGCTACTGCTACCAACTGAAAACTTGGGAGGCCACTTGACTTTTCCCCTGCCAGGTAAGGCCACTTTCTTCTCTTCCTTGGTGTCTTTCTGGGGATTTACAGCCTGGCTTTGTTACATGGGAACTCTGAGCAGTGGGGAAATGCGGGGTGTGATCTAGTAGCAGGTCCCACTCTGTTTGATTTCAGGCACTGAGACACACACATTTTTGCTTTGAATCCTGTTCTGCAGTACTTCCAGAGTGGGGAAATTGCAGTTCAGAAAGCAGTCCACCTGGACAAGGCTATAGCAGGGGTGGCTGTTATTTGTAAATTCTTTGTGTTCACAGGAAATAAGTAAATATAGATTAACATATTTGCATAGGCTTTATGAATATGCAGCTTTATTTTATTTGGTCTATAGAGCATTCTGGTTTGACCTTTTACTTCGGTTCATACAGCCTCCAGGGAAAACTGCAATTTGCCAATTACATGTTTATTGTCGCTGTCTGCTCACCCACTGTATAATCTAACAGTCTGGCGATGTGACTGCATGCAGCCTTTTTAAAAATTATTTTGCAGAAAGTGGGGTGAGCATGAGAATGAGCACAGGCTAGAACTGGCCAAACCAGATCTGGCTTTGGAAATGGATTAGAATGTCTATTGCTTTCATCTCAGCCTCCACCCACACAGTCAAATGCATTGCAATCGAACATTAAAGCAAACAAGCCTGGCTAAATGCGTGACACTGAGATTGGATCACGTTTACCAGGGCGAGGGGGTATGCCCTGCTCCTGGAGATCTAGCAGGACTGACTTTTCCCAAGCAAGTGGGGACTTGTAAGATGCGATATGGGTGACTCCCAGTTGTACATGCTCAGCACAGAAGCTGCTCACCAATAGCGATTTCCATTCTCTGCTGATACAAAGATGCGGCTGATGGGAGGTTTGAGAAAGGGAGGACTCTGTGACTGGCTCAGTCTGCTCGCTGCACCCACTTCCTGGGCAACTGATAGGACCGTAACTCACTCTGAGTGACACTGCAATTCTGTACCCCTTGGGGAGCTCCAAACAACTAGTCTCGCCTTCTTTTAAGGCCAGAAGGGACTGTTGTGATCACCTAGTCTGACATCCTGCATAACACAGGCCAGAGAACCTCCCCCGAGTGCTAATTCCTGTGTTAAGTCCATGACTGCTGGCTGGGCTGGAGCAGATCTTTTAGAAGGCCATCCAGACGTGACTTAAAGACTGTCAGTGATGGAGAATCTGCCACAGCCCTAGGTGAGTTGTTCCACTAGTTAATTTATGCTCATTGTTGAAACAGGAATGGTCTCATTAAGAGGGTTTTCATTAACCCAAGAAACTAACCATACTGGAAGGTGTTAAAACATTCAGGGCTCATCCTTAACCTGCAGGTTAAAGGAAAGCAGAAAGGTGAGTGTTGGGGACCCAGAAACAGTCGTTTTAATGCTGCAAAGCTCGGATCAATCCTGAAAATCACATAGTATTGTAACTTCTCTATCTAACTCTATCCTTGTCTGGGGATGTCTCTTTTCTAGGTGTTCTGAATCGACGTGCGAGAGCCAGGTAGCTGCTGCAGAATGTCTTCAATCTTAAAGAGTGAGTGGCTTTGCATCCGAGCAGGGAAACCACAGCAGAATTGAGTCGTGAGCATGATGTGGCATAAAGGGGTGTTGTGGAAGCGAGCTCTCCCTCCATCCTACCTGCTTCAGGCCCACAGGGCCATCAATCCTCACAATCACAGGTTGCAAGTCACTTGTCACATTGCTAACCGCATGTAACCTTATGCGGTAGTCACCAAAGGGAGCAGCTAGGTGTCTATCTGAAATCTCATTTGGAAAAACCCACTGCCAGTTCCTCTTTTCACCCCCACAAGCTCTCCCCTTGTCCTGCTCCTGGGAATATTCCACTCTGCTCCCTGTTGCCCAAGCTTGGAACATTTCACCGACATCTCTACTCTCATGTTGGCCTCCCACTCCCTATGCTCTTCCCAACCCTCTTGCCATAGAGATTATGTGGGCATGGCGATAGGAACGTCTTGTTCCTCTGAGGGTTTATGCACTGCCGAGGGGATCGTGACCTGGTGCAAATGGAGGTGTTGCGGAAGGAGCTCAAATGGTAGGCATTGACCCCTGTGGTGAATGGCTACAAGACTCAGTTCTCTGCTTGCCCTCTCCCTCCTTTGTGAATACACTAGGTGGAAAAGGGGAGGGTGTGCATAGAGAACAGGCATGTGTGAGGTTGTTGGGATGGTGGGGTGCACTTCCAGTTTGTCTTATGGTCCTCAAAGCTCATGCTTCCAGGTTTCAGACAGCTACCGCAGGGGCCAGGAAGGGATTTTTTTAAACCTCTTAGTGTATTCTGGAAGGGTTGTTTTTGGGTTTTTTAAATCTTCTTCCTCTGAAGCAGCAGGAAGATGGAGATGGGACATTGGTGGGGTGGGCCAAGGCTCTAAGGTGGTACCAGGCATTCTGTCTCTCAGGAGCTTGGCTGGCTGGTTCTTGCTCACATGCCCAGGGTTCTAACTGATCTCCCCACGTGTGGGCTCGGGAAGGAATTTTCCCCCAGGTCAGATTGTCAGTAACTTTGGAGGGTTTTCACCTTCCTCTGCAGTGTGTAGATGCGGGTCACTTGCCAGGATTATCTGTGTTTATCTCACTTAATCATTTCCCTGCCATTGTAGAGGCCTTGAGCACTGGTGCACCTCGGTCCCTCCTGTTCTCTGACTGTGGCATGCCATAGCCTCATCTCCTGCTGGCTGTAATGCTATGGCCTCATTCTGGTTGTTGGGTTTAGTGGGAGGGTGTTGGGTCATGTTGGTGGCCTGTGCTATACTGATCAACTCGATGCATTCTTAAACACACTCCCTCCCTCATGGAAATGAGGCCCATGTCCCCTCTTGACCTTTGCTGAGCTGGAATCACATGGAAGCAATGCACCGTGTTGTCAGTGGTGCAGGATTGGGGGTCCCTTGTGCTCCTTGTCCTTTCACCCCTTGTGCTTTGATGTGTAACACTTGACACACAGGCTGTGTGGGATGAGCTCCCTCTAGAGCCGGCGGGGAGTGCCAACTGACCTGTCCATTCATTCTCCTCCTCAGTGTTCGGAAGAGAAGACCAGAAGGATCAGGGAAAAGAGAAGGAGAAAGATAAGAAAGAGGGAGACAAGAAAGACAAGAAAAAGAAGGAGAAAAAGGTGAGGAACTAGTGGAGAATTCCCACATTCCGTGTATTGTCTGAGCATTTTGGATTCCCCATTGGAGCAGCGTGACTAAAACTGCCATTTCAGTACCTCAGAAACATTAAGGAATAACAAATTCCAACCTCCTTTTGACTCAATTTCAGAAAGTTTTCCTCCCCCAGCATCCCCTCCAAACACAGCCGAGTGCAATTGTGTGTTGGGTTCGTGACGAAGGTTCCGCCAGCTCAGCGCTCAGGCTGGTTGCACATCCCTGGTGCTCTTTGGGCAATTGGATGCTGTGATAGTCCCAGGTGCAATTCTGTGAGCAGACTGTGTGGTCATAAGAGTCCCTTTGGGTCTTACATGCTCTGAATCTCTGGGCGTGTTTGATTTCCCACCTCCTAGGATGGTGGCACTGTGTGTGTTACAGCTAGTACTGAGCATGAAAACCATTTCTCAGGGCAGGGAGGGGAGAGTCAGATAGGCTGTCTGATCATTGCCCCATCTCCTCCCTGCAGAGGTGCTCACTGGGAACAGAGGAAGTGAGAGTTAACATTGGCCTTTGTTGTAAAAGCAACAAAACAAAATGCAAGTGATCTCTCTTCCTCCACCCAACGTGACAGCAGGAGATGAGCTAGGATGCCTCTGGATAGACACCTACGCCGGCTGTGAAGCTTTGTTCCCTGTGCAGTGGTGCTATCACCATTGTAGTCATGAACCCTTTCTTCTGTGCCCCTTAGGGAGAGGGAGATGAAGATGATAGCAGCAGCAGCAGCAGCAGCAGCTCCGACAGTGATTCTGAAGAGGTAACTAGGAACTGATCAGTGCCTGGCAGATCTACTGGGCGGGTTTTCCCCTTTCTTTAGATTAGAACGTCCTTGTCCAGCCTGGGTCTGGTCACTGCTGTGGCAGTGTAAATTCTTTCCTTTCCTCCTCACTCCTTCTGAGAGACCAGCTTCTGCTGTCCCCTGCCAGTCTAGGGAAGGAGGAACAAAATCACATGGGCGCACCGTAAAGAAGCCCTGCTGCTACCATGTTAGTGCTACAGCCGGAGTTTGCAGGTGGCTCTGGGGATTTTTCTTCTTCCCTTTCCTGGAGGTGCGGTGTGCATGGGGTGGCCACTAAAGAGCATGAGAAGAGTTCAGAGTGGGTGACTTTGAAAATACCCCCATGGGTAAGTCAGATCTGCTACGGGAGCTGCTGAGAATCAGCTCTGAGCTCAGAGCACAAGCCTAGAGCTTGCAAGCTCCATTCTGCCTCTGGTACCCCGTGTGAATGCTCACAACACATCTGCAATCTCAGAATCTTGTGAGCCGCTGGAAAAGAGGCTCAACCCCTGAGGTTTTCTGACTGGCTGCCAGATCCACTTCCCCACAATGCATCAGACAGTCTCCTGAATTGTGTAATGTTTTTGCTGTTAGAAGCCCTGGCGAATGTCATCCCCCAAAGCCTCCGGTTATAAAGGATGCCTGAATGACAGCTAGCCATGTCATGTAAACAGCTATCCACTGGTCTCAGAAGCCCATCCAACCTCACAGGAAACCTTGTGGTCTGGGTAACATAGCCATCAAAAGATGATGTGCCACAATCACTCTTCCCGTCATAACTGCAGTGGGCTCAATTCTGCTATTGGACTCATCCATGCTACTCCCATTGAAGTTGTGTCCATGGGAGTCATGTGTCTGTATCAGGGTAAAATTTGGCTGTTGCAAGCCCATTGGTTCTAGCTGAGGATGACTGTAGTTCCGTGTTTATCCATCCAGGTGCCATGAGAGTAAGCAAGAGAGAGGGATGAGGAAACATACATCAGCTGCTCAGGCTCTGACACACCCCCTTGTTTCTCTTTGACTGATTCCCCTAGGGTCACCATGGTGACAAGAAGGAAAAGGAGAAGGATAAAGAATAACTTCTGAGGAGCCAATGGAGGCTACGTTTGTGTTTCCTGCCTTCACCCAGGTGCTGGGTAGAGTGAAGGAGAAGGGGATCAATCGTGAAAAAATGCACCTGGTGCTGAGGTTGTTTCATCCAAATAAAGTTGTTTTATACTAAAAAGATAGACTCTGTTTATTGACCAGTCAAACACCCCCCCCCCCATCTGTACTGAGCTATAACTTCCCTCCTTTTACTAATAATTACCTGGTAACATTTTCAAAGCTATGTATCAATAGCGGAGCAAATTTAATGCAGACCATTGGAATGGGCACTGGACTGGGAGCCAGGTGATCTGTGTTCTGTCCCTGGCTCTGACCTACTGTGTGTCCTTGGTCATGTCACCTTACCTCCCTGAGCCTCTGCTTCCCCTCCCATCCTTTGTCTGCTTGTTAGCTCTTCAGGGCTGGGATTAGCTATTGCTATGTGCACGTACAGCACCTTGTACAATGGGGCCCTGATTTCAGCCAGGGCCTCTACCATAATACAAATAATAATGGTGTAAGCTCCATCAGAGCCAAGGGAGGTATCACCAATTACACCACGACTGAATTTAGCCTATGGACTTCTGCAGCCCAGACTTTCCCTGGGTTCCTATGCAGATGGCTTGACTGTGCACTGTCCCTGAAAGGTTATGGGATGGGTGAATATTGTTATCCCCAATTTATAGCTGGGTGCTCTCCTGAGACCATGGGTGGATCCAGGGATTCACCCAAGCGATCCTGCTGCCCAGTCCTGTGCTTAGTCCACTGGATTAGGCAGCCTTTGGCTTTGCATGTGTTCCCTTTCCCTCTGTTCAGTTACTGGTTCCTCCCCCTTCTGGCACTCACACAGCTCCTAAGGAAACAACCAGCATGGGCAGCTCCTTTGGAAATCCAGACATCATGGTCTGTGATAGATCTGTCAGTCAGAGATGCCAAACACAAGCCAGATATTTCAAAAGGGCTCGGAATATTCAGGGCTACCAGGTTGTTAAAACCAAATCTGCTTTGAAATTTTCTCTTTTATGTTAAAGTGAAAAATGGGTAAGTTTTGAATGTTTTGCTCTTTGAAAACTTAAACATGGCCTCAGCACTGAGGTGATTAACCAGATTCTAGGGCACTCTTCAGCCCAAGGTGACACACACAGCTGACAGCTAAGCCGCCCCACGCCTGACAGCATTTGTTTTATTTATGGCAATCGATCCATATTCTTATAACCACCCAAGGTGAGGGAGATGCCATTAAAAATGAGGTATCGCTTCCATCTACTGGTGAAATGATTTTCTTGCAGCTAATCTAAGTGTTCCATAACCATTACCCACATCTGTTTTATAAGGTTTCCCTGGCAAACCACATGGCCGCGCCGTCTCTGAGAGACAATAAAAAACCATTAAAGATTCCAAGCAGGCTGCTGGCACTTGTTGATTTTTTTCTGTGCTCTAATTGTTTACGTTTTGAGAGTATATCTCCACGCAGTTAGTAAATTATATATGTACGTATGTATGTACAGTGGTTAGTACATTACATAAATACTGTATAATTAATATGTGGTATGAGATACTGCAAAGATCTTACCTAACACACCACAGACCATTTCAAATGGGGAACGCTGCCACAGATCTCTGCTGGCTTTGCAATTTGGCAACTGGCATGTTTAAACACCACCAGCAGCAGGAGCAAGTTTGTTCAGCAGGAGCAGCCTGAGCTATGCTCCTTGCCCACCCGAGCAACCCATCTATATTAAGGCCCTGATACAACAAAGTCTTATGCAACTGCTTAACTGACACTGCACTGACTACAGGCTTGTCTACCTGGGGAAATTGACAGGAAAGCTAACCCCGAATAGCCACTGCACTTTAACTTCACAACCTACCTTACTTCCTTGTGTCGATAAGCCCCTACTTTAGGGCTGGCCACAGCCCCTTATGGGTGGTGGGCATCCAGGAGCATCTGGGGTGTCAAATGCTCCAGGGTGTCAAATGTATCCCCTCCTTCCCCCACCTCCATTCCCAGTACACCCTATACTGAGGGGATTCAATGTAGCACCATTGTGCCGTCGCTGTGCCAGGCAGGGATATTTTCCATGAGGAGCCTTTCTGGTGTCGTAAAGAGGCCTTCAAGTAAAAGAACTAGGCCCTAGATTTTAATACCGATTGCAGTTTTTAGACTGTAAAGTCTTAAGGGAAGAGATCATAATTTTGTCATGTGTTTGTACAGCTGCTAGCACAATGGGGGGTCCTGATTCATTATCTGTGTCCAGAGGCACGACTGCAATACAAATAAATAGTACTAATAATCATGAACTGAAGAAACACCATTTGTACAAAATAAAGCAAGTGCTCTCCAAATTTGGACGATCGGTTTGCTTGTTTTACAATGAAAAGTATATTTTACATTTACTTTGCTCAGCAAAGGGGGAAAAAATAATTTGTTGCTAAAGTGGATTTCAGACAAACAAGTGTTTAAAAGCCAGGATCACTGAGGTTTTATTTAAATCAAAGAACACAGCTGCAAATATTGTTTCCACGTAACATATACAGCAGGATCTGAAACAGTCACAACAAACAGCAGAAAATAAGTTACAAAATACTGCACTAATTATAGACTTTGGTGAAAAAAATTATAGAACGGGGGCGGGGGAACAAAAGGGGGAGGAGCTGAATTGCTTTCTCAATGCACTGCAAGTAGTTGTGGTTTACTAAGCAAACACCAAGTCGAAACTTTGTGCTTTAGTTATATTTAGGCTTGGATGGATTTGAATTTTAATTGGTAAATGTCAATTTCACCATACACACATAAAAGGATGGAAAATATTTCCACTGATAATAATCAAAAGATACTGAGAGGCAAAGTAAGTGAAATGCTGCTTGAGAATGCAGCGTTTGATTTAAGGATACTTACTGTGTATAGTTTTGACATGTGATGCTGACAATTTGTGGTTTACTGGTTATAAAACTTTGACCTGCAGCAGCTACTGTCATTAAATGATTATTGTGTGCCCCCCGCACTGTCTGATCCTTCCATAATTCTGCACAACTGTGAACATGTAAATCAATACAAATAAAAACAAATGCTGAAAAATAAACTGATGTTAGTTGTCAATATTATTATAAAAACGACCGCCTTCTCCCAAGCCTAGTTAGATTAACATGGAGCCCTCAACAGAAAAGACCATTACTCAGCATTCTCTGCTTCCACTTCAGCTTTCACTTCTAATGTGCAGGATGCGTGGCAGAGATTTGGCCTAAAGCAAAATATTTGATACATCAGAGCATTTTATGCTCAGCTGAGGCATTACTCAAGGTCAATGGGCTCCTGCGGGAATACTTTCTGTGCAGCCTACAAAATTAAGGGCTTCAGTGTGCCTTT
Organism: Dermochelys coriacea; assembly: GCF_009764565.3. NCBI lineage: Eukaryota > Metazoa > Chordata > Testudines > Dermochelyidae > Dermochelys > Dermochelys coriacea. Next base: position 4,914,408 of record NC_050075.1, read on the forward strand.
GCTTCACGCAACCATGAGGATTCCCCTTCACCATTGAGTAGATGGTGATGGATTCTCCAGAATTACAGACCCTTTGTTCCACATAGTGCAGGGGCTGTTCCTCTGATAAGTCCCCTCTGGGGACAACTGGGTGGGGAATGGGCAGCAGGTTGCACCACAGCTCTGCACCCCCATCTCCCAGCCAGCAGTGGGCCCAGCTGCAAATTATTCTCCCTTGCCACACTGTGCAACATGGGTAACGATTTAGGAGGCAGAGTCCCCCTTCCCCATGGGGCTGTGCAGCTTCTCCGCCCTCCCCCGCCCCTTTATTCCAGCTGTGCCTAAATTCTGCCCAAATCCACTGTTACATGTGTACGAACATCACCGTTGTGGGGAAAGCAGGACTGGGCACTTAATTTATTTTGCTTTGACAAACCCAGCACATTTCAAAGGCCTCTCATGCTCGGCACACTATATAATTTCTATGACTAAAGGCTTTTGCTCTGGCAAGCAGTGTAAGGTTTCCTGGATCGAGGCACTGTCGTGTGAATGATGACTTTCTCCAGGCACCATTGCTGTACATGTTCGTCTTCCTCAGGAGCTGAACCTCTCCCAAATCCCCAGCATCCCGATGGCCTTGGCTAGATTGTGGCATGTACAGAATACTGTTCACATTGTATTACCATTCATTATTTGCACCTTGGAGCCTCTGCTACAGACCAGGCCCGCATTGTGGTAGGTGCTGTACAGACACAGCATGTGCAGCCCAGATTATCATTGCACAAGGAAAGAGCAAAATCATTCACTAGCTTTGCTTTCATTCAGAAAAAGTCTCTACAGGTAATGACAGATTCCCTTTCCCCCCATAGTCCAAGGATTATTGTGGAAGGAACCAGTTCCATTATTTTCATGGCCCTGGATTACTGGGGCATGACTCATGCAATTGGTTCAAATCAGAATGATTCCTTCAGTGATTTGCAAACAAAAGGGATAATATTTAAAATTAATTGACGACCCAGTTCACCCATGCGAATAAACCCGTGCTGGACTCCAGCTGAAGCCAATGCAATTTATACACTTGCTTAGAGTTAACGATGCACATCAGAGTTTTGCTGGATAAAGAGACTTAACTGAACTGGGGTCTGAATATGCAAAAACCAGGCAAAACGTTTTGTTCTTGCAAAACCTCACTTGCCTCGATAATTTTGTGAACGGTACCGAGTCTTGCATGTAGTTTTGTACTATCCGACTGCAGTGCGTGGATAACTCAGCTAATGCCCTGTAGATCTCTGATCAAGAAAGGTTAGTCTTTTATTGAGACCCTCTTTTAACACCCAGCTCTTATATAGTGCTTTGCAAAGAAGGTCAGTATCATTATTCCCTTTTTACAGATGGGGATACTGAGGCAGAGAGAGGGAAGTGGCTCCCACAGCAGACCAGGGAATTGAACCCATGACTCCTGAGTCCCAGTCCTGGGCTCCATCCTCTAGACAATACTGCCTCATTCATCAATGCACTTAATCAGGTGTTGAAGTGCCTAAATGGTCCCCCTGGGATGCCTCAAAGTGCTCTGCTGAATCCGGACCTTATAGAGAAGGAATGTTGCGAAAAGAATGACTCTAGCAACCGAAATGCCACATTATGTAAGGCTCCGGGGTGGGGTGTAGGAAGGAGAACAACAAGAGAAACCGGCAGAGTCATAGTTACTTAAATCCCATCTTGTTTACATATGTTTACTCATATTTATATAACACTAGTGTTATCGCACTAGGCTCTCTTGAGGAGTGATACGTGGGATATGGTCCTCTCACCGGACTAGGCCTCAATGCATGCGCTGCCACACCCAGGCTCAGCCAAGGAGGTTTATCTCTTTAACCAAGTTTCTCACACAAACCGAAAGCCGTCTGAACTCTGTCCTCGGCCCCAGGCTTCACAGCCATCCCTCCCAGTCCCTGGGGTCTCTAGCACGCCAGCTCCTGGCAGCTTTTCAGAGCCCCGGCTCCAGGGACTCACCACAGAAGTTAGCTCCACCCCAGCAAGGCTTTCCCTCCCCATGGCCCAGCCTGTCTCAGTCCTTCCTCCTCCAGCTGTCCACCAGCAGCTGTTTATAGGCCCAGGGATAGCCCTGCCCTCTTTAATTAGCGGGATTGGGCTGCCCTGGCTCGGTCCAGGGGCACTGGGCTCAGTCTGTCCACAGGCAGCAGCTACCCCTGTGACATGTCTTCAGCTGGGAAGTGCTAGAGGCCCCTGGGTGAAGCTGGGTAGAGCCACGTCTTGAAGTAGCCCTGCAGGAAAATCCCCCTGTATTCTTATTCCTGTACTAAGCTGTGTGTACATTCAACGCTAATTTAACTGAGTGATCTCCCATTCTCTGCTTCTCATCTCTCTCTCTCTAGGGTACTTAGATGGCCCATTACTGGAGTACCTGAGCACCTCACAGTCTCTAATGTATTTCTCCTCACAAAATCCCTATGCCTGGGGCAGGGCGATTATCTCCATATTATAGCTGGGGAACTGAGGCCTAGCAACGCTAAGGGACTTGTCCAAGATCACAGGAAGTCTGTGGCAGAGCTCTCCTTTATCGTTGCAAAGACCAACGCTCTAATCCTTGAGCTATGGAGCCAGGGCCCAGGTGTCCTCAACATGGGGTGGAGGCTGGTCCCAGCCGATGAGCAACAAGCGAGCTATTGCAACTGCATGGCTGTGAAAGCTGCCATGGAATTGGGGCTTCAGAGTCCAGTTTTGGCCATAGTCATATCTGGAGGTCGCTAGCCAGCCAGAACTTCGGTTTGGAGTGGGAGAGAGGCTGTGTCCCCTCTACCTTCTCTGGCAGCTGATTCTAAGAGTTCTTTTCTATGTGGACTAACCCATTACAGGGAGGGAAGCCTTTGTTTTTTTGCTAAACACAGTAAAGTCTCAGCCACTGCAAGTATTTGCATCTGTGAACATAAAGCACATGGTTAGTTCACCTCAGCCACCACACACACAGTCCATTATTTCCTCTCCCCTGTAACAAAAAGCTTTGAGTTTTACAAGGGAGCAGAGAGAGATGCCACCAAATCTGCCAGCTCAGTGAGAAAAGACAGCTGGGCATCTCTGGATAGGATGCAGATGATGGAGTCTTCCCCAGCAATAGGACAAAACTAAGTTGGAGAGGACTGACTGCTGCAGGACTTGTGGATAGTGGATCAGGACCTGTGGATGGTGGAACAAATGACCTATCTAATTAAACAGAGTTTATAGGTGGGGGGATCTCCCGGGACATGGATAATTTAGGATGAGCATCTAAATTAAAGACTAACATGGCTGCTACTCTGAAACCTAAATTTTGGAATGTTTATCTGAGCCACATTTCAACCCTGCAAGGGTTTCCCACGTTACCATCTTCCTAGTGCGCAGTGTGCTTCAGGATAATTTGCTGTGTTGTTTGACTGCTTGGTGTTTAGAAGGAGAGGACGCTTGTTTGATGTGTCCTTCTCTTCATAGCCTTGTAACACCAGCGCTTGGGGTTGGATACATTTTACAGCCCTTGCGAGTCTAGAAGCAGGGGTAAGATTATTTCAAGGGGGAAAGGAGAGGTCAGCCTGGGAGTCCCGACCTTTGAAGGTGAGAAATATGTCAAATTAACTCAACAGCAAAAGCACCTGGCCTGGCTCCCTGCTCCAGATTTTATGCAGCTGAACAACTGCTGAGTTTGGCTCCCTCTTTCTGTACACAAACCATCTTTGCTTGGGTGGGAGAGAGCGAGGTCATTTTGCTTTAGTGTTCCCATTACTCACACACCTCAACGGCACCACTGAAACTTGCTGCTCAACTGCCGGATTTAACTCTCATTCACTCATCGCCAGCATGCTGGCTGTTCTCCGCTTGCAGTGACCAGCCAGCGCAAGGTTCCATTCAGGGATGCTTTGGCCATACACTGGGAACATCGAGAACTGAGATCTGCCCGAGTCTGCCCCTACATCACAGGAGCATGAACCTTCCAGCACCTTTTCTGCTTGATAGAACCCAGGATTAGGCCCCCAGGTAAATGGCTCTGTGGGGTGCAAGGGAGGGTCTGCCTCGGTATTCAAATGTGGGGTATTTGAAGATTTGGTACTATTGAGGGTCTCCCAGCTCAAGGTTCATCCTTTTTAGCTTCACTCATGGCAGCTGATCCTCCTCTACTGCAAGCGTATCACTAAGCCTCAAAGCAAGCCCCCACGTGGCTAAATACTTCCAGTGCCATCAGAACTGCTACAGTCACCTTGACAAAGATCAGCCAATGAGTGAGGTCTGCCAACGAAAAGGTACATTGCAGTTTGGCAAAAAGAAATGTCCGTTTTTTCTGCTCTCTCTAAAGCAGGGGCTTTTCAACCTTTTTTCATTTGCAGACCCATAAAAAATGTGAGTGGAAGTGCGGACCCCTTTGGAAATCTTAGACATAGTCTGCAGACTCCCAGGGGGCTGCGGACCACAGATTGAAAAATCACTGTTCTAAAGTAACTCTTAGCAGAAGCAGCAAATGATCTATGTTATCCTCAGAATTCTTTGCTCTGAGAGTCCCAACCTCTGTGTCATTACCCACTATAAATTCTGTTCAATTAGATAGATCATTTGTTCCCTCTTGCTATGAAACACCAACGTCTATTTTATTGTCTGAGCTAAACAATAAAAGAAAACAGAACTCATTACTTGTAGCTGAAGAACCTGAAATTTCTAGGCCTTTTTAGCTCCCTGAATGTCAATCATACCTTGTGGTGCTCTCCTGTCCCACCCATAATATATTTTTCTAAGGTTTTTGCATGTGGTTATAACAAGAATCCCTAACTTACACTCTTTTTTTTTTTGTTAAATACCAATGATAAGATGCTCCCTAGTTTTTCTCCACTTAACTGTGCTTATTTTTGTCAACTTTTTTAGGAGAATCTGATATACTGTTTAACAAATTGTCTTTTCCCTACAGTTCTTTGATTCCTGAATTTGGTCTTTCAGAAAAATGGAGCCCTCTCATGATTTCTAAAGCTGAATACCACAGTTTTAAAATCCACAAAGGAATGGCGGCAGGTTTATCCCCTTTGCTGAAATATTCAAGAAGATTCGTGTTTTGTTCCAGGGGATTTGCTTGGACAGGTTTCACTACAACAGGTTTCACTTCCACTGAGTCACCTCAGTGGAAAAAAACAACTGGGTCCCCTTTAAAAGGTGACTCGTTGGTGCGTTATGAAAGCGGCATGCTGGTTAGTAATCTGATTGGAGAGAGCCATGAGCACTTATACAAGCATGATTCACCTGAAGTCTAAAGTACAGGAAGAGGAACATGCAAATAAAATGGGCAAAAAAGCAAAACCACAAAGGGGAAAGGACCAGAAGCCAGGGCTGCAGAAGCTGCAATGTGCTGCTAATGTACACCCAGGCTTCAGAAGTCTGAGGACTCTGCACTGGCCACCTCCAACATTCCTAGCCACAGACTCTGCAAGTGGGTATTTATGTTTTGAGCAGGGACAAAGAGGCAGCCTGGCTTGTCCACACCAGGGATTTTGGGCCTCAGGTGAGGTCTGATGTAGTTCACTGTCACTTTGGTGTGTATGTTAATACTAGATCTGGGAGAAAGTCAAGGGCTTGGGGTTTTTTTTTTTCGTGCCATCTCAAGCAAATCTCATGTCTCCAATCTCCACCTGGAAATGTTGCTTTTCCATGAAATTTCAGTCCAACTAATATGTTCTCCCCCTCCCACTCCCCCCCAGTGAATCGTGCAAAAGCACAAGAAGCCACCTGCGCGTGGAATTCTGCACAGATACAATAGTGGGACAGCGGCTATCACTGGAACGTTTCCTTTGCACGGAGATGGGAAGCTACGGGACAGCGTGAGCAAAACTGCAAGGCAGGACTGTGCGACACTCACACTGGTGAGCACTTCCTCACACAACAGGCTTGGATGAAGTCAGTGAGGCCTCTGGGGTGAGTAAGGGACCACCAACGGGAGTAAGGCTTGGGCAATCTAGCTCTTCCTGGGCCAAATTCGCCACAGTGACGCTATTGACTTCAATAGGCTACTGCAAATTTACACCTGAGTGAACTAAGAGCCACGTTCGGTCCATTATGTATACACATCTCTGAGACACACATACATTTGGCATGTGATGGAGACGAATGGGATGCTCCACCTTATGCTGGGGACCAGGTTGCTCTTGTCAGCTCCTGGCTCATCCATCCTGCCCTGTGCATAGCTCAGCAGGAGAAAAGGCACTGGCAATCGAAGCAGGTTGTTTTAATGGAGACATCACTCCAGACAAAGACTTGGCCATCTGTTCAGTCTCCCAGCTACACGCTCCACCCGCCCACCGTTCACAATTTCACTACACAAAGCCAAAGGCGGGTGGGAAGGGAGCCCATGTGCTAGCTGCTGACGTGTACCCTGTTGGGAATCATGAGGCCTTTGACGGGTGAGTGGGAGCCCAGCAGAAACAGCTAGCGCCGCCCCCCACCCCAGCTCCTGATCTGACAGCACCTATGAACCTCTCAGGCTTTTCCCACATGCCGAAGCCCCGCAGTGTTTTCCAGCTGAGAAGGGGTGCGGGTTCTGTAGGGGGTGTTAGGATATAGATACTCAGGCCTGTCTGTAAAGGCCTATATTTTAAGAATTTAGGTGTATGTTTATCATTTAGCTAGTAATACAAGAAAGAATCTGCGTAAGGGCCTTCTCTCACTGTGACAGTCTGAGACCCTGTTCTTAGGCTGAGGCCTTTGGCTAAGCAACAGAGGCAGCCATAAGCTGCGAAGTGACCGGTCACCTCCTCACATTCCAACCTAGCCAATCTGGGGCTGTTAGGAAGGGGATCCGATCTATCACCTCCAGAGAAAGTGAAGAGCCTAGAAGATGTAAAAGGAAATTTAATTTGATAGTTTTCTGTCTGGTAAGAACTCACTTATCAATAGACACAGCTAGGAAACCCTTATGTCTTTATAGATGTAGTCGTGAAATCCTCACTTCTGTATTGTTTTGTCATTATAGTTCCCACTTTGCTATTGTTTATTTGCATGGTCTCTGTCTGATTCTGTGATTAATTATACAGCAGACAGAAACAATTTTGCTGGGTGTAAACTAATTAAGGTGGTGGGACATAATGGGTTAGCTAATCATGTTACAATATGTTAGGATTGGTTAGGTAAATTTCAGTAGAATGATTGGTTAAGGTATAAGCTGAGAATGTTACTATATAAATTAGGGGCAAACAGGAAGTAAGTTGGGATTTGAAAATAAGGAAAAAGGAACTTGGATTTAAGCTTGCTGAAAGTTCATCCCAATAAACATTTCTAATTGTTTGCACCTTTGGACTTCAGGTATTGTTGCTCTCTGTTGATGCGAGAAGGACCAGGGAAGTGGGAGAGTGAAGGAATAAGCTAACAGGGTGGGGGATGAGTTTGTTGACCATCTGCTGAGTCACGGACCACAGACATTAAGAATCACTGGATTTGATGCCTAAGGCAGCCCTCTGTTTATTTAGTCAGCTGTGGTAAGATTGTCATCCAGCCAAACCCACATCTAGCATACAAGTGCTACACAAGAGGCATTGCTGGGCATCAGTGTTCAGCACACACTCTTCCCTGGACTTCCCACGCAGATTAGTCCTGCTAGAGCAATCTGCGCAGATAGGGGGTGTCATTGCCTTTGCTAGCCCTGGGGGCATATACGTTCAATCAGATTTACCTCGTCCTGATCCCCAGGGCCACCCCTGGGATGCTGCATAATCTCTCTGGGTTCTTGCACAGATCCCATGACTGCACCGTCTCTGAATGGATACAGCCTTTCAACAGCCCTGTGAAGCAGTGAAGTGCTATCACCCCCAATTTACAGGTAGGAAACTGAGGCATACAGGGAGAGATTAAGTGATTTACCTGATTCTGTTGTCACACTGGTGTAAATCAGAAGTAGCTCCTCCAAAATCAGTGGAGTCCCACTGGTGTGGAAGTGGGAGGGGGCGAGAGCTGCAGGGGGCCCTTGTCTTAATACTTCATTTGTGATTTGCTGGGGCATAGGCTGTCTTGCTAATCAAACTTAACAGGGACTTTTGTTCACAACATTTGAGCACTTGTTCACTGGTGCTGATCCTGCGAGGATGGGGGTGCAGAGTTGGACCATCCATAGGCCTCTCTGATCCTGCTGGGTTGTGCTGCCGTGGCACAGTGACATGTTCCAAATGATCTCTTAGCTAAAAGCATCCTCCAAATATTGTAGGAGCTCAACATTTGTGGTGCTGGAGAGCCCCTCTCACCCCCTGCCTTCCAGAGTCCCATGTGGAGATGGCAGCTCTGGACTAGGCCCGCTGACTATGTATCAAGCCAAACGTGTGCAGAAACATAGTGAAGTGAACGTAAAACACCCACTCAGCCTATCTCTGTGCAGACAGGAAAATACAAGTGAGATTCATGGTCCAGAAGCTCAGCTGCTGACTTCAGTGGAGCTACAATGATTTATATCAGGCCCCTTTAGTGCAGCTGGAAAAGGAGCTGAGGAATTGTCTCTGATTATGTGTATGTACAGCCTCTGGCACCGTGGGCCCCAATCACAGCTAGGCCCACTCGACACTACGATATAAACCATAATGATTATGGAATGACGACCGAACTGGGCTTCACTGCGTGAAAGAGAAACTCCAATGACATACACAAGATATTCTAATCCAGGGGTTCTCACAACAAATTTTTTGGTGGCCTCAGAGTGCAGCCACCAAATCTTGCTGGTGGCCGCTCTGACAATTTTCCCAAAAATTCTTAATTAACTTTAGGAAAAACTAATAAATATGCACATACACATGCCCAAATCGTTATAATTTATCTATGTAGGGTTTTTTTCCCCCCAGACTCAATTATAAAAATAATGTACAGTTGTCTCTATTCTTTACTGGACCTAAACAGAATAGAAGCACAAATAAGGCGCTTTGAATGTTCTTGTCTTTTTTCTTGTTGTTTCTTTTGTTTTTTTTTTAAGGCTTGCTAGCTAGAAGTAAGTCTGCTGCAAAAAGTGATATTTTTATGTCTGTTAATATCACTTTTCACAGCAGACCTACTCAGCCCTGGCAAGCTCGGGGACAAATTAAGCCCTGGATGGGGAGGTAGGTACAGAGCCAGTGGGGGCATGGGCGATGGGGCACTGGGAGAGACAGTGGGGACCGGAGGGGATGGTGGGGGTGAGCTTGGGCCGGAGCCTGCCACCGAGCAGCCAGGGAACAGAGCCCGAAGTCCCACACCCTGGGGACAGAGTCTGAAGCCCAATGGCTGGAGCTTGCCCCCTGCCACCCCAGGGCTGAAGTGCAATCCCACCACCTCCGGGAAGGCGGGGAACTCACTGGCTGCCTGCTTCTGCAGGCAGTGTGTCTCCAGAGGAGGGCCGCCAGAAAAGCTCCTGGTGGCTGCATATGGCCACGGTGGCCGCATTTGAGAAACACTGCTCTAATCACTATATCCAATTACAAAGAAGAGAGAACCACGAGAAGCATTTGAAGTGTCTGTATGTGTCAGAGCAGGGCAAATACATTTCATAACAAACTTCCTAAACTGACTAATGAGTCAGCTCTGGCCATGCCTGTATTCTGGCTGTATTCACTTTCCCGGAACTCTCAAGAGGTCACATTTTTATTCACATGAATGCCTGCGGAGAGCGTGCGTTAAGCTTGCAAGCTGGAATATTCACACCCAGAAAGATATGTTTAATAATAGATGGCAAGCTGCTTCAAAGAGCAGGGGGACAGAATTCCTTCAAGCCCTTCACCAGATCCCTGGCATAGAGGCATCTGAGCCATGTCCCTCATAGCCAGGACCTCGGATGAACGCATAGTTCCTCTGTGTGGCTGGGAGGAGAAGAAATTAAATTTAAGCTTGGGTCAGCAACCAATAAATCTGATGGTTGTTCTAGGAATGATATCACTTCAGGCAAAGTCCGTTTGATTTAGCAAGGAAAAAGATTAACATTTTCTTTAATTCCCTAATCCTGTTTATCCGATCCCTCTTACTGAGAAGATCAGAGCTGCAGTGGCTTCTTTGAGTTCTTCTCCAGATGATAAGACATTCATGGACTTGAAACAATACCACTGAACATACATGACTATTCATAGCTAATCAACAGCTCAACTTCGGAATATCAAATACCAAACACTTGCAGCAAACTGTCTGTGATCAGCCCAAGAGAGAATAACATTCACATCAAAATTTAAGTGCTTTCAAATTGTCATGATACATAGAATGCCAGCCCGTCACAAAGAGGAGGCATTTATTAAAGAAAACTGCTGCAACTATAGACACAAGCAAACCGGCTTCCACACAGCTGGTCTTTGTTTACCAGGGCTTGTCCGGATCTCTGTATGGCAATCAGAGAAATCTAGTGGTTGAATTATGTACTGCAAGTAAATGTATCGTTACACAAAGAATGGAAACATTACATGGACATATGATCCACTTGCAGACCCCCTGGCAGTGGAGAAAAGGATTAAATGAATCATGCCAATTATTTGCTGCCAATTATTTGGATGTATTGGGATTAAAATAATTGTTAAATTAATCCTTAAAAAACAATGGTTACAGAAACTGAAGTTTTCTGATTTCCACTGCCTTCAATATGGGGAAGACAGTTCTTTCCATAGCTGCACCATATCTTCAATCCAGTTTACTCCAAGGAAATGTAACAGACAAAATAGATGCCATGAGGTACTCAGATATGATGGTGACGAGGATCACACAAGATGATAGGTAAATAGATAGGGGTGTGTGTGGGGATAGTTAGATATTTAGCGAGATAGGTAGGGGTGTGTGTGTAGATAGATCCTATAGTATATTTGCTGAATAGAGATAAAGAAATAGGGCTCTGCTTTCCTAAAAAGTGACTGAAAATTTATCTCTATATTATCTATTCCAGTTTAGTATATACCTATTTAGCAGTCCAAGGTGCTCACTGCAGACGTCCTATGACATCTACCTTCACAGGCAGCGCCTTTAGCTTTGTGCTGTTAAATTCACCTCTGCCCTCATTCCTCTTAATCATGAGCTTGTTAAATATCTACAGCCAGTTGTGATATCAGATTTCACGTACACACATAGGGTCCAAATTCATCCCTGGTGTCACTCCGTTGACTCCAATGCTGCACCAGTGAACAATGTGGAACATGTTATCCAGGATAACAGCGTGTGCACATACTGATTGCGTGGACAACATCTGGGGAGAAAGGAGTCAGTTAAGATGGTTGGTAATGATTACACAGAGTTCTCTACCCTCAGCTGGCTCTGGGCTGTGCATTATATTAAAATTTCTACTGTGCTTTGCAAGTATCACCTAGTAAATCAATGTAATTTGTATTGTGTAACCCACTGTGCAAAACAGGAAGTTCTCACTCAGTTGGTTTATGACAGCATGATCACTGCTGGGTATTTAAGGTGGTTTTTAAACTTTTCTGGCCAATGAAAGGAACAGGAATTTGATGTCAGGAAAGTAGCTGCATTTGGCTTTCTATGGTATGAAGAAAAAAACCGCCCAGTTTGGAGTTAGGGGAAACGGAAACAAAATTTCTCAGCAGCAATGAATGGTCTACTTCTGGTTGATTGCCCTGCCGTCCAGTCCTCGACCAGCAGGAAGAAATCAGCTGTGAAGGAGACTGGGCCAGATGCAGAAATTTTTAAAAGGGACCCTTTCCACAGGGAGAAGATCTCCCTGAGAGAAGACATATTACTGACTGCACAGGGTACAAGCCAAGCATGATGGGTCCAGCTAATCTATGGTTTTGGTGGTTTTTATGCATATGACCCTATTTATTAGGTTGTAAGCAACAATACAAATTAGCCCAAATCAACCCGCAGGCCTGCTTCCAAGCCATGACTAGCCCCACACCTGTGGCTGCGCTCAGGGTTGAATGACCAACAGTTAACCAAAGGAATTCCCTTTCCCTCTTTCTCCAGTCCATCGCTAGTTAGTTCAGCAATGGGCAGAGTATTCCCATACCCCATAGATCCCTCTCAGTTCAACCCCCACTTCGAGCATGTGTTGAGAACTGCTGAAATAAGGTCCCTCTTGCTAAATGAAGGAGTGAGCAGAAGGGGAGGTTCTTTAGTAACAGATCTTCCATTCAAACGCTGGGCATAGCCTTAGGTATGGGACTATTGATGACCTCGCCAGCAACAGCAGTGTCATGAGAGAAGGGGCTAAGAAGCCCTGGATCCAGAGAACAGGACCTGCCACTCTTGGTGATCAGGGATAAATTTCCTTATGCATTCAAAGGTGTGGACTATTGGCCGGGGCAGGTCAATATTAGGGAAGACAGTTCCTTTGCTCTGCATGAATTTCCCACCCCACATGCGGTCCCCAAACATGCCTAGTGGGAGGAACAAATGCAGCTGAAAAAATATCCAATGCTTAAGGTTGTTATATTCTCAGTAGTTATCCCTGCTCTTAGGACTAGCCGATAAATGGAACAGCATGGATAGCAGATACCGAATATCTGATCTTTACCTAAAGGCTTTGATTTTCTAGTGCTGCTTGCTGTTCTAGCCCCCGATCAGCATAAAGAACCAGTGTGTTGGTGTCTGTTGCCATGGTGACTGAATATTGTCCCCATTCTTTTGGTTGAAATTATAACAACATCTACTAGTTCCTTTGTGCTCCACGCTAAGTGCAACTTTAAATGCCAAAGGGCACAGTCCACCCAGTTATAAAACAGTTGCATTACATACACCCAGAGATGAGATCTGGTGAGCAAATTCCATGCACTTGCAACCTATTACACAGTTGCTCTGCCGTCTTTATAGGGCTGGGCTGGGCTGATCTGCAATGGCTATATCTAATTCAGCCAATGACTAGAGCCTCCTTTTTTCTGTGTTGGGAACAGATGGAGGTTTCCGCACATTTAGTCATTATTTCTATTTATTTGATTAGTCTTTTTTTAACTCAGGGAGCCCACAAGGAACAGACAAACCTCCTTCTCCAAGCAGGTTGAATATGCAAAAATACTTTATATAATGTACGATTTGCTGAGCCACAGAGAGTGCAAAAACGTTAATATGGTGCCATCATTTCCTCAGGAATGCATTATATAAAACTGCCTTTGCCACGTAATTATACTGTAGAATGACAGAAGACTAGATTAATAGTTCTTCGGGCTTGCCACAATATCATATCGCCTTCATGCCCCACACAGAGACACATGAATATATATGAAAAAATGTAATGTGACTATGGATCTATACATTTCTAATTGCATTCCAGTGGAGGGGTTTTATGACTACAGAACTGGACTGGTATGATCTGGATTCAATTCCCAGCTGTGGTGTAGACTCGTGTGTGGCCTGGAGGAAATCTCTTGATCTCCCTGGGTGTCAGTTTCCCATTGGCTAAGGGGGATAATATAAAAAGAAAAGGAGGACTTGTGGCACCTTAGAGACTAACACATTTATTTGAGCATAAGCTTTCCAGAGCTACAGCTCACTTCGTCGGATGCATTCAGTGGAAAATACAGTGGGGAGATTGATATACACACACAGAGAACATGAAACAATGGGTGTTACCATACACATTGTAAGGAGAGGTTTCAGAGTAGCAGCCGTGTTAGTGTGTATTCGCAAAAAGAAAAGTTTTCCACCAAATGCACCTGATGAAGTGAGCTGTAGCTCACGAAAGCTTATGCTCTAATAAATTTGTTAGTCTCTAAGGTGCCACAAGTCCTCCTTTTCTTTTCTTTTTACTGTAAGGAGAGCGATCACTTAAGCTGAGCCATTACCAGCAGGAGGGGGGACCTTTTGTAGTGATAATCAAGGTGGGCCCTGCATATTTTCTCCCACCCTCTGTCTGTCTTGTCTCTTTAAACTGAACACTTTGGAGCAGGGATGGTCTCCGACCATAAGAAGTCATTACAGGACTGGCACCATGAGACTGCTCCCAGCTCCAAGAGGAATGCAAACAAGAGTAGGGAAAGCGAGGGCGCAATGGGAGAAAGAAATGCGCCCTCCTCCTTATTTCATAGTAGGAGCCCTGTTAGTCTGTATCCGCAAAAAGAAAAGGAGGACTTGTGGCACCTTAGAGACTAACAAATTTATTAGAGCATAAGCTTTCGTGCGCTACAGCTCACTTCATCGGATGCATTTGGTGGAAAAAACAGAGGAGAGATTAATATACACACACACACAGAGAACATGAAACAATGGGTTTATCATACACACTGTAAGGAGAAAGAAAAGGAGGACTTGTGGCACCTTAGAGACTAACAAACTTATTAGAGCATAAGCTTTCGTGCGCTACAGCTCACTTCATCGGATGCATTTATTATTGAATGCCACGATTTCCCCGGAGCCCCTCGTACACTCTGCACCTTCCTCAGCCCGCGCGGACGCCCCGCAGGGAGCCAAGCCCTGACCCGGGGGCAGTGCCCCGCAGCCGAGCCGGGTGACCGGGGCGCAGGCAGGAGCACCGGCGTGGCAAGCGGAGCAGTTGCATAAGCAGCCAAGTCCCTTCCCCGCTGGTCCGCTAGGCACCGGCCCCGGCCCCGGCCCCGGCCGCAGGGGGCTGCTGCAGGCGGGCGCGGGCTCAGGGACTCCTTGCCCCCAGACCCCGGCTGCGGCAAGCTGAGCCCACGGCTCCGCGTCTCGCCCTCCCCGCCGACCCCAGCCCCTCCGGTCGGCGGTTATGAAACGCCGCCCGCAAGGTTTGTTTCACAACAGGGGCGGGCCTGAGCCGGGCGCCAATGGGCGGCCGCCGGAGCCGCGTCACGGGGGGGCTGCCCTAGATTTTACGTAATGTAGTTTTGTGCAAGCAACAAAAGCGTTTGCAAGCCGCGGGGGGAGGGGGGGGGAGCAACACCCCGACAAATCGCTCCTCGGGGATGGAGCCGGGCTGCTCCAGCCCCGGGGAAGTGGCTGCACCCAGCTGGCCCCCCTCTGCCTTCCTCCCCGGGAAGAGGAGGGTGGGAGGAGCAGCAGAAGGGATGCGAAAGGGGAGATCCGAGGAAACCTGCGGCCGCTTGGTCAGAGACGGGGACCCCGGCGCGCAGGAAGGGGGCAGGAAAAGCGCGGAGGGGCCGTCACCCGCGGGGAGCCCGAGCGCGCCCCGCCGCCCCCCCCGGGGGGTGCCCGCCCGCCAGGCGCGGCGGGCGAGGATGGGGTAAGGGGCGTGGGTGCGTCCGGATGGGTCCCGCAGCGGCAGCCCCCCCGGCGCGGCGCTGAGCCCGAGGAGAAGGCAGGAGACAGGGACCACCCCGAGCTCCCTGCGCGGGTCCCGGGCCGCCAGGGGAGGGAGAAGCCGGGACAGAGCTGCGCCCCTCGCCTTGTTTAGGGGCGCAGCCCGCCCGCCCCCCCGATTGCCGGGGCGCAGTGCCCCCTGCCCCAGGGCCGCATCCCCCCGCGCCTGCCCATGCGGCGCGCTGCTGCCCCGGGAAGGGCGCGGTAGCTCCCCGCGATGGAAGTTTTCCTCTGCCCCGCCTGTCGGTTTGTCCTGTGGGACCCGGTGACCGTCTCCTGCGGCCACTCCTTCTGCAAGCGGTGCCTGGGCGGCGCGCTGCCCTCCCGCTGCCTCGTGTGCCGGGGGAGGCTGAAACTCCTGGGCTCGAGGGCTGTTCACTGCAACGTCCTGCTGGGCGGCCTGCTGGAGAAGTGCCTGGACCGGGACACCAAGCTGGCCCGGCTGCAAAGCCACCTGCAAGATCTGCTCAGGAGCCGAGACTACAGGGCCGCTCTGAGGACAACCCAGAAGGGGCTGGAACTGGGTAAGCGTGGCGGGGGAGAGGGGGTCAAGGGTCTGGGGGTGGTGGGGAGGGAGGCTGGTCGATGTCTGGATCCAGGCACCCAGACAAAGCAAACCCCCACCAGTTCCTGGTTATGTAACTCCTCGGCGGGCATGCCTGATTCGGAGGCTGCACCGTCTCGCTCGTTATCAGTTTCCTGTCAGTAAAGAGCCGCTTTATTAGCTGAGACGGGAACCCCACCATCCGAGCTCCGTGCATGAAGCTGTGACTTCGCACGGCGTCACTAACGGATGCAGTTGAAGCCAACCTCAGTTTCACCAGGCTTGCACAGATGAAGGGTTTAATCCCTCCAAACCCCACTCCTTAGGACTTTTAAAAGAGCACTTTTATTATCATCTATACCAAAGTTCAGAGAGTAACAGCCCTCTGCTTTTCATTCAGTTGCCGATATTTTCTTTTGCAAGTCCTGTGCACTATTTATGTTATTCACCTGCACGTATGTAGCTTCCCTCCATGCATATGAGCAGACATTGCTCTTCTTTCATGGGCAACTTCTTTAGCAGGTTGAGGGGTATAGTTGCTGGGGCAAATTCTGCTGTCAGCCACTAATCCAAAGGGTTTCATGTGTGTAAGTGGTAGCAGAATTGGAGCCATTATTTTCAGGAGGGGCTGTGAGTTTATGAGAGGATGGGAGGGGAACAGCTGTTTTAGAAGTTGGAAGATCAGTAGTGCAGAGTGCTCACATGCAGCGATGTGTCAGTCCCAGAGGAAGTTCTTTGCCCAGCTTTGCTGGTCACAGGGGCAGTGCCATGTTGCTGGAGCAATTTGGAAAAGGGCTATGAAGATGGAAAATGATCAGCAGGGTTGTGAGATCATCCCAGTGTATCCACCCACAGTTACACCTGTCTGAGTCACCTCTGCTTCTTGGGAGAATGCAGCCATGGCAAAGACTCTTAGCCAAGGTTTGACTAATTCTCTAGTCTCCCAGGACTCCAAGGGCCAGGGCTGGATCCTGCAGTCTTCTTTTAGGATTGACCTCCAGGGGAAATTTGCCGGCCCTGTATTTTCTGAACATAGGAGGAAATGTGGATTGCTCCTAGGACAGCAACAATACTGAGTAGCACTTAGCTAGAGTTTTGCATTTCCAGTGCATGGCACAAACATTAATTCATTAATCACAATAGTACCAGCGCCTGGGAATGCAGTGTTTCTATGTAACTAATTTGCTGATGGCTAATAAATCCTCATTGTGTCCTGAGCAGATCCTTTTATCCAACATATTAACAAAAGGCATGCATCACTTTTCAGCATCACGATTGCTTGATCAACAGTCTTGAAGCAAATGCATGCCTGTGTGTTAATTAACATTTTCATTACTGTTTTATTTTACATCATGGGATTTCTGTAAAAGAAATGTAAGAAAAATGTTCAAAAGTTCCAAATCCTTGTTACACTATATGTGTGCTCCAAAGGTTCGTAGTTCTATGCTTACCATCTCCCCAACTTGTCTTTATTCTTATCATTTGGATTGCTGTTGCACCAGTCTCCTGGTGCTCGGCGTTGTACAAACACATGGAAAATATTCAATCCCTGCCCAGAAGAACTTCCCTTCTTGGTTATGGATACTGCCTGTCTATAAACAACATCTTAAAAAATTGTATTATTTTCAAGGGAAATGAAAAAGCACTTTGCAGTTAACCAAAGGCAGTGCTTTGTTAATACATCAGTTGCCTTATGTCACTTTTGCCAATGAGCTAGTGTATCAGTGGGAATCGTGGACCTCTCTTTAACTTATAGTGGCAATCAAAATTATGAAATGCCATTAGGCAACAGCCACAGATGTAAAAGAAAACACAGAACAGTCACAAAAAGAACATCTAGCCAGATCTTGAACTTTCCCCCACAAGCTCAAGTTCACGTGTGTCTCGGTGCATGTGGCAAATAAATCCGATCTGTAGGCATCATTAAACCTGTGACTACTAATGGCCATGGCATTCTGTCTTTACGCACACATGAAGGGGACAGGTGAAGTAGTGCAAAATAGTCACATCCTAGCTCTTCTCCTCTGGATTCTGAGCTCGGCTCAGGCCCCAAATGAAAAATGAGTTGTGATTTCACCGTGGTTTCCATTTCTCCTCTTAACAAAACACACTGCACAGCTCAGTTTGGCTGGCAGTCCTGGCTCAAAGACTAGGTTGGGAGGAGGGGCTGCATCTCCTTCTATTATATATATATAGCACTAGCACCCGGGAGAGGAGACCCAGTCAGAGATCAGAGCCCCGTTTTGCTAGGCACCAAGCAGATAAGTAAGGAAAGGCAACTGTTACTCCAGAGAGCTCATTCTCCAGGATTATGACAAGACACAACAGGTGGATAAAGAGACACATGGGGATGTGGGCAAGGTTACAGTAAAGACAGGTATGTTTGCATGAATAAATAGTCTCATTGGCCATCATAGTCACAGCTGTCTGCCCGCCAGGACTGCGGCTCATTGGCAGAACTGCATCAGAGCCTAGGTCTGGAATGGCAGAGGATTCAGGTGCACTGGCAGTGTTGTGTGCTTGGGAAACGCACATAGCAAACCAAGCCCAAATCTGCTGTACACCCTAAACACCCTCAGGCTTATACAGAGCAATACACCAGAGCATATGTTCAGAGCACTTACGATTGTTTTATTATGGAGAAGAGAGCGCTGCTAACATTTCAGCAGCATGTCTTCTTCAGAGCGGTTTTGCTAGAATCTCTTATCTGTGGTTAAATAACTATAACTACTTGGAAAGCGTTTCCAGTTTGTTGCTCAATTTTAGCCCAAGGCCCTTTTTTCCTTTGGCTACAGAGCAGTCCTTGGCTGAGTTTTCTTAGAGCTACGTGGGAGTTTAACACTCACATCACACAGCAGATTTTTGCCCCCCTTAGTCATAAAATCGTAGAATCACCAAAATGTAGGACTGGAAGGGACCTCGAGAAGTTGTCAAGTCCAGCCTCCTGTGCTAAGGCAGGCCAAATAAACCCAGACCATCCCTTTCTAACCTATTCTTAAAAACTTGCCGTGATGGGGATTTTACAACCTCTCGTGGATGCCTTTTCCAGAATTTAACTACCTTTATAGTTAGAAAGTTTTCCTAATACCTAACCTGAAGCTGCAGATTAACATTACTTCTTATCCTGCCTTCAGTGGACATGGAGAACAATTGATCCCTGTCCTCCTTAGAACAGCCCTTCACACGTTTGAAGTCTGTCATCAGTTCCCTCCTCTGTTTTCTTTTCTCAAGACTATTCTTTGTCCACAAATGAATTTCCAGAGGTGTGGATGCCTGGCCACTGCGTTTATGTTCACTCAGAAGGACGGCACCACGCCTGCCCTTGTTATAGCTTGGTTCTGGGTTGCTGCTGTCAAGCTCTCACTTTAACCCACCAGGGCAGCCCAAATGAAACCCACCTGAGTAAACCCCCTGCAGGGTGACGGCTTCCCCAGCGCAAACATGGAGGCGATGTTATCGAGCTGGCCTTTCCTCACATTCCGAAGTTAGAATCTGGAGTGGTTGGGGAGATGAGCCTTCCTGGGAGTGCCGGAGAGCCAGCAGTATAATTAGTGCAGGGGTATTTTCTCTCTCTAATCTGCTGTGCATCGCCAGCTGTGGATTACAGAGGTGGGCTAAGGGTTCACAGCCAGGCTTTCTCATTGATTAAGCTTGTACCCCTCAGCAGTCATGTAACATTCTCACAAGGAGTGACTGAAAGAGAGAAAATATTCATAGACAGACAGCTTGGCCGGGAAAATTACTAGCACACTGGGGGATAGGTGGCCCCCTCTGCAAATTAATATATGGTATGACCGGTTGAGCCAGGGAGCCTTTTAACTACAAGTCATCGGCTGAAATCCAGCCTAGGTCAGTAGGATCTGAAAGTAATATCATCTTATGCTTATCCGGTAACCTCTATGAAATTAGAATTGGGGGTGTTAGTGAACAAGTGGCCATGTGACATCAGCAGTCCCCCTGGAACTCGCAGTGGAAGTGCTGGAAGAAAGGTAAACCTTAGAGGTGATCCCACCAGGTCAAGGGATGAGGCCCAGTGTAAGTGTCTGTCCAGGAGCTAGCAGAGGTCTGTAGAATTGGCACTACAGCACCTTTCGTTGGTTCTAAAGCGAGGAACTTCAAAGGTGCCCAACTGCTATTAATCTGTCAATGAGAACTGAATTCCTCGTCCCCGTAGGCTGCTTTGGGGAATCTCAGTCTAAATTTATACTTGAAAACATAGAGCCAGATCCTCAGCAGATGTAAATTGGTGTAGATGCATTGAATTTATGCTGATTTACCCCAGCTCGGAATCTGGCCAATAAGGGCTACAGATTCCCTCTCTTTGTTCCATATTCCTCCTCCATCCATCTTCCTTGACGTGGAAATCACAAACACTTGGCCAGACAGACTTAGAGGCTGTCTAGTGTCCCTGCAGCCTATGGGTCCTCAGCCGAATGTTGTTTTGTAATGTCTCACAGCAGCATCACTCAGTGACTCACAGCAGACACCTCTGGGCCTTCTATGGCAACAGCACACCACAGGGACTATTTTTATTCTTTCTCCAGCCACAGAAGCACAGCTGTGTCCCAAAAGACTGCTTCTGGATGTCTGGAGAACAGCCCCCACCCCTCCTCCCCAGCCTTGAACCAATAGGTCCTGTTCTTGAAAGGCAGCTGTAATATGCATGGTCAGATTCCACTCAGTTGAGGTCTTGCTAAGAGGTTGGGTACATCAGGATAAATTGGAATGAAGGGAAATTGAAGGCTGGATATTTGGGGTGGGAGAGGGGAATCCCTAGGTTTCGTAGATTGTTGAATAGTCTCTGAAGGGATGCTGGCTGTGATTCAGCCTTATTACACCAAGCACCTGAGATTAAAAAACAGGGAGCTGTTCAGCATTAGCAAGGAAAGGGAGTAGATGAAATGGAAGCTCTGATTCCCTGTCTCTAAGCAGTCTGTTTTGTAACTGATTGCTCTGCTTGTTATTCTGTCCATTTCCCATAGCCTGTGTCTGGCTCATCTATTTGGGACAGTTTTACAGCACCGAGCACAGTGGGGCCCCAATCTTTGCTGGTCCTTAGGCATTACAATAATAAACATGATTCATTATTCTAAGGGTGGGTAGTTTACTTGGGATACCCTTGTGACTGGTTTTAAGTAGAACTGGTCAAAAACTTTCAGCTGAAAAACAGTTTTCTTCATGTTTTATGTACCATTTTCATTTTTTACTTATCAGTTTTCAGTTTGTTTTCTTTTGTTTTTGACGATTGTACCACTCTGGATCAGACCAATTCACCACGCGCCAGGCTTCTACAAAAAATCAGAAGTACACCCTAAATGCAAAGTGTCTATTTCAAAATTGAAAAAAAAAAATCATTTTTGAGAAATTTCCAAAACATGGGAATACAGTAATGCAGATAAAAGAAATCCTTGTAAATATTTGGAGATCAAAAATGAAAAACTAGGCCCATTTTGAAACCTAGCAGAATGAAATCAGCTTTGAAAATTTCAGAGTTTTCATGAGTTAAGGTCTGGAATTATAGAGTCTTTAGCTTTGTTGACCAACTCTAGTTTAATCGTAGCCTGCTTTGCATTACCCGTTCCTGTTATAAAATATTGACATCTGTGACTCGTGTCAGACAGGATCATCTAATTAGCTGGATAAGATCTCTTAGTCATGTGTCTGATGTGGATATTCTACTCTGAGAGTGCTAACCTGCATATTCATTGCCTTACGGACTCTTCTGCATCCTGGCCTGAAATTAAGTCATTAACAAAAACTAATTAGTGCCAACAGTGTGAATTTAGTGGTGACAGAATCATGGCGTAAGTTGATCAAAATGCAAATGCAAGTGTATGTGATAAAATAGTGCAAGTCTCACCAATTTGGCATACAATGAGTGTGCAAAACAGTTGTCAAACTGTTTTATCCTATTGGCTGGCTTTCCTTCTACACCCTCTCCTCCGCACTCCGATGTGCAAGCTATGCTTATTTTGCCTTGTCCATCCAATGCCAAGTCAGTGCAAGTTACACTACTTTACCCCGACACCTGTTTTCTGATGTTGTAAACCCCCCCCCTCCCCCAGCTGAATTTGTCCAGGAGATTTCCATAGGACTTGCACCTGTTTGCACTAGGTCAGAATGTGGTTTGCCGTGTATAGGAGACACTGAGTGCAGACCTTGTACTAACGGCACTGAGGCTTCTGCCTGCAGCTCCTGATGATGTTTCGCTGAGGCTGTGCCGGTCGGAGGTGTATGTGGCCCTGCAGCAGTATTCAGAGGCACTGGAGGATTTGGAGGTGGTGTACCGGAGTGAGCCAGAAGAGTTTGAGGTGAGTCAGTGCATGGCTAGTGGGTTTGTTCTGCTACAAGAAGGTGGATGGGGCACTTGCTGTGGGCTACAAGGGCTCTTTGAAACAAAACATGATGCAAAATGTTGAGCTTGAGCTGTGGGACTGTAGCCGTCTGCTCACAGGGACGGGGATTTCATTCCTGGGACGGTTAGAACTCTAAATGGGGGGTTAAAAATGCTGGCGAGCTCTCCCTTCCCGCTTCTCCAGAGGGCTTCATTTGGCCCCAGGCATCTCCCTGATCTTGTTTTGCCACACTTCTACGAACCCCCCGCCCCGGAGAGAGTTAGAGCTGCCCTAAGGAGATGGGGAGGGGGTCCTACAAATATTTAAGAGCAAAATTTGAATCTGTTATCAAACATAAAACACTCCCGGAGTGAACAGGATGCACCTAGCAACTTATCTGCTGATGCACTAGGATTCAGCTCTGGGACTCAGAACCCATTCAGATTTCAGCTGTTGCAGTTTTAGAGGGTCTTCTCCATTAAGCCTCTTCCCCCCTCCAGCTCCAGGGTGCTTTGCCTTTTGGCCGCTCTTCCTGAAATTCGTGGGCATGTCAGCATCCCATGAGTCTTAGGGCCTGATCCAATGCCTGTTATAAAAATTGAGATTCTTTCCATTGACTCTAATGGGCATTGGATCAGGCTTTAACTTGCTAGACTATCAAGCGCACGCCATTTGTTTTGTGCATTGCAATGCTCCACCATGATGCAACGCCTCTGTGTCATCATGCAGTGAGGCAGCATTGTCGTGTGATGCTGTAAACTATCGAGCCTTTGAGGGCAGACGCTCACAGGTGGGAACCTTTCCCTCATCCCTTCTCTTGGGAAATCAGATGGCGTTTTCCAAGGTGCTTTTGGCAGGAAGTTCATCCCTTACACAGTTAGTGATGCAAAGGCATAAGGGGACCAGGCCATTTTTTGTTACCGCTGGCACAGCTGTTGTTCCCTTGTATGTTGCCAGGCAAAATAGAGTTGTTTTCTCTATGGTGAGATATCCTGTGGCTCACTAAGTGCTGGAAGTAGGTGCTTTCTTCTTGGCTTTCCTCCCACAGGCCAGGTACAACAGGACATTTGCTAGACAAGCCCAGTATAAAAAGAGATATATGCATGACTCCCTCCCACCTCCAGCGCCCTGCTAGAGATTTCAGGCCAGACCTTGAAGGGGAAAGGCAGCTCCGTCTCCAGCCTGCCTGCTTAAACTGAGCTGGCTGATTATGCCAGACTATGGGCCTATGGTTTCTTTATGACACAGGCTCCAGTTCACCACGGGTGGAGCTGACCTCGTTTTCTTTGGCCTTCGTTCAGTGTCTGTGAGCAAGGGAGTAGCATGGCCTTTTGGATAATATGACAGCGACAAATGTTCATACCGTCTGATTTTTCTGAGCTCACTTGCCCAGGTTTTGGAGAGATCTGGTTTCTCTGTGTGTGTTTGCACAGTGTGGGCTGGATTCTCTATGGCGTTGTGGCCCCTTTATACTTCTCCAGCTACACAAGGGCAGCCAGATCTCCCCATGAGGGAGTACTCTCAGTATAAGTGGGTCCCCATGGGAAGAGCGGGCATGGATGGCTCTGTGCTGTCTTCCTTTGCAGCCCACTATATACCAGGGGCACATCAAGGAAAAGAGAGAGCATGGCTGGAGTGAACTGGAGGTTTGAGGGCTGTGGGCAGTCGGATGTAAATTACAGCAGCCTTGAGGTTGCTCTAATTTACACTGGGGACTGAGCACAAAGGTGTCTTTGTCCCCTCATTTCCTGTACTGAGCATTGCTTGGCTGGAGTGCACATGTGGCGCTATGTCTTTAATGGCTGTACTAATACAAATTATACAGAAAGATGAGGGGATTTTTCTTTTCAGTGTCACAAATTCTCTTCGGACTCCAAAATTGACAAATTTCCCCCCAGATGCAAATATCTTACCCTCAGCTCAGCTTAATTTGGAGCCAGGTCCCGGCAGTGCAGTGGAAATGCAGTAGCCACTAAGGGGTTTCTCCTAGCCTCCCTTGGCCTATAGTTTGGAAAACTTTCATGGTGGCCCTTCCCTGTGTCCCTGGGGGATGTCTGGGAAAGGGACAGCTTGCAAAGAGCGGCAACAGAGATCTAGAGAGTGGATGGGAAAATGTGCTCATTGTGCAGAGGATCCAATCTTTGAACGCCACCACCTTCCAGCAGCCCTGGTGCAGCTGGTTACCAAGCCGGGCTCATGGTACATTGCTAATTCTGAACTCGCGCGCTTGCTCTCTACACAGTCATTGGGTGTGTCTTGCTTGGAAGCACATTAACCAAATTAAGTGGCAAGTTGCAAATATTGAATGTTGAACGCCGCTGCCAGTCTGAGGTTCTGTCGGGGGCCCCCTGTAAATATAAGATTCACTACTGGCATGCGAAACCTTAAATTAATGAAGACTTGGCCCGCCACTTCTCAAAGGTTGCTGACCCCTGTTTTAGCACCACAGAACAAACACTAGCATGTGAGCTTAAAGAATAAAGTTCTGAGCCAGCAGCGGTAGTAGGTCGCTATCCTATAGAAAATCAGCCATATCCATGCAATACCCATGTTGGCAGTGTGTTAAAAACACAGCCTCAAAAACATTCCTTACTGCTCAGCAGGACTAGCTGCCTTCTTGTCTTTTCCATTTGTAATTTCTGCGATTCTCTGAGACAGCAGCAGTACAGAGTTCACATTTCACCACACATGGCTTTTTATGACATTCATGGGATTCATAGCTCAGTTCATGGGGCTTCTCAGAGGGAAGCCTAAGTGGCCATTTGGGATTTTTTTAAGGGGTTCCGCAAGGTCTGAGTTGGTGGGCTAACTTGTATTAGTGCTGCGTGATGAGCTGATACAATGAGGACTTGGGTTTCTAGGGCTGCCAAGCTAGCGCCTCTCAGGGGCATGAGGTTCCCTTTAAAAGAAAACAACCAGCTGGTGACTAATCTGGATGGGGAATCTGTATGGCTCGGTCCTATTTGTTTTGCTCCTCTGCAGGGCTATTTCAGGAAAGGAAAGGTGCTGCTGGAGATGGGGCAGAAGTCTGAAGCCTTGCTGCAGTTCCACCATTGCCTTACACTGAATCCCAGCTTCCCTGCCGCTCAGCATGAGATGGAAAAGGTGAACGTGCCCCGGGGCCTTTCAGCCAAGAGTCAGGCCCCACTTTAAACCTGTCGACTTCCCCAGGAGATAGAAATCTGGGCATGGATTTCAGTGCCCTTGAATAAAGCAATGAGGTGCT
Organism: Dermochelys coriacea; assembly: GCF_009764565.3. Lineage (NCBI taxonomy): Eukaryota > Metazoa > Chordata > Testudines > Dermochelyidae > Dermochelys > Dermochelys coriacea. Next base: position 4,939,684 of record NC_050075.1, read on the forward strand.
CCTTTCCTCCCGGAGACTGGGCATCCTGCTCCACCGAGTCTCTAACCCTGCCAGCATGGAAGTGAGGAATAGTCTCTTCCTGAGGGCAACTATGAACAGGCTTCCTTCCCCTCACCCCCCACCTTCCCCAGGCAAAAGCCTTGCAGTTTTTCTGTCCAGAAAACTGCTTCTCGAGCTGCAGCTCCAAGTCTCTGGCCTTGGCAATGCTTAGCGGAGGCACTGCACCCAGGCTGGTTAAGAAAGAGCAGTCTAGCCAGCCCGGAGTGTGGGGGATCTTAGTGCAGATCCTGTTTGGCCGGTGTCCCTCCCCTTACAGAAATCACCATGACCTTTGGCACCGCTTGCTACCCCGGCATGCTTCCATGGGCTCAGAGACGTTTCCTCCATCCGAGTCCAGGGCAAGGAACATGGTTGTGGGTGGAGCGGTTTGCACTGCACTTGCCCGTGTTGTATCAGTTTTTTTGGCAAAGTCCCCATGGCTGTTAATTACCACTGCCATATTCCCTCTCTTCTACCACCCTTTCTTCCCAGCTCACTGCACTGCCCGGGCATTAATGTGGCAATGGGTAGAACTGGTGTGTCACTGCAGCAGGAAACCAGGATTCTGCCCAGAGGCTTTGAAGACGAGAAATTGGGCTTGGATCTTCATCTCTACCCTGTCCTATAGCCATCAGGCATGGCCGGAGTTTGGTCCTGCCTAGCTTCTAGAATATATAGGGGTGGGGGGAACAGAGGGCGTTGAGGGCTTAGACTCTTCCACCCCGATCTAGAATCCACATTCCACCTTACGGTGTGCTTTCCCTGCACCAGACATGTGACGTGATTCTTCTGCCTGCAGCTCCTCACGCAGGATGGCTCCCCGCTGCCCGGCACTGTTGTGGAACTACTGAGTGCTGCCAGCTTGGACTTTAAAAGCTCCAGCTCAGGGAAGGAAGGAGCAGGCCCTCTGCTAAGGCCCTCTGCGGCAGGAGAGTACGGGCAGGTGAGGGGGCCTGTTTGGCCCACTATGGTTATGCGTGCAGGTGCAAAGATCAGGTGAAGATAGTCACTCAGAGGGAGGTGTGTGTGTGTAACCAAGAGTGCTGTCATGTCTTTCTCTGGAATTGGGAAGGGGGTGAAGGAAAGACGGAGGGAGTTGCAGCAAGCAGAGATTCAGCACCGCAAAGGGGTGGACAGAGCGGGTTGAACACTGGGAAAGCGATACCCCCATGTCTTGTGAAGGGATTGGGCAGGTATGAGAACACACCCACTTTCCAGATTCTTTTCCCCCCTGCCGTGTTTTTGGTAAGCAAAATATTTCCAAACTTATCTCAGGCAACAAAAGATGTGACAGCAAATTTGGGTCACGTATGCAATTCTCCCTTCCTGTGTTTCGTTTTTCGAGGGGAAAAAAAGTGTGGGGGGGAATTTTTCGATGAAAAGCTTAACGTGAGGAAAAATTCAGGCCAGCTCTCTTAATGAAAGCTCCTCTCCTATTGTTACTTTACCCGCTCTGGGAGACCCCACCAGTTGAGGAGGGACATGGAGATGGGGGAATGTGGATTCAGACGTACCCAGGGAGTGGGCGGAGCTTGGAGAGAGTTGGCCCATGTTTTAAGCACAACACTGGCCATCCTCTGCATGCATGATAGGTGCCCCGGTTGGATAACAAGGAGACAGCATCTTTGTTCTCCTCTGTAGTATGTGTGTGTTTCTCCTCTGTAGTGTGGGTGTAAAATCCTTCCCTTGGAGCTCCCATGCCCAGCATGTGTGGAAAATCCTTCCCCCTGGTGACTCAGTTGTGCAGACGTGTCTATGGGGAATGCAGGAGAGTCAGGGATATCAGGCTTGACTTTTTATTTTTTGTGATCCAGGATCCAGAGAGAGAGACGGAGGATGGGAAGGGGGAAGCTTTGTCTGAACTTAGCCAGTTGGAGCCTCGAATTCCCCAGCAGCCTGCCTGGTGGCTGAGGAGAAGGAAAGACTCAGGGACTTCGGCAGAGAGGCAAGAGGGGAGATCATTAGGTAGGTGGCCTCGCAGGCACCTGGAAGCCCATCAAAATGCCGCGAGTGTGTGTGTCACCCTGTCCTCCATTGCAAGGGAAGTTTGCAGCCTCTCTCTTGGCATTGGGACCCACAGTGGATGGGGCTTAATATTCATGGAGAGTGGAAGAGTCTCAGTGATTGTGGAAACCCAACATTTCTTAATGAAGCTTTGTCAGTCTCCTCTAGAGTGTGTCCCCTCACCAAGCCGGGTAGAGGAGTCTACTCCAGAGACTTCTGACTGTATCTGGTCAAATTCGACCCTAAAGTCACATGCTGCAATCCCCTCTCAGACTCCTCATCATAGGAAGTACAGAGGAGAAGGCCGTGACCTGAACTGGACAGTGTCTATCCCCCCACCTGGTCTCGTAGGCTGCGGGGGACTGGCTGGTATTTGGATTCATATTGGAGTTGTATTTGGATTCAGGTTGGAGTTGTATTTGGAAGTACAGCATCATGTGGTTGTGAATTCCATCCTATCCCATTTGTACTGTGAATTCCCTTCTTCCAGTGCATGTGCTTCCAGCACATTTAGCAGGGTGATTTCCCCATGCATACTCTCACTTAGAAAGGCGGCTGTTAATGCCGGTTCCAGTTACAGTGTGTCCTCCACATAGACAGGCTTAAAAGACAAGTGTAGTTACTTTGCTTTCAAACCAGAAGCTCACTGAAGTCTGTGAAAATATTCCCAATGTCTTCCAGGGGCTTTGGATCAGACCCTCCATTCCGGAGTGAGAAACACTTCCCGTCCTGTACACACCGGGGGAAAATTTTTTCCAAAGTATGAACTTGGCCTCAGCATTGGACATGATGGTTGCCGCGACACACACACACACAATTAGATAATGCTACCTAACACTTTGGCTTTTCCTCTTCAAAGCATTGTCCAGGTTATAACGACTTACACCTCACACCACCCATGGGAGGCAGAGAATTAGTTTCATTCTCCAAATGAGCAAACAGACCTAGAGGGATGAAATGACTCACTCAGGCCATGCAGAATGACTCACTCAGTGGCAGGGCAGAAATTATTGCTCCTGGTCTTACGCTTGCTTCACTAGACTTGAGATCCAGGCCACGCTGCCTGCTAAAATGTTACATTTGAAATCCACCCGGCTGAAACCCTGTGGCTGTATGCTGCAGGAGGGCAGACGAGGTGATCATAGAGGTTCCTTCTGTCCTTAAATCTATGAAAACCCCCAAGCGTTTCCCGGAGGGCATCACTCATTCCTCTGCTCCTAGGTATCGGGGAGGAAACAGCAGCAAAATCTAGCCATCGCCTCGAGCCAGAGCTAAGGGACTTACTGAGCGTGTCTGACCTGGAGTGCTCCCTCTGCATACGGTGAGTCACCAAAGGGCTTTTGCTGAGCGGGGGGCCCAGTTTGCTGGCTCAGATCTTTTGCTCACATCTTGCTGCTAAATTTTTGCATGCCAAAGCGCAGCAAAGCTAAATGAGGGAGGCACGATAAAGCGCCCAGGACACGGATAACAATGTGTGGTTGGTCCCTTTGATGTCGATAATGGAGTCCGTTACCACCAGCTCATGAGTCAGCATTCCTAGTGCACTCTGTGTGATTCACTGTAATGAAAACACTAGGCACCTGTAGGCTGAGGCTCTGAAGTGAGGGGTGCCTTCTTTAACTGGGGACCATTGGGCGTCTCTGTTGGAGAGAAACTCCAGGACTGGAATAGGAGGGGGCAATGGCAGAGGGGAGGAAACTGGTGCAGAATACAGCACGCAGCCAGGCTGGCTTGTTGGATAATATAGAGCAGGGAACAGGCTGGGGCCATTTGACTGAGTGAGCTGATAGTGAAACCCAGTGAAACTTGCCAAAGGGGGTGTTAAAATTAACTTCATTATCCACTTAACTCTTTGAGTACCTGGAACCGTTACACAGCGCTCCTCCTCCCCTCTCCCGAAGGCTCGTGTTCGCGCAACAAGAAGACAAAGATGTTTGCACGTTGTAGCCTGGACCTGAGGCTGCTCCTAAGCCTTTCCCTGCTCCTAGTAGCTACACCGGGGTGGGGGTGGGGGGATTCAGCCAGCGACTGGGCAGCATGGGAAATGTACCACTCCCACTGTAAGTGAACTGAGGAGGGTGGAGTTAAACTAGGGGTGAATTTGGCCCAATGTACCTGCAAATCACCAGTCATTTAATCCCAGGACTGTTTTTTGAGGAGGGGAACGAGGCATGTACAAGTGTCCAGTAGCCCAATGGAGAGAGAAGGCAGGAGAGAAATGTTAGCCCAATGATTGGCGCTTCCATTGGGCAGCACGTCCTGGCCTGTTAACGTCTTCTCCAAGCAGCGGGCACTGGTCCAGGGCTCTCTGCTCTATGTCCCCCTTTGGTCCCTACTCTCTTACTCTCTCCCTTCCCTGGGTTTGTCCCAAGTAACCTGTTACTCTCCATGTCTGGGTGGACCCTCCCCTCTTCTGGGGGAAGGCTGTTGGGACCATTTGGTGGGTAACTGCCGCCTGCTGTGGAAAGTCACATAGGCCAGTCGTTAGCGCTCTGCTGGCCAAGGAGATCGCTGGGAACGCTCTGGAGGCAGCATGCTTGGCCTTCGTCAGTGCTGGTGGGATGGAGCATCTTCCATTGCCTAATGCTGACTGCCCCGGTTGTCTCCAGAGGAAACCCCTGCCCTGTCTCTAGGCAGGTGCAGTAACAAGACAGTGTGGGGTAGGATCACCAGGACTCCAGCAGGGATGCTGTGGGGCTGATCTCCGAGGTTTTAGTGGTTTAATTCCATCGATTGGAGCCCAGGCTGCCGATTGGGGGTGGGTGATTTATACTTCTGATTAAGCAGTAAGCCAGCATCACAGACAGGCTTCACACTGGAGCATTCAGCTAACTAAGCAGCAGGCCAAGGTGAGCATGTTCCCTCACAAATGGCTGGCCTCTCCCAGCAGCGAGAAAGGAGATCTGGGACATGGCTTGCCCCTGCAAGAAGGAGAAGTGGTACATGTGGCTTTTCTCCAAGTTGGGTTTGACTGTGTTCTGGCTTGGTGGAGCTACCCTTAACGCCCACCAGCAGGGACGGGAGGAGAACTAGGCCTTGTGCTTGGATATGTTGGCCAGCAGCAGACAGGACCTGAGCAAAGCTCTGCCAGGGCTCCTCAGTCCTGACCTTAAACCTGCTGCTCCCTCCTCAGGCTTCTGTTCAGCAGAGACCGATGGCCGCACTGTGCTCAGGCAACCTGCCCCTGAGCCATGCCCCCGAGACCACCCTGGGACTTCAGATCAGCCTCTGAACCCAGGAGCAGTGGCCTGAAGCGCTAATCCCTCTGAACGACCCAGCCCTGGTCTGCAGCTCGAGGGCAGGTTATTTTTTAAGCCTGAGTTCCCTGGATTAAAAATAATAATGCGACTAATCCATTAGGGTAGACGTCAGTTCGATGAGAGGAAATGGTCTGTGCGAGCCAAGATGCTGCATGGAGCTCGGGCCTCCTGGCAAACTGACTGACTGTCAAGTGCTGGCAAGTTCTGGGAATAACCTGCTAGGCTGGCTGCTCTTGGCAAAGGGGAATGGCCGTGTGAGCGGAGATGTTCAGTGATGTGTGAGGCTCTGGGGCAAAGTCACTGAGCGTCACCGGGTCAGGTGCCTTCCAGACACTGGTCATACTCAGCTGCATGTTTCCTTTACAGTCAGTTGCCTGCCAGGAGGCTTGGCTGTTAGGGGAGTGAGCACCATGTGCAGGAGAGCTGACTTGCTTTGTAAGATGGAGGTGCTGGGCAGGTGTCGGAGGGTGAATTCTCTCTGTCTATGGTAATTCTATGGTTCCATTTGCCATAGTCTCCGGCTGCTTGACCCTCTTAAAGCTATGTATCCTCCCAGCACCCCTGTGAGGGAGGGAAGGGCTGTTAGTCCTGTTTTACAGATGGGCACCTGAGGCAGATAGACTGACTGTGAGTCTGTGCTTCCCCCTGTTCAGCCTCTTCCTTCATGGACCATGGAGGGAACGGGATTGTCTGCATTGCCTTCAGCATGCTCATAACATGTGTAGCCCTGCAGTATGATAATGACTGTTGTCTAATCTCATGCTTTGGGGCTTCAGCCAGTCACTTGCTGGGGTCAGGAAGGAATCCCCACCCCCAACATGCACTTTGAATCTTTTTTCCCTCCAACTTCCTCTGAAGCATCAGAGATGAGCCACAGCTAGAGACATGATACTGGTTGGGGTGGATCGGTGCTCTGAGCTGGTACAGAGAATCATCTGTCTTAGATGCCTGGCTGGTGGGTCTGGCTCATATGCTCAAGGTCTAACTGGTTGCCATAGTCAGGGGTCAGGATGGAATCTGCCCCCACTGGCTGGCTGGGACCTTGAGAGTTTTTCACCTTCTTCTGCAAATGAGGCCTGGCTCCCCTCCTGGGATCACAAAGCTCTGTCTCACCTACTCAGTTCCCTGCCATTGCAGGGCATCGGTGGGATCTCTGTCTCGCTTGTACTTGATACCTGTGGTACACAGCAGTTTAGTCTCCTGAGGACTGAAATGCTTGAGTTTAAGTGAAGTGACTGGGCTCGACATAGCGGGATTCGGGTGCACGTTAATAGCCTGTGATACAGGGACGGTCAGACTAGATCTAATGGTCCCTTCTGGGTTTATGAGACTCATCCAAGAGGTCTATGGCAGGGCAGTGCTTGAACCCAGGTGTCCGCTAGTGCTCTAACCAGTGGCCATCCTTCTTCTCTAGCTCTAAGAGCTCCCCCCTGCCCCCAGCAGTGAGAGTAATTCATAGAACAAACTAACGAGCAGATCCCCAGTAAAGTGCTCGTCCCCTTTCTGGGGTGTAAGCACGGCAGCACAGTCTCCTCTCCTGTTGGCTCCAGCCTCCGCCAGGTCCCCAGTAATGCATCCTGACAGGTCGCATAGCAGGTGAGCCCTAGGTACCATAGGGCACAGCTGGAGCTGTTAAGAGCGTGGTGGGTCCTTTGTGAGCTCTGGCCACGGAGAGATGTGTCAGTGGCGGGCAAGATGCACCTCTGGTGGGTTTGTGAGCGGCATAGAACTCGATCGCTGTTCTCCAGCAGTGGCTGCACCACTGCCCCCTAATACCCTGGTCACATGGCAGCTAGAGCGTAGTAACTCCATCTGCCGTGGGCTGCCCGCAAAACAGTGCCCTCACTTTGGTGCAGATGGCAGCAGCTCAAAGTGTGCATCCGCGAGCCTCCCACAGGTTCTTTGCACTGGTTGCCCAGAGAGCACACGTGCTTTGCTGGCATACGAAACCTTAACTAGACTGGGACCCAGCTACCTGGGGGGCCTGCTCTCTGCTTCTCTCCTTCCTGGGCTTTCGGCTCTTCTGAGGCCAAATCATGGCCTGTAACTTCACGCACGCCTCTTCCACCCTCCTGCCTTCGGTGTACTCACCCTTGTGCCTGTGGTTCTGCAGGATGTTCTTTGAGCCAGTGACCACGCCCTGCGGCCACACCTTCTGCAAGGAGTGCCTGGAGCGCTGTCTGGACCACAGGCCCAACTGCCCACTCTGCAAACAGAGCCTGAGAGAGGTAAGAGGAAGCCTCTGGTGACTCTGTGGGTTGGAGCAGAAGGGAGATCGGAGCACTGCTGCTAACACGCTCCAGCTGTAAAAGCAGCAGGACTGGAAGCCACATTGGCCAAACTAGGAGGGTATAAGATAGGACCGTGCTGTATGTTGGCAAGCACTGTTCTCTACCAGATGGGGCACTGGGTCTGCTCATGTACGTGTGATTGTTTCATGCTTTTTCATACAACATGCAATGAGACTGTGGAACTCATTGCCACAAGACTAGGTGAGGCCAAGAATTTAATTAGATTCATAGAGAAACTGCACATTTATATACATCTAGGGTTATAATAGTGAAGGCTAACAAAAATGGAAGGGGATTAAACCCTCATGCCTCAGGGATTAAGGGAATCTCTAACTAACATGGATTAAGACGAGACCATCACAAAGCAGATTATCTCAGGGGTTTCTTGAAGCTTCCTCTGAAGCATCTGATATTGGCCACTGTCAGAGACAGGATACTAGACTAAATGGACCATAGGTCTGATCCAGTCTGGCAATTCCTTTCCTATAACACCTAATCCTATTATACCTGTGGGAAACCCTCCTATAGCTGGAATGGAAGGGGCCTACATCACTGGGAGAAGAAGATTGTGGGCTCTCTCCTTCCCATTCTTTGATCTGAAATGGCCTTTGGCTCCATGAGGGTTGGGGATAGTTCCCAGCTTCAGTTGGGCCCCTGCACTTCCCTGAATGTTTTTGCCCAAGGTTGTACTTCTTTCTCTTTCTCTCTCTTTCAGTATTTGAAGGCTGGGAAGTACAACCCCACCGTGCTGCTGGTGGAGATCATGGCGGCCACCTTTCCCTCGCAGCTGGCAGACAGGAAACGGGTGCATGAGGCTGAGATGGCAGAGCTCGCAAAGTAAACAAAGAACGTCTTCAATACATGGGTGTGGGTGTGGGTGTGGGGAGAGGGGCGGGAGAGTGAGTGTATGTGCCTATACCAGAATGTGGACAGGGGAGACCTTCAGTCTCAAAGGGCCCTTCAGAGAACAGAGAGGATCCCACTGAGAAGCTGCTACCTGGTGGGTTGGTGGGGTTCTCTCCACTGGGCCTCCATGTCAGATCAGCTGGACTGCTTCATTGGCAGAGTTATATCCCCCTGGATAATCTGAGGCAATGATTTACTATTCTGCAAGGCCAGAGCATTGTTTCTTCATGCATCCCTTGCCTCTTGGTGGAATGCAATATTAAAGAGCTGGTTTGTGAGACTGGCCAGGTCCTGCTAAGTATAAATTGACTCTTTGAGACTGATGAGACTCGGTGTCCTGTGCTTTTCCATGTGCTGCTCTTGCCACGTCCACACGGAAAAGGGGTGAAGTTTCAAAGCGATGACCAAGAATTTCTTTCCTGTCATCCCCTTCCCTGCAGCCTGACCAAGAACATCCCCATCTTTGTGTGCACCATGTCTTTCCCGGGCATCTCGTGCCCGCTGCACGTCTTCGAACCTCGCTACCGTCTCATGATGCGGAGGTGCCAGGAGACCGGCACGAAGATGTTTGGCATGTGTATGTATGAGAGTGGGAAGAGGTGAGCCACAGACCAAGGCACCAACTGCAGCTGCATTCTCATCTCTTCATCTGTGACCCCCTCCTCCCACTACCCATGCTTCATCCTTTCAGACCTATCGACTGCCCCATTTTTTTGCTGTAGACATGTCAGTTCCTGTGTCTTTATCTTCCAAAATAGTAGCTGTCAGTCTAGGGGCCCTGTGACGTCCACGGGGGGCCACTGTCAATGCTGGAAGAAAGATGATCCCGTGGTTAGGGCCAGGTGCAGCAGTGCTGTAGTCTACAGCTCTTCCAGCATTTCTGTTGGAAACCCCCATTAGGAGAATGATCCACATGAAGGGAGTTTAGAGGGTAGGGAAAGGAAGCCCCACAGATCCTCCAAGAGGCACCTCTCTAGTTCCTTTCAGAACAGCACTGACAGGCTCCAAAAGGCAAAACCCCTCTCCCCTGGTGGGAAGATGGTGGGCTGCGTACCTGGGTCACAAGGGTCAGAGATGCTCAGGGCTCCGGCAATGATATGTAAGAGCCCTGAGTAAAATATATCCATAGTCACCGGTTGCGTAGCTTGGACATAATTCAGTGTCCTGGACACTGGAGGAATCACTCCCTTGCAGATGTATGTGGCTTAGTGGAGGGTTTTATAGCTTGACAGGGATCTTCTCTGTGTGTAGGGCCTTCATCCAGCCAGTTACTGGGGCTTTTTCTTCCTTTTTTTGTGGAAAGACGCTCTCACATTGCTCTCATGCCTAAGCTCCCTCCCTCTTCTCCCCATACTCCCCTCTCTTCTGCTCCAGTTTTGCGGACTACGGCTGCATGTTGGAGATTCAGCACATGGAGTTCTTGGCCGACGGGCGATCCCTGGTGGACACGATAGGAAGGCATCGGTTCCGGGTGCTGAGGCGGGGACACAGGGACGGTTACAACACTGCTGATATCGAGTACCTGGAGGATGAGAAGGTGAGAGCAGCCCGTAGGGCTGCTGTATAAATGCACAGCAGGGGCAGTAACAGTCATTCAGCAGGGCAGACCACCGGTTGAAATGAGGCTATCCCAGAATGGTGAATTCTGGCGCATGGGAGCGTTCTCTCCAGGTGCGTTTCTGGGGCTCAGAATTTCCGTTCGCTCCAGCCATCTGCTGCCGGCTCATCCCTTGCTGCTTTATAATCTCTACTTCCCAGGTTTAGAGCGTGCTGGGGTTTCCAAGAACGGACTTCAGCCGTTTCACCCACGTTGGCCTCCTTGCATTCAACGCCTAACTGGCTGCCCCCACCTCTGTGCTGCAGGCCAGGTTCGTCATGGAGGGCATCCCTTCCTCCCGCTCGCAGTATAGCTCACCAGTGGCACTGGTGGTGCTGAACGAGGAACCAGTGCTGTGCACATGGGATTGGCTCCCTGTGTGAGTGAGCTGACCCAGGCCAACTTCTGCTGTTCGCAGCCTTTCGAGGAGTCACTAAATGGACACAGTGCTGTGGGGGCGGGTGGCTGGGATGACAGCAGTATCATGCTGGGTTGGCACTGCCTGCTGCAGAGAGGAACCTCGCCCATACTCGTGCTGCTCCTGCACGTGCTATGTTACTGAACCAGTTTATCTAAAACCCCTGTATTGCTTTCTTCTCTCCTGTCTTCACCACTCCTGCACTGTCTCCTTCCAACTCCCTCTCCTTGATCTCTCACCCCCTCCGGTGCTCCCCATCACTCTTCTTTCCATTCTGCTTCCATCTCCCCGCCGGCCAGGTGGAAGGGGAAGAGCTGGCCGAGCTGCAGCGTCTGAACGAGTGCACCTACCAGCAGGCGCAGAAGTTTTGTGAACACGGGGATGCCACCTTGAGACAGATTCTGATGCACCGCGGCCCCCTGCCTGAGAAGGAAGAGGACATCCAGGTAATGAGGGAGTTGCTGGCGAGGCGCCTATGGGAGGGCTGCCTTCTTAGAAATAAACATACAGATTCCACAGATGCAATGGCCAGAAAGGGTCATCCTGAATCTCTAACCTGAGCTCCTGCATCACTTGGAGCTCCGTGGTGGAAGTAGAGCATGCATTTAGAAAGACATCCATCCTTGATCTCCAAGCAGAGGAGGATCCGCCCTGTCCCTTGAGGAGCTGGTGCAGTGGTTCATTACCCTCACTGTTAAAAATTTGCCATCTGATTCCCAGCTTGAATGTAGCTGACTTCAGCTTGCAGCCACTGGATCCCACGATGCCTCTGTCTGCTAGATTAAAGACCTCTCAGAGCGGAGAGATTCCGGTGTAGGCACTTAGAGACTGTCATGAAATTGCTCCTGGGTTAACTCCTTTACTCTCTCATCGTGAGGGGTTCTCCCGAACTTGAATCACTCTTGCAGTGTGATTTTTTCAGAATCGAACGCACCAAGCAGAAGTCCTCCATTATGAAATAAAAGGCCCAGACGTCCAGGGCAGGAGCAGCAGAAGGCGCTGCAGGTTGAGAGTGAGGTGCCTTGGTGGAGCAGTATGTGGGGAGCCCAGGACTGGACCATCAGGGCTTTCTGCAGGCCACGCCATGGTACATTAGCAGAGCTGGGGGAGGGAGGGGGCGGAGTTTGCACTCCACGCTATTGAGCAACAATACTGGGCTGGCTATTTTCTGCCCAAATGTTTGTTTGTTTGTAAAAGTGCCAATTGGGGATCAAAGCCCCATTGTGCTAGGTGCTGCAGCTTGTTTCTGCCCCAAAGAGCAATGTATTACTCTCTCCTTTTTAAAACAAGAACAGGTTTGAGGACAGTGATATGGTCATAGGGGAAACTGAGGTAATCTGCATGCCAAGATGAATTGCTTGGGGAACCTACTATGATCTCATGGCTAAACCCTGCAAGGGGTCTGAGCTGGAGCAGGGACGGCGGGGGGAGGTCCTTTCAGCGGATATATCTCAATCCCAGGTGCACGACCATGAGTTTTCACGGGCACTGTCCTGGTGAATATATCAACTATGCCTGGTTTTAGAATATATGCTGTGGGACGAACCAATCCCCACAAAGCTCTTGCTGTTTGGCGGGGATCCTAGAGGGGACAAATAAGTCAATGTGGTCTGCCTCGTCTAGTAGTTGCTCCTATTGCTATTTCGAGAGGGTTTCCCTTGCTCAGCATCATTTTTAGTGCTGGTTTGTGACCCTTCGCTGTCTAACACGTGGCCCACAGATATTTTTAAAGTGTTCCTGGAATCAAAATAAAAAAAGTAAATATTTGCGGCTACTTCAAGAAAATGGCATTTCTGGCAAGGGACGAGGTGCCCAAAGGGCTGGATCCGACTCGCTTGTCACATTCTTCTGATGGATTCAGACTCTGCAGAACAGAAGCTTTCCTTTTCTTAAGCAAGTACATTTCTACTGGTTGCAAAGATTCTCTTCTGAACGTGACTGGACTTTACGCTGCTTTAGACAGCCTGAAACTAGAGGCAGGCCCTCTCCTCATTCCCCCCGAGTGGGGTGTTTTCTCTTAAACCTGGTTACATTTTAAAGAGCATTTTTTCAGATTACTTAGGTGCCCAACTGCGCACCTAAATGGCATAAATAGGTGCTGCAGTGCTGCATTCAGATCCAGGAGCTGCATGTGCAGATGGTCAAACAAAGGGCAAACAAAGTGTCCTAAAGATACCCTGGATAAGGCTTTCCCCACTGAGAACTGCTGTAGGCCAGTGGTTCTCAAAGCTGGCCCACCGCTTGTTCAGGGAAAGCCCCTGGCTGGCTGGGCTGGTTTGTTTACCTGCCGCGGCCGCAGGTTTGGCCGATTGCGACTCCCACTGGCCCCGTTTGCTGCTCCAGGCCAACGGGGGCTGCGGGAAGCGGCGCGGGCCGAGGGATGTGCTGGCCACCCTTCCCGCAGCCCCCATTAGCCTGGATGGCAAACCCCGGCCAGTGGGAGCCGTGATCGGCCGAACCTGCGGACGAGACAGGTAAACAAACCGGCTCGGCCCGCCAGTGGCTTTCCCTGAACAAGCCGGACTGGCTTTGAAAACCACTGCTGTAGGCAACACTCCCCTTTCTGCAAAAGCCACAGGACACAGTGCACACTGCCATGGGTAGCCCCAGTGGGGCTGTGTGGATATAACAGAGGAGGGGATCTGGCCCCCTGTTCAGCGAAGCAAGGAGCCATCTGAAGACCCAGAAAGCGGTGTTTTGAGAAAGGAATTGCCATGTTTGCAGCCCCTTTTTTGGCCATAGCTGCACTCTGGAGCACCGTGTGGTATATATGTCTGAGTCCTTCAATTCTGGAGCCTGGATTGTTCTGCAATGGGCCTGGCCCTTGACGGGTAACTAAGATGTCCAAGTGGACATCTGACTAACAATGGTCTGATGGGGCGATCCTGTCCATCAGGGGCATAATGCCTCCTACAGGGTATCCCACAGGTCCCAGGCCCTGCTGCCTGGGCTTGTTCAAGCTCCCACCTTCTTTCTGAACTGCAGCTTTCTTCTCTCTCTCCTAGGCCACCAAAGATGGACCAGCTTGGTGTTGGTGGCTTATTTCCATCTTGCCCCTGGACCCATCTGACCAGCTCCGTCTCTTTGCCACTACCTCGCTGCGGGCCCGCCTCACTCAGCTGAAGCACATCCTGACCGGCATCCTGCAGCACCGCGATTACGGCCACCAACTCGCAGACCTCCGCCCGAGAGGCAGGATCTAAAATCTGGGGCGTTGCCGGTGCCTTGGCCAACTTGCTCAGCACTTTCTTTGGGAGGGCCAGGGATGGAGATGTCACCTGTTTTATTTCTGTGTTTGGCTTCCATGTTTTTATTGTCTTTTCATCCTCACACCGACCATAGCAACCGGCCGCGCGCAAGCCTCTCCGGCAAACAGAGCTGGCAAGGGCATGCAGTGGCAGTTAGAGTCCTTGATCCATTAGTGATACCACGCCGTCCGTGCAGTCTTGATAAGCTGCTTAGGAGATTTAGGAGCATCTCACTAGGTCTAAAGAAGGCAGCAAGATTGAAGGTAGGGCCAGGCTAAGGACACTGGCTTGCCTCTATGAGCCAAAGCCACATGCCAGGCTATTTTGGTATCGAGAAATCTCACTCAAGGGCAGCCAGAGATGAATACCAGGTGTCGCATTGTTTTGGGCTCTTCCACGATCAGGGTCACTAGCGTTTGCTAGTTTGTCCCAGTCTCTGTACGCTAGGTGAGGAAAAGGGGTTTTAAATGATGGAAGAGTTGTAACGGGAGGGGGGAGGTTTCAGTAGCTTCCCGTGAGTTAGAGTTGCTGTCTTTAATCATGAGTTTGATCTGATAGTCCATAAAAAAAAAAACGAGTTAAGTTAAATTAATTAAATTAAATGAAATAATCTGATCTTCTCAGGTCAGCTTCTAACAGCTGCTTACGTCCAAAAATCCCGAAAGAGAAGTTGCTATTTTAATATACCCAGTTCAGTATGTTCCCGTCTTTCAGGTTTGCTTCCTTCTCTGCTTTCTTTTGGGTGTCTGAATGTGCAGGAAGCTTCTGCCCCATATTCAGTCTGGCAATGCTAAGAGATGTTGCTGCGTTGCTCTCCGAACGGTCAGCCACCTGTTTCTCATGGACTCAGAGACTTTAAGGCCAGATGGGACCGTTGTGATCGTCTGACCTCCTGCACGTTGCAGGCCATAGACCCTCAACCACCAACTCCTGTCACACATAACCTCTGGCTGAGTTATTGACGTCCTCAAATCATGGTTTAAAGGCTTCAAGTTTCAGAGAATCCACCATTTACAGTAGGTTAAACCTGCAAGTGATCCCTGCCCCATGCTGCAGAGGAAGGCAAAAAACCTCCCGGGGTCTCTGCCAATCTGACCCGGGGGAAAATTCTTTTCCAACACCAACAATGGCCCTCAGTTAGACCCTGAGCATGTAGGTGAGACCCACCAGCAGACACCTGGGAAAGAATTCTTTATAATAACTCAGAGACCTTCCCTTGTAGTTTATATCTTCTGCAAGAGGAATGCCGTGGAATGAGGAAGGCAGGGAGAGTTTGCTTAGATTAGAGGTGTGCCAAAGAGGCCGTGGTTGGATCTGGATTGAGTTTAAAACGGGATTCTGCTTCTGGGCAGCTCATTAAGCTGTGGGTTTGCAGGCAAAATCTCAGGCAATTTGGCCCACAAATGATTTTATGAGATTTCCGACATCTTGGGTGATGGAAATCTTGTGAGATCAGCATTTCTCGTGATATTTCTGCCATTTTGGGCTGAAAGCTTTTGTCCTGAGATTTTGGCTGCAGTTTGAACCGAGATCAGAAGATGAGGCCCTTCCAGTTTTGGATGCAACCTTCAGATGAAACTGATAGAGACAGGTTTGGGTCTGGGGCTTCAAATCTAAATGTCCATACATTCAAAATGGTTCGGATGAGTGGATCTGGGATTCTTCTGGCTATTGATGGGCCTGTGATGCTAAGGTTGAGCTGAATCTAAACTTCTCCATAGCAGGAGAGCAAGAGTCGGAGTGCCACTAACTAGTTTCCCCTTGTCACTTAATACAATGGAATGAGATGAAAGGTGGAGGAAATGAGGGTGAGCTAGGACTTTGTGACTGCTTTTCTGCAGATTATCTAGACTTGGTAGTTTTCTCTCCCAACAACAAGATTATTTCTATGGGGTTGGGTTTAATTTTATTTAGTTCTTTATTTAAAAAATAATCAGTTAGTCGCTGGGTTACAGATTTGCCAGGATCTTAGCCCTGCCTGTCCTATCTGCCCCAACTCCCATCGGGAGGCTCCATGTGCTATTGGGAGAGGCCAGTCTAGGCCATGCTGGAGCAAGGTGGAGGAGCTCTTCCTCTCTTTTTGTGTCTTTTTGCACCACATCCTCAGCTACTCCCATTTACACCAGCAGAATATCTGGCGTATGAGCTTGGATCTAGAATGGTTCAGGTGATCATCTCTCACCATGTTCGGTATTATTTGTACCAGGTAGGAAAGGATTGAAAATCTCCAGCCCCCCTGCATGCTCCACCCTGATCCCCTCAGCTAGTTCAGGCACCTCTGCTCACCCCCACCACCCTTCCTCCCCCACCCCTCCAGCATTGGAGGTTTGATTCCCTGCTTCCTAACAAAGTGCCTTGCTTGCGGGTGACAATCCAGATTAACTGAGACCTGCAGTTCCTGAGAAGCTAAAGACAGAATGGGGTGGCTGGTAAGGATGGGTCAAAGCTGGATTTTTGTCTTCACCCCTGGACTCGGCCTTTCCCTTTCCTGCTTTGCACCTGTTACTACAGCACTGGACCCCCGGTGATCCCCAAAGGCGACCGTAGTGGTGGGACAACTGGGTGTGAGGGGCTCTGGCTGCCTGGCCTGTGTGGGAACCCCCGGAGTTTTGGGTAGGGCGACAGCCGGGGTGTCCATACAGAGGGGCTGCAGTGTATTACAGAAGGGATTGACTGCTGCTAGGAATGGAAATACGAAGGGGGTTTGAAAGCCAATGACAAACGCACAGTTTTCTCTCCACTGAACTTCGGGAAGTGCCTCTATTTTATTTGTGGTGGGCGCAATCGGTTCGCCAAGCTGATCAGAAGGCCTGCAGATTCGGCGGGCTGCAGATTCGACTGGCCAACATTGTTCACCCTACACCTTGTTCATCCCCCGGGACCCACCCGGTTTGCTGTTATGCCTATTCTGACAGCACAGGTAAGATGTGATGGGGGCAGTGTCTGGAAGTTGCTGCTAAGACTTTCCCATTTAGCAGTAGTGATCTAGCTTAGCAATTGGCAAGCCCCATGGCGGGTGACCACCGGAGCCACTTCTCCTTCCACGGCCGCGTCTGGTAGAGACTCGCTGGAATTGCTCCAGTTTGCTTGGATTTTTATGAGCAGGTTTTTCCTCTTTGAACAAAACTCTCTGTATTGTCAAAGAAATAAAGGAGAATGTTTTGTGTTGTGCCTGTTTGAACACTGACGGGGTTGGTTTGATTCCTTCCCGTGAGTCCCACTCAACCAAAGCTTGAGCAGAAGTCCTCATGCGGCAACTGGGCCCTTGACAGATGCGTGAAGTGGTAATGCCCCTGCCCTAAAACGTTCACAGTCTGGGTTAGACACAGCACTGGCAGGAGAGAGGATCGGGGTGGAAGGCTGAGCGAGAAAGACCTGGGAGGAGGCTAGGGAGTGAGGTGGGTGCAGTGGAGAAGGTGTGAAGACTTGTACACAGGGAGAGCTGTAAACACTCTGGGAGCTGATTGTATCTTGGGCTCCGTTCAGCTGCAGCTCCTCTGAGGGAGGTGGCTGCTGGGAAATGGGGGGCGTTCCACTGATTCCAACCAAGGTGCTATGAAATGCACTCATGCTGGGCAGCCCTGTTCCCACAGCATTCCCATTGCTTCCTAAGCCAGAGCTGCAGTCGCAAACAGCTGCCCCAGCTCTTGTGCCACGAATGCAGGAGGGAGTGTGTGCAAGGAGCTTCCCTGCACCTTAGGTGCCCTGCATAAGGACCAGAGACAATGGTAGTCTATGCATGCTGGGGCACAGGGCGGGCAGAGAGGAGTGGGAGGGAGATGGCATCATCCAGATCCACCAGCTCACAGAACTTGGCAGTCCTGCCTGCACCCACCCTCTGTGCACTCTCCTGTGGCGGGAGTGAGCTCCTTCTGGGGGCTTAGGTGCCACAGCGCTTTCTATGGGACCAAGGGTCACCACCTAGCCCAGTGCGATCACTGATAGGGCGCTAAGAAGCGGCTTGATAAAGAGCCACCCCCCAACCTCCTCCTTAGTAAAGCTCCAGGAGAAATGCCATCTCCAGGGAATGCCACTCTGGCTGTTATGGCATGTGGCGGCCTGGTGCCCACCCCATTCCCCAAGGGTGATGTTCTTGGAATCCTCCACCCACAAAATCCAACAACGAAAAAGGGAAAGAAAACCTATTCCTGTCTTGCCTGTTGCAGAGAGCAGCACCAGCCCAGGGTTCACCTCCTGCTCAGCAACTGGGGAGAGTGGGAAACTGGGGTGGGCTTTTCAGTTAAAGGCTTAAAATGAAACTCCACAAAAGGTAGGAGAATCCACCTTGCTGCAGCAAGTTTCTAAGGAAATGTCCCCTGGGGCATGTACTCCAGCCCCAAACCTGGCTTGTGTCGGTCTCATCGCTGCAGGACGGTCTCTGCAATCTTCATCAAAGGGCTTGAAGGCTGAGGAATCCCTTTGGGATAGGGCAGGAGGGGCAAAGGCAGCTAACCACATGCTCACTCAGGCCTCGACTCAGCAAGGCCTAGCACGAATAGCCTCCACATTGACTTTGAGCCTCAGTACATTGTGGAGTTAGGGTCTTTGGCTTTAGTTAAATAATGAAATAGTTTGAACCTTTAAATGCCTGCAGCCATGTGGTGACGGTCCCGCCGCAGGAGAGGAGTGGGGCAGTTCCCAGGAGCTGGCCAATCATTGAATGCTCTGCTCGAAGAGGAACAAGAAGATGGATGCTTTGGGAGCAGAATGCCAGGTTAGCTACACTTGGCAGTATTCCCTGCGCTGTAGAGGAAGGAGGGGAGGCCGGTTAAAGGTTGTTTGCAAGGAATTGCCGTGGAAAAGGGCAGCCACGGGACGACGCAAAGGCAACCGGTAGGGAAGTTCTCTTCCCTGCACAAGGACGCTGTGCCTTGGATACTCCACCCGATGCAGAAATCTAACGACAATCAGCCCTGTGGCTGAGGTAGCACAAGTGTGCACAGCCCCCCCTTCTCCCTCAGTCTATTGAGGGAGGATGGAGACTCAGCGATGGATGATTAACTATAATATTAAAGATTTTGCAAGTTCGCTTCTCTGTACGGCAGCGTGTCTGCTCCCTATGGGGTGGAATGTCTGACTTGCTCACGCCCTGCGACTCTGCCACCCTCTAGGGGCTGCAACCTACAAAGAGGATCTGTGCCCTGGTGCGCGATGATGGGGATTTTCCTTTAGCACAAGTGGGTGGAGGCTCCATCTTTCGGAGCAGGGCCTGAGTTCAAGTCTCACTCCTCCACTGGGGAGGTAGATAGGGGAGTGCTTGTAGTTTCATGCGCCACTTCCCCAGCTGCAGCCAGTCCTTGTTGGCATGAGTGGCTGTACATTCCACCATGTTCTGCCAGGTTTCCCCTCAAAAACTGCACTGAAACCGTGAGTGTCAGCAAACCTGATGCAAGTTTCAGAGTTCCTGTTTCCCAATAGTGCTGCCTGGTTTCCACTAGATGGCACGAGGGAGCTGAAGACAGGCCAAAGGGAAGGGTGGGAGAGAAAAGAAGTGGTACACTAGGTCGCTGGAGTGAATGCCTGCTCCTTCCTTCTTAGAGTGACCAGACAGCAAGGGTGAAAAATTGGGACGGGCTAGGGTGTAATAGCCCCAAATATTGAGACTGTCCCTATAAAATCAGGATATCTGGTCACCCTATTTTCTGCACCCTGTCCCCCTAAAACGTCAGTGCCCCCTGACCCCCAAATCAATGGTACAGTCACAGTAAGCATGAAGGAGTCCCCCATATGCATGTACTCATCACTATATATGAAGTTCAATATATTTGGGTGTATAGATATGCATGTTGATATATTTACACAACAGACGCACACACGTCAGCTCTTTACATGTCATTAATCGTACATGCTGGCTCAATTTCTTGTGTGGTCCGGAAATGAATCTCCCCATTCCTGCCCGGGATGTAGTACTGAACAATTGTTTTTGTCAGCAAACGAAGCCGGTATGGTTGGGAAGGCCAAGGGGGGCAGTAACAACACGGAGCCAGGTTGCCGCGCTCTATTCTGACTTGAACGTAAGTCTGTCCCTGCACCGATCAGCCCATCTGGTGCACGGGGCTCAGATGTGATGAGGTCGGGGCGGGTACACGTGTCTAGGCAGAGACTGCAGCTGAGTAATAGCACAGCAGTGAGGAAAGGGGCAACTCACATGCCAACCTCCCCATGCTGTCTATGCTTCACTAAAGATAGCAGTGGCTATGCTCGCCCCCAGAGTCGGATTAAGACCTTTAGAGGCCCTAAGCACTGAAAAGATTATGGTCCCCCCAACACGTAACTCAAAATAGAAACAATACTATACCGTAAAATGAAATTTTATTTTTCGAAATGACACAAAACTTACATGTATGCTGAAATTAAAATAGCTTCTTTCTAGATTTTTTCATTGCAAAATTCTGGATAAGTTCATCGAAGCTGACTCAATGAAGCATGTCCGCTTCCATACAATAGGGAAAGTGAATCAAGTCTGTCCTGACACGTTCTCTGAGGGTTTTTTATTCTTTTCAGCTGAGAAAAAGAGCATTCTGCAGAGCAGTTAGTAATCATCAATGGTAGAAAAACATGTTGTGCGATCTCTACATTTGGAAATACACTTTGTATTCCCTCTTTCAATATTGTGCCATGAAGATCAATGTGACTGAATTTCATTTTTCCTGTTTCGTTAAACGTTGCACGCATATAACAGTGGAACTGCCGTATTTCTCAACAGAGATTCATGTTCAAGTCAACAGGGTATGAGTCAACGAGCTTTTGGGAACCTTGTGAATATTGTTCGTCAGATAAGTCCATATCATTTAGAAAAGAAAATCTACTTGATACTTCTTTGTACACTTCACCTCTCCTCTTCATATGAACTTCACGTGTATCAATTATAACGTAGTAAGTAGATACGAGAAATTTGTCTCTAGGATTCCTTGCTGTTTCTGATGCACTGCTATCATTTGCTTGTTTTTTCCTGATTCACTTGCAGGACTGGGCTTCTTTGTAGTTAGTATCAGGCAAGATATCTTGATATGTCTTCAGATCTTTCAAAATCATTCCTCAAAGTGCGTAAGTGGTCTGCTAATGATTGACAGAGGTCTTCACATGTTAGCAAATCCAATTCTTTCTCTGGGAGAGCTTGACTTGTGTGGTCAAAGTGTTGTAAAATTACATTCCACATGGTCAACATGAATACAAACTCTAGTTCTTGCATCTTGTTTGCAATGTTTTCTGCCTCTCGTACAGTTTCTCCCTTTTGTGATTGGTCTTCAGCTATACTTTCTAATGCATCCACAATCTTTGAGTAGGACTCCAGACTTGCACTTGTTGCCACTGCATGTGCCTTCCAGCAAGTATTAGAAAGAGATTTCAACACACAATCATTGCCCAAATATGTTTTAAGAACTGCCCATCGGTTTGTTGAGGCAGAGAAAAATGTATAAAGTAACTAGACTGTTGAGAAAAAACTTACTGCCACTGGACAATAATCAACAGCGCTGCGGCCAACAAGATTGAGAGAGTGTGCAGCACATGGTATGAATATGGCACATTTGTTCTGTTCTAAAAGTTTCTTCTACATTCCTTGATAACGCCCTGACATGTTGGCAGCTTTGGCATTAGACTGACATCTGCACTTTAAGAAATCTATTTTGCAAACTTGGCACAGATAAGGCAGTACTTGATTTGCCATTTCATCACCAGTGTGGCTTTTCAAATTGAGGAATGTTATAAATCGTTCAACTGGTTTTCCATCTGTGGGGGGAGACATATCTTAGTACACTACTCAATTTATCAATATGTGAAAGATCAGGTGTAGAGTCGACAGATAAACTGAAGTACCCAGCAGTACTTATTTCATCCACAATAGCTGAACGAACTTTGTCACTCATTAGACCAATGAGTTCATCACATATTGTCTTGGATAAGTATGATGGGTTACCTTTGCCAGCATTCCCATATTTTGAGATCTGGCCTGCTAAAAATGGGTCAAACTGAGCCACAGGCTCCAACAATTCCAAGAAATTTCCATTCTGCAATGATACAAATGTGTCATTTGATCCCCGGAAAGGCAGACCACGTTGAGCTAATGTTTGAACAACAGCTATAACACGCTGCAAGCCATTTTGTCAGTATTCACACTCCCCTTTAATTTGCTTTTCCAATTTTTGTGCCAATCCAAAGCCCTGTCTTCGATTTAAATATGTCAATATTGAGTCTCTGTAAGTAATGCTATTTTCATGTTGGTCAATTAAAACAGTATTCTGCCAGTCACTAAATCCATCTGCAGCAAACCAGGATGTTGAAGGTTTATACGCAAAAAGTTTGCAAACAAAACAGTACACGGACCTTGTTGATGGTGAATACAGTAGCCATTCTCGAGTTTATTTCTCACCATTCACTTTCATGCTGAAAAATATTTTTTGTGGACAATATCTTGTTTGTTTGCCATTGGTAAAAGTCTGATGAGCTTTCTCAAATGGCCCAGTGTGGTGTTGACAATCATTTGGTCCACGATCTATCCAGTAAGCTACATCATCAGTACTGAAATCAACCCACATACCAGGATCTTTTCTCCTATTATTTACAGCATGAGCAGGTTCAGTCTCTGACACATCCACACCTTCTAGAACAATGTCTGGTTTACCACCAGGAATAGATGATCAGTTACAGTCTCTGACACAGCCACATGTTCTGGAATGGTGTTTGTTTCACCAGTAGAAGAAGCGTCAGTCTCTGAGTGTGTAGTGGAGTGTAAGGAAGTCTAACAAAGTTCTGATTTTTCCCATGATGACTAGTTTGATGCTTTTTAAAAAAAATCAAATATCAAATTTTTTCAAAAAATCTCATTTTTTTGGGTGCTCCCTGCTTTGCTGGTGCCCTAAGCATGTACTTAGTCTGCCTATTGGGTAATCCAGCCCTGCTCTCCCCACTGTACCAGGAGCCATGGATGGGCGTGGGGCACACACTGCCGCACCAAGGACTTGGAGGTGTAGTCATTGGGGAGGTGGGTTTGAAAGAGAAAGAGGGCACAGCCACGTGATCCATCCCAGTTCAATGTGCTCCCCACACATTAGCGGATGGTCTACAGGGGCCATGGGCAGTACCAGCCACTTTGCCCCACAGCTCTGTGCTGGCCGCTATGTGTGTACCAGGCTCTTTTCAGGAAAGACAAGCTCCCTGCCCCAACGAGCTGACAGTGCAGATCTGGACACCCTATGCTTTCCATGTTGGTCAAGCGGCAGTGAATCAGCTCAGCCATGTTATGATTTTTAATGTGTTCAGGAGTCCTGGTCCCTGCTTAGGACCCCATTGTGCCATGCGCTGTATAAACACAGAATACAGAGATGGCCCCTTACCCAGAGAGTTTATAGTCCAAATAAGATTAATTTGTGTGGTGAGGATTGGCACTCTGGGTCTCTTCTCCTGCCTTACTCCCAACTTCTCCAGCCTTTTTCCTTTCTCTATGCGTCCTTCTAAGTCTTTTCCTTGTAGTGATTTTAGGCTCCCCTTTAATCCTCAAAACAAATAGTCCTAATAATCCCTAGCTCCTAGGTAGCACTTTTCTTCAGTAGATCTCAAAGAGCTTCACAAAGGAGGTCAGTGTCAGTCTCCCCATTTCAGAGATGGGAAAACTGAGGCACAGAAGTGCCCTACATTGTCCAGCAGGCCAGGGGTAGCACTGATTAGAACCCAGATCTCCTGAGTCCTTTTGCCTGCCTCCAGCACTGCACCCAATTCCTTTCCTCCTCCTCCTCTAAAAATTGGTTGGAGATGTTCCTCTGCAGCCTGCGTTTTACATCTGATAAAAGTCCCCCACTGCATCGCCTTAATGCCAGACGGCATGTGAATTGCAACACCCTTGCATGCAAAACTCTGGAACACTCCCACTGTGTGGCAATTTGGCAGTACAACACTATTGCTATGAGCAGCCAGGCCGGTAGAATCATAGAATCATAGAATATCAGGGTTGGAAGGGACCCCAGAAGGTCATCTAGTCCAACCCCCTGCTCAAAGCAGGACCAAGTCCCAGTTAAATCATCCCAGCCAGGGCTTTGTCAAGCCTGACCTTAAAAACCTCTAAGGAAGGAGATTCTACCACCTCCCTAGGTAACGCATTCCAGTGTTTCACCACCCTCTTAGTGAAAAAGTTTTTCCTAATATCCAATCTAAACCTCCCCCATTGCAACTTGAGACCATTACTCCTCGTTCTGTCATCTGCTACCATTGAGAACAGTCTAGAGCCATCCTCTTTGAAACCCCCTTTCAGGTAGTTGAAAGCAGCTATCAAATCCCCCCTCATTCTTCTCTTCTGCAGACTAAACAATCCCAGCTCCCTCAGCCTCTCCTCATAAGTCATGTGCTCTAGACCCCTAATCATTTTTGTTGCCCTTCGTTGTACTCTTTCCAATTTATCCACATCCTTCCTGTAGTGTGGGGCCCAAAACTGGACACAGTACTCCAGATGAGGCCTCACCAGTGTCGAATAGAGGGGAACGATCACGTCCCTCGATCTGCTCGCTATGCCCCTACTTATACATCCCAAAATGCCATTGGCCTTCTTGGCAACAAGGGCACACTGCTGACTCATATCCAGCTTCTCGTCCACTGTCACCCCTAGGTCCTTTTCCGCAGAACTGCTGCCGAGCCATTCGGTCCCTAGTCTGTAGCGGTGCATTGGATTCTTCCATCCTAAGTGCAGGACCCTGCACTTATCCTTATTGAACCTCATTAGATTTCTTTTGGCCCAATCCTCCAATTTGTCTAGGTCCTTCTGTATCCTATCCCTCCCCTCCAGCGTATCTACCACTCCTCCCAGTTTAGTATCATCCGCAAATTTGCTGAGAGTGCAAAGAGAGGTCTCTTGCTCACTCTGGAATAATAAAGAGATTAGAAAAACCCCAAACTGGATTTCTCCATCTCACCTAAACTGGGACTTTTATCTCTCTTCCATCAGCTGCTTTCACGAAGAAACCTCAATAGCAGCTTTCCCAGTCTAGGAGGCTGGGCGAAAAATAAGCTAAGCAGGCGAGTAATTAATACAGCAGGTGTCTGGCAGGGCCTTGTGTTTTGTTAGCATTTGGCATGGCTCCTAACTAATTGGACTGGTCAGTTCTTGAGAGAGAGAAAAATAAACAGACAATGGTTCAAGTTAAGGTCCGCAGCTTGTTAAAGACAAGCTTTTGCCTCAAGTGAACCAGATTGCATTTTAAGGTTAACAGAGGCAACCAGAGGGGAAAAACAAAAACAAACCACCACCTAGTTTCCTATGTACCATAGGGAAAAAAATGAGTATAAACTCAAGACTGAGTGTACCACTCTTGTCCCTCTACGGTGAGATTTAGCTTGGCCTCCAGTGCTCTGAAATACCTTACGTAAGCAAGACGAGGACGCTTGAAGAAATAACATCAACTGGATGTGTCTTCACTTCCAAGCAAGCCCACCCCTGGAATAGACTCAGACCCAAGCAACCACCAGCCACGGAAAGGCCACATAAACCCCTGCTGGAACAATTTGAACGGAAGCTGCCAGCACCCTCTGGAGAAATGGTCCCCATTATTTCCTCCAAGCGGATTGTACTGAAGCACTCAGTGAGTCACGGCCTTTTTCTGCCCAGGACCACTCACAGGTCTGCGTCCGGGGGGCCTTGGTGCTGCAGTCCAGTGGGAGCATCCCGTATCACCACGCAGCCCAGGCACTGAAGTGAAGGGGCTCTCTGTCCTCTGGGGCTGGGGTCCCGGACATCCCGCAGTGAGGCGTCCCTCCTCCGGCTTCTATTGGGTTTTATTAAGGCTTGCTTTATCTCTGCCACTGCCTTAACATTTCAGGAAGGAACCCCCAAGAAGCAAACACAGGGCTCAGCGGAGGTGCCTGGAGAATAGCAGCAGCTGCCGTGAGGCGGCTTGCGGGTTGCATGAAGCTCTGCGGCGTGGCAGTTTGAAATCTGGGCCATGGAGACGTATGTAGCGGGAGTTCTGAAGTCAGCAGAGTCTGGCTATGACCTGGAGCTCACACACATCCGTCTAGCGAGTGCTGCTGAAATGTGCTGGGGGCCCTTCGCTGGTCAGAGCCTGACCTTGCTGGGCCTTATGGACGTGAGCAGGCATCACTCAATGGGACCGTTTGCATGAGTGCTCCTGGCCTTCACTGAGTCTGGCCATGTGAGTGGTTGCAGCCTCCGGTCCTTGCTTAGTATTATGAGGGATTCCAAGCTGAAGGGATCTGCCAGCTCCTTAGGGCATGTCCAGCAATGCCATCTCCTGGGAGTGATGCCAGGATGGTCCAGGGCTGATGGAGTGAGGTGGGATTCCTGGACACCCACAGCACCCCGAGGTCACAGGTCAACAGCTAATATTTGCTCTGTGATGTCCTGGCAATACGGCCACACAATATTGTAACACAGTGGCCTTGTCCTTGAGGGCAACACTCCCTGCCCCTCCTTCCCAGGGCTACTGTCTGCCAGTGCCAGAGAGAAAAAACGGCTCCCTTTTGTCCCGGGGTATTAAAATGCTGGCACTGCCTGGTGCAACAGGGCTCACTCCCTCATCCTGATTCACCTCACTTACTCTCAGTGTAAATCTGCTGACGGACACACCAGTCATCACAGGGCAGCGGTATCAGCTCTGGCTTTATTCTGGTGCTAATGTCAATGAAGATGTGTGTTAGAGAGAGCGGGTGCAGGAGTGTGTCTGTGGCATATGTCAGCATAGATCCCCACCAGCCACTGACAAATGAAACCTCCCTTTTCTGAAAATGACGTATTCTTCTGAGCCTGCGCTTCTAGTGTCCTTAGCAGTGCAGACCTCCTCCTCCGGGGCAGGCATCCTACATAATACAACAGGCACCAGCTTGTCCATAGGCAGCTGCCGTGTCAGGTGATTCACAGATGTTCACCTTGGCCAAGCCAGCAGGAGTCGGACTAAGTTCCTTTAAGCCACAAGTGCATCACACCCTGTTGATTTCTGTGGGAGTTAGGCACTTTTGAAAACCCCACCAGGTTCCTGTCTGTTTATTTAGCTGCCTAAATATCTTAGAATCATAGAATATCAGGGTTGGAAGGCACCTCAGGAGGTCATCTAGTCCAACCCCCTGCTCAAAGCAGGACCAATCCCCAACTAAATCATCCCAGCCAGGGCTTTGTCAAGCCTGACCTGAAAAACTTCTAAGGAAGGAGATTCCACCACCTCCCTAACTAACCCATTCCAGTGTTTCACCACCCTCCTAGTGAAAAAGTTTTTCCTTATATTCAATCTAAACCTCCCCCACTGCAACTTGAGATCATTACTCCTTGTTCTGTCATCTGGTACCACTGAGAACAGTCTAGATCCATCCTCTTTGAAACCCCCTGTTCAGGTAGTTGAACGCAGCTATCAAATCCCCCCTCATTCTTCTCTTCTGCAGACTAAATAATCCCAGTTCCCTCAGCCTCTCCTCATAAGTCATGTGCTCCAGCCCCCTAATCATTTTTGTGGCCCTCCGCTGGACTCTTTCCAATTTTTCCACATCCTTCTTGTAGTGTGGGGTCCAAACTGGACACAGTACTCCAGATGAGGCCTCACCAATGCCAAATAGAGGGAAACAATCACATCCCTTGATCTGCTGGCAATGATCCTATTTATACAGCCCAAAAATGTTTCAAAAAAACCTTTCAAAATCTGGCTTCACATGACTTCCCGTAGGTCTCACAATCAGCCTGTGCCAGCGCCAACATGTGAACCGACATCTCCTGGTTCTCAGTGTCTTCACCATAAGATCATTGTTCGTCTCTAGCTTCTTTCTATCAATCGGCTTTCTGGCTTGCCCAGCATGGAGGTATCAAAGCACTGCAGTGGGCGCACCCCACCAGCTGCCTACGTCACAGAACCAAAATGAAAGTCTTGTATTGGCAGAAGGGGGCTGAAGAAAGGAGGAGCCTATTTGTAGCAGAGCCATGAAGATGGTGGAAAGCAAACAAACAATCTCAGAAGGTTACACCACTGAGGCCAGTTGGGGCTACCCCTGGGTGGCCGAGAGAGCAGAATTTGACTCATTCCACATAGTGTTCTATGGCACTTGCTGTTCTGTATTTAAAGCATACACGTGAGACTCAAGGCATGAGGGCAATTCCATGCAGCAGGCTCACTGCAGCAGACCAAGTGTCGGCCCAGTTCCCACATTCGCTGGGAGTGTTTTCTGGCCAGAGTGACGCGATGCCATTGTTTGCGTGGCCTCAGTGCTTCGGTTTGCATAAGGAGGTGTCCGTACGTAGCTCTCCTTTCAGATTCTAGCCACTGCCTCTGTCATCAAAGGCCCACGTCTCTGTGCCAGCTCTCCAGTTGTGGTGCTTTCCTTCATGTGAGAAAGGGGCAACAGCTCACTGGGCGAAAGCCCTGGGCAGAAGGAACGTGAAAAACTGAACTTGAGGGCTGTCACTTTGCTCTTCTGCTTCAGCTTCCCACAACTTCTTGCACAAAGTGCTCCCCTGGTCACTGAGGTCACCACAGACTGGAGAAAGGCTGATGTAAAAAAACCCGAAAACACAGGCCTGAGAAGTGCCTGTAAGGGGTATTAAAAAAAGCCAGCCTCTCATTCCCTTCCCATATTAGAGCCAGGCAGCTGTTAATAGCATGGCATGCTCGGCTGCTTATCTATAATTACAGAGCAGCCTCCTTCTCCTCCCTGTGCTTACACACCAATGAATTACCTCGGTTGGGCATTTCAGATGGAAAGGGAACAGCTAGGGGCTTCTGAGGTGACAGCAAAAACACGGGGAGTTGGAGAGGGCAGGAAGAGGCTCCTGATCAGGTGATTTTTCTCAGCGGGGGTGCAGAGATCATCCCATTTCCTCTTGTTTCCTCATGTCCTGGGGCAGGGAAGCGGTTCTACAAGATGCCAGGCTGGGAACCCTCAGACACAAGGGTGATAGGCACGATATCGGAGCCTCGAGAGCACAGAAAGGAACGAACGGCCTGAGTCATATGGATGAAGAATGAAGGTCTGACTAAGCTCCTTGGTGCGGGCATATGGACAGCACCTCACACAGAGAGACCCAGATGACTGGGTCCTTCGGATGCTATGGCAATACAAATAATAAATAGCAATAATAACTGATTTGAAGCCTATCAGGGAGCTTCCAGCGGTGGTGTTGGAACAGGTTTTATAGTGGGGGGGGTACTAAGAGCCATTGAACAAAACTGTAAACCTTGTAGATGATGGAAACACTTCAAGCCAGGGGGTGCTGCCACACCCCCAGCACCTTCAGTGCCAGGACCCCTGGCTGCCAGTGACTGGTCTAAGGGAATAGGATGTATCAGAGAGGAGTTTCTGGTCCTCTCAACTAGTTCACACTCCTCTCTTGTATCATGGGGCCTTCCAATGACAGAGACTGCAGCTCAAGGCACCTACGCAATAACAAGCCAGCCTCAGGATCAAAGAAATGCCAACGAGACGAAGCTGCTGCACTACTAGTCGTCCCTTTGCAGAGTCACGTGACTTGTCAGAGGGTGCCGAGAACAAAATGGACGAGAAGGAGCGTGCAGCGGGTTGGCTTTACAAATCGGTCTCATTGTTCTTGTGATGCTTGAGTGCCTCTGCACCCGGATGCAGCAGTACGCAGGAACCATGACCGCTACAGCTGCTTACATCAGGTTTTGACTGACATAAGTGGTGCATAGAGGCAAGACGGACAGCAGAATGACATGACCTTAGGCCCAGGATTGGATAGTTCTATGGCACTCATTTCTATTCGGGCTGGTAACTGAGAACTCATGGCCCAACTCCACAATTGGTGTCAATCTGCATAGCTCCATGCAATTATACCAGCTGAGGGTCTGGGCTAGTAACTTGAATGGTCACTGCTCCCTTGGACCAAGCAAAACTTAGATGGGGTGGGATCTGAGTTACTACAGAGAATTCTTTCCTGGGTATCTGGCTGGTGAATCTTGCTCATATGCTCAGGGTTTAGCTGATCGCCATATTTGGGGTCGGGAAGGAATTTTCCTCCAGGGCAGATTGGAAGAGGCCCTGAAGGTTTTTCACCTTCTTCTGTAGCATGGGGCACGGGTCACTTGCTGGAGGATTCTCTGCTCACTGAAGTCTTTAAACCACGGTTTGAGGACTTCACTAGCTCAGACATAAGTGAGAGGTTTTTCGCAGGAGTGGGTGGGTGAGATTCTGTGGCCTGCGTTGTGCAGGAGGTCGGACTAGATGATCATAATGGTCCCTTCTGACCTTAATATCTATGAAAAAAAAACCCTGCAGGTCATATATTGGTGAGGAGGGAATGGCTTGAGTAGTCCAGAGCCAGGCATTCCCGGATGGTGGGAGGCAGGGAGACAGACTGGAAATCCATGATATTATGCTAATGCCATTGAACAGTAGAGTAATGGGTACACGCAAAACATGCTAGAGAACACCAGAGGGACCCTTGGGAAGGGAACACAAGTGGAAGAGCTCAGAATGCCAAAGAGTTGAGATTTAGGGGCAGCGGCTTAAATAAAGAGCCCATTTAAATCCTACCAAATGCTTCAGTCCAGAGGCAGCACAGTGCAATAGCTGACAGTGTTGTTATTCTGGGGGTTGGGTGAAACCTTGTTGAAGGGGGTAGTTGTAATCACCACCCTTCATTCTCAATAAAAGTAAGACATAGTTAAACTCCTTTAGGAGTGGGATAGCTGAAACAATGAGAGCCACCACCCAAAACACATGCAAGGCCAGTCAGAAACTGAGCTACGTGGGCAGAGGGGTTTCACTGGGGACTGAATGCAAATGCAAAGGGCTGTGTATTGTTTTGGAGGAACTGTATGTATGAGGAGAGGCAGCCAAACATACCGGAGAGGCAGCCAGAGAAGGCAAGCAGAAAGCCAAAGGCAGCCAGAGAAGCACTTGTAGTGAGACCCTGAGAAAAAGCTAAGAGAGAGCTTTTTGGGCATAGTGCTGGCTGGAAAAAGAGGCTTGGAGGATTGACCAAGGAAACGGTTTCCTGTTTGATTCATACGATGTTCAGGGAAACAGAACTTTGTGAGCATTCTTTTGTAGAGAAAGAGGATTTCATCAAAGAAATACCTGTTTCCATCATCAATTTCTTCCCCTAACAGAAACAATGTGCAAGGCACCAAATACTACACCAAATACTACCTAACTGCTTGGGTCAAAGAGTGTGCCAGTACAATGAAAACTTGGACTCAGGTTTCTTCTGCCGGGGGTTTTACCAATACTGAGCAATGAGGTTTGCTGGTCTGCACTGAAGATTCTCCAAGCACCCAGTTGGGTTTCCTTATTAATTAAAGACAAGGGTTTCGAAGCACGAGATGGCCAAGCAGCTGCGTGACCAGCAGAGAAACCAGCTTGCTTCACAGCAGTAGTGGCACAGCTCTGATTTCAGAGAGTTATGACAGCTGCAGGCTAGATCACTGCTTGCAATAAAATACCATCTTTCCTTTGTTCATAGCCTCTTCTAGCCAAGAGGAACACAGCAGTTTACGTGGAGCTGCTTTCATGCACAGGGAGACCATTAACTGTTTAGCCACATATCTAATCCTTTCTCAGCTCCTGGCCTTTTATTCCTTCAGTGAGCAACTAGGCCTCTTGCCTGCAAATTGTCACATGCTGTACCGCAAGGGGGAGGCTACATGTGAGTGCAATTAAGTATTAATTATGGCTAATTTTGTAGTAAAGAGGAACCCAAAAAGGTTAGTGACTTGCCCCAGGAAATCAGCTGGAGTAGAATCCAGGAGGGCTAATTGCTAGGACTCTGCTCTAACCATTGTCTAATACTGCCTCTTTCTGAGTCCCTAACCTGCAGCTCACATACCATTAGGCACCCATCAGCTGTTCATTCCTTCTCCCCCAGAGCTCCCTTGCTGCTGATTTATGATTTCACTAGACCGTTCAGCTGAAGCAAAATATTTACAAGATGATTAAATGGCGAGAAGATGGGAAACTCGTTAAAAGTGGGGGACTTATATAAATATAATGTTATTAAAATCAAATGTGACTTTTAGCAAGGACAGCTCTCTAAGCTGCTTTCTGTTTACCTTAATTGTTTCTCCCCATTAATTTAAGAGTGAGACTTGTACAAATTGAGATCCACAGAAGCCAGCTCACAAAAGCCTAAATAAATTTGATTAATTTCTTTCAATTACGCTGGCATGTTTGGGGTAGTTAATTATGTTTCCTAGATTTACCTCCTCCCTTTGCAGGAGTGCTGGGAACATGAACATGCCGGAATCAGTGACAATTAGATGGCAAAATCGCTCTATGAACAATCATCATTTTTGGTTCCTTTCTGCGGGAACAACACACCATTGAGGGGCAATAAGCGAAGTGATGCCTTCCAACCCTGTGCAATGAAAACTAGGGAAAGGCAGCTGAGGACTTGTGAAAGGTATTTGGTGAAGTACCTCTGCATTGCGTCGTTGAGTCCGTTCCCCTCTGTGACATGTACCCAGCATCCTTCATTACCCATTGTTTCCCCTTCAGCAACACTGACAAGGGAAAAAGAAGCTGCATTTTCATGCCTCCTCCCCACCCTGCCTGTGCAAAATGGGGCACCCCAAAGTTAGTGGGGTGTGGAAGTACAGATAGGGGTTACAACCCTCATGATTATGTATGAACCCCAGTGGGCATCATCGTAACGCCTTATAAAAAGGTATAACCTGGCCTGTAGGCCATGGGAGACTCCAGAATATCAAGCACTCGTGAAGATGACGACAATGAAGATGATAAGGGCAATGATAACTGACACGCAGGAGATGGGAGTGATGCCACTCAGCAGGTTAAACCTTGTGTATTTTCTCTGTATCTGCTGTTGTATTTCAGTGTTTGCAGGACTGTTTATCTCCTTAATGGATTTGTTAATAAAGGACTTTGTGAAATGGCAATTGCTTCTCGTGTGCTCCTCGGATCTCTCGTTCTCATAATATTGGTAATAATCTTCCTGATGCTGTAGCTGCCCTGAATTTCTTCCACCTTCCTCTTTCTTCATTATTGTTAATAAGGTGGAAGAATAGATCTGTTCAGCTTCTACCTACAGGGAGATGTCTGTTACGCTCAAATTCATCTGGGCAGGTTGCCTCCCATAAACCTCAATGTTAAAAAGAAGAAGGAGAAAGTAACAGAAACTAAATTGTGTCATTACTGAAAGGCAGCAGGTAGACGCTGTCTCTCTCTCCATTCTCTGAGCTGCAGAGGAACACCTGTTTCTCCTATTCAGTTCCGGACCTGCTTTATCCCTCCTGTGGACTTCATGCCTTCGAGATATGAACACCCATTCTCCCCAACACGCCATTGATACTGTACTGCCAATCCCATGCATTCAAAACTCATGAGTCATCCCCCCCACCTTCCCAAACAAAACAATACATGGAGGGTTCTTTTTATTTGCCTTCAGGTTTCTGGGCCATTAGGATGAACTTAGAAGACTTTTGTTCCAGCTTTTCTCAGCAATAATAAGGCATACATTCCTAACAGTCAGAGTGATTAAGCACTGGAGCAATTTCCCCAGGGTTGTTGTGGAGTCTCCATCACTGACAATTTTGAAATCAAGATTGGTTGGTTTTTTTAAAAGATCTGCTCTGGGAATTATTCTGGGCAGTCCTCTGGCCTGTACTGTACTGTACAGGAGGTTGGACTAGATGATCAAAATGGTCCCTTCTGGCCTGGAATCTATGAATCTGTGAATCTATGAAACCATGTGGGCTAGAAACTTACTTTTTAAAAAAATGAAAGCTGGAATCCCTATGTATTCACGGGACTCCAGGAGCTGGAGCTGTAAGAAACAAACCAAATGTCGTGAGACTGATGATCAAATCATGAGAGCCATTCCACTAGGAATGACTGACGCTGTGGCTGTACCTGGAATGCTTTATGGTCCTCTGCGCATGGTCCTCTGTGTAGACACAGACCTCATGAATCCCATTTGAGAGCTTGCATGGCATTTTCAAACATGGCCCAAGGGAGTTGGACACCCAGCTCCCAAGCTACTTTGAAAATCCTAGCCTTGGTTTTCATTTCCTGGCTCCAGTCATACAACATGGATCAGGGTTACAAAAGGACTCGTGTCCTGCTGCTATGGCAGGAGTCAAGGTACATGGATCCAGTGGCCATGGTGATGCTTCCTGACCCCTCAGCCTAGGAAAATGATCCATTGCTGACAATAGGTGCAGTGGACAGGTCTGACCCCAATTTCTGACATGGAGCTGATTGTGGTTTGCCTTTGTCCTTGCCTGCAGTTAAACTCTGCTCAGCACTGGTTCATCTACACCTCTCATTAGCAACAGGTCATTTTCTTATGGAGACAAGGTTGCTTCCAGTACCGTGGGCCCAGTTCTGTCCCCACTGAAGCCAATGGCAAAAGTCCCACTAACCTCAATAAGGACAGTTGGTACAGTCCCTTTGCATCTAGCTGCGTTAAGTGCATCCCATTACATTTATTGTTTGGGCCGAGCCCTCAGGTGGTGTATTTTTAACAGCAAGAGGCTGATATGTTTGCTCAGGGGTCATCTCATGGTCAGCCAACATGGTTTGGGCCTGTGCCACTGTGGTCTATGAGGACGGGAATGTTGTCTCAGGGCCCTGAAGTCTGCCCGTCTGCAGATAGGACATTGAGGACACCCTAGAGGCTCCTTGGGGAGAGCAGCTTTCAGAAGCCGAATGATTTATTGTCTGCACAGAGTTTCACTTTGCTAATGTGTGCAGAAATTGGCAGTGTGGCAAAAGCTGCCCGAATGCTTTGCAAAAAGTGAGTGTGGCCAGGAGCCTTTGGGGGACTTCGGTCACCAGCCCCATCTCCAGCCGGGGAGGCTATTGTCTGACACCCCTGACTTTCTCCTGCAGGCACTGAGCTGGATTTAATCCTGGAGTGGAATGAGCAAAAAACCTTGGTCAACTGGGGGTTGGGGGGGGACATCCCTGGTGGGCTGCAGACACCCCCTCCCCCATGCTATGTCCCCTTTGTATTTCAGCTCTCTGGTATATCCCCCCAACACACAATACATCCCCCATCCAGCTGTGTGTCACTTTCACAGTTGCCCTACTGCAGAGGGCACTGTAGGGCTGGACTGGGGCAAAGCAGGGGTGGGCTAGAGGAGGGAAGGGCACAATGGGGTTAGAAGGTCTGGCCCAGGCAGTCTTGCACCCCTGCTATTCCCCATTGCCACAAGCTGCTTAGGGACTAAGGCAGTAGGAGTTACAAGTTAGGGCTGTCCAAGGCTGTATCTTTGCCCCCAGCAACAGAATAGGGGAGGGATAAGCAGCCTGCACTGGTTGACTCCTGCTTTATCAGGTCTAATTCTCTGCCACCTCCCACCGGTGTAATTTTGGAGCAACTCCATTGAAGGCAATGGAATCACACTGGTGCAAGCAAGAGGAGAATCAATCCCAGACCCTCCTCCTCACCTCGGGGAGGCACAGGGCCAGATCCTCAGCTGGTGTAAACCATCATAGTGCTTTACTGGAGCCCTGACAGTCTACACCGGCTCTGGCTATGCTCCACAGCTGACGTTAGTCACTCCAAGCACCTCATCTCAGGCCCGTGGCCTCAGCTCTTGGGTGAACTCTTCTTGTTACAGGGCCTCTTTGGAATAGATTCCCGGGACTGCATTGGGCAAATGACAAGGGAGATTTCCTGGACAATTCTGGAATCACCCGGCTTTCCGTTTTTTAAATGCAGAAGCTGGTTATAGCTTTTTTGGGGGGTGGGTTGGAGGGTGGGGGGGAGAAGAAATCTATGCATAAAAGTAAAAGGCAACCCCTCCCTAGATAGTTTTTTTTAACTCTTCCAAAAATAGCCTGAGGTTCGAGCCAAAGGGACTGCAGCCAAAATTTCCATAGCAAGCATCCATGTGGAGCATGGGTGAGGGATGGTACTGTTCAAATAACCAACGTGGGAGAAACGGGGCTTGATTCACCATTGCCCCACATCAAGGGCCACCCAACTAAGCACTGAAGCAAGTAGCCAGATTTTCAGAAGAGCTAGCCTGGCCAGTGCTCCTTGGGCTTTGAGCTAAGGGCTGAGTGCTGAGCGTTTGAAAACCGGGCCCTTGGTGAGCTGCCTAAATGGGAGTTGAGCTCTTAGGGAAACCCCGGCCTTAAATGTTGGGTGCTGGGCACCTGGAAACATGGGCCCTCAGTGCAAAGGGCTGCAATGAGCATGCCCCAAGCCCGCTATCTCAAACGTAGGAGGGGGGCAGAAGGCAGCCAGTGGAGGACAATGGGGAGAGGAGACAGGAGGAAGCAGGCAAGAACCGCACTGGAAAAAGTGCTGCCTGAAGACAATTTTCACAGGCATGGAGTATCATGAATGACTCGGGTGGGAGCCCTTTCATACCATTCCAATGCCAGCAGGGACCCTTTAAATACAGATCCACACTCAGAGCCGGTGCTGCCTCCGCTAAAGAGGGCATTTAAGAAAACAGCAGCAAACCGTACTTAAAGCAGCAGACGAGCTTCTCTCCCCTAAATGCATTGCTATGAAGATTACTAAGCAAGCGCAAGCTTTTCAGCTCCCAAACAAATCCATAAGCTCCCACGAAGCCCTCCCTCCCACAGACGTGCAACAAATCCAAAGGCCAAATATAGTGAGTCATTTTTTTATAGGGCAGTTTGATTGAAGCCAGAATAGTTACCCTGTTTGAGCTTTGGATTTGCAAGTTTAAATCTTTCACAGTCCCAGGTGCACCCAAAAAGATAAGGGAGTTAGCAGGGATATTTCCATGGGTTTTAAAAAAATATTCTGAGATCGCTTTGAAGGAGCATCTTACTAGTTCAATATCTATACATTATCTCCTGTTGTTATTATTCCTTCTCGATCAAATGAATTCCTGAAAATGGAAAACAACTTCACTTAAAACAAAAAGAATAAACATTCTCCAGTTTCCCAGCTCCTCCTGCTTTTTACTCCTTATGCTTGATAAGAGCTTATATAAGAGAGGGAAGCTGCTTCATAACCTTGCAGACTGAAGGTTCCCGTTAATGAACACAGTATTATAGCAGGTGTAGAACAGGCAGGGGCTGAGAGGCACAAGAGATAAGTGTAACAGCCGCTTGAGAACGCTGGCTACTTAGAAAAGCTTATGATGGGGGAATGAATTATTTAAAAACCAGAAAGCAATGCACCCGAGAATGTCCAGGAGTGATTTGTTTTGGCAGTGAGGGACAGGGGGAATTGCTTTCCATTCTCCCTGCTAATAACAGATTCACAGAAAGCCTAAAATTTGCTTACAGACAGGAGCTCAGCATGTCCAAAAGTGCTGACTTCCTCTGCTCAGCTGGGCTGAGTTTTCTTACCTCTCCCGGGTGCCAAGTGAACAGGAATTTGCCTTGTTTATGGGTAGGTCTTCAGAACAGATTTAACTCGAGTGATTGTCTCCATGTCTGGGCCCTTGGGTTAGCATAGCCCGGGTGTGAGCACCTCCACCGCAAAGCCTTACCCAAGTTACTGTGCCCTGACTGGTCCAGTGCTCTCCCATGTGTGTTGTTAGGACTTCTAGGGCATGTCTTCTGGTTCTTCACACTGCAGTAAGCTGAGCCGCTCTTTGATGCTTGCCCAGTGAATTGTGGGAGGACTTGTCTGTGCTTCTGGGCACGGGGGCAGGGGGAAATTGTGGGAAGGCACTGGGGGGCTAGCCACACTTGAGTGATTTAACTGCCATTCCCACTCCAAAGTGGCTGGGTTACCAGCCCAAATAGAAGTCACACTCAGGCTTTAGCTTACAGACTCATCAAGAGAACCATGCCACATACATAGCCAGATCGTAAGCAATCTGGTGCAGGGACCATCTCTTTATTCTGTGTTAGTACAGCATGGGGCTCAGAACCAAACTGGGTGGGCGAGGTGAAGATGGTGACTGATTAACCTATGACCTGTTGAAAAATCAGTAACGGACACTCAGACTCAGCAATTGCTTGACACCAACGTGGTCTGCCAGAGAAGAAAGACTAGACACTGTCTGGTTTGACAATCAAAGCTGAGATTAGCCCCGGCATCACTGTCCTGCGACCGGCAACTTGATAGACATGGATGGGGAGGATGGCTGCAGGCTTTATGGATTGCCAAGCCAGCTCTGCCTTTAGGAGAGTTCCATGTTAGCGTGGAGAGAGGAAATGGCCAAAGGGGTTAATATACTAGACTCTAGGGAGGGAGGTTCAAATAAACAGCCGAAGCTTAAAGGAGAAAGAGAATCTGCTGGTCTTTCCCTTGCATCTATTTACAGATACTGCCAAAGCTTCCACTCAGTCAGCTGGTCTTTATACAGGAATAGTAGGAGGAAATGCTGCAGGTGGGCCCTGAGCATCACAGGGAGAGAGAGGAGGCTTGCATGGCACAAGACAGTATGCTGCCTTAGGGATAGGCAGCGTGACCTTGTGGCTATGGCTTTGGGCTGGCAATCTAGGGGTCTGAGTTCCAGTCTTAATTCTGCCACAATTTTGAGCAAATCCCAGTGCTATGTAGGTGGTGATCTCTTTGGGGCTGGAACTGTCTCTTGCTACATGGATGCCCAAAGCTTAGCACAAACGGGCACTGATCTCACATGCGGCCTTTAGATGCTACTGTTATAAAGAATAATAGTAGTCACTCATTTGCAGCAGCATTATTGCAAGATACTGCCCACTTATACAGAGTCCTGAAATGGGATGGGATGAAGCCTTTGATTACTTCTGAGGGCTTTTTCTCAGAGAAGCCTCATCTCCTGTTGTGCTGTCTTCTAGCACCAGGGGTAGCGATGGTATTCCCTAGCAGTCACTTAGCAAAAGCTTCCTACAGCACCTTTGAGCGACAAAGCCAAGTGCCAAAGAGACACTGAGTGCTGGTCCCGCGTTCGGAACATTAGGAAGTAATTAAAATAGTTTTTGAAAAAATTAAATTCATAAGCGAGATTCCCAAAGGCATTCGTCAGGGCCCAGGAAATGAAGGCCTTAAAAACAGCGATGAGACTGAGAACTACACTGGGAGTCGGCGGCATCGGCTGTTATGACTCAGCAGAAAGAAGAGAGTGAGAGTTTTGTGGAAAGAGCATCGGGAGAACAAGCAATTATTAACCATGCAGGATAATGGCTGCTCTTTTGGGGACATGAGCCTTCTATCGATTATTATTGATTATTATTTCTGTTGCTGCTAAAAGTGTCTCTGAAGAGCTGCACCTTGAAACAGGCTCTAAAATGGATGCCTCTTTGCTCACCAGTTCTGCTCCTGGTAGTACAGGTGTGGCGCACAGAAGTGTGTATCCTTGCAAGGACAGATATTACTCAGAGTCTGAAGAGTAGAAGAGGAAGTCTCCGTGCATGGTTGGGTTGAAGGGTTCTTTGCACATGCCACAGACCAGGCGGGTGTACAGGAACGCAGGGGGAAAACCCTGGCCTTTATTCCCGGTCACATGGCAATAGTCATGGCTGCAAATGGTTATAGGGGATAACTTATGCACCCTGTTATATGAAATGAGTCAACACCACTTCTCTTAGACTCCTTTTGTATATATTCACACTCAGACCTACTGACAAATATACGGTGGTTACTGCTTTTTGCTCCTGTTAGCCCTTCTGAGCCAGCGCACATGAGAATGGCTGGTCTGGAATCTGGTCTTCCTTTTGCATCAACAATGGAATTATGTACTAAGTTCCAATCCCTGATGCCCGTGCAACTGCAGTGAAAGCACTGGGGCTTTATAGGTGACCACAAGGACAAAACCAGTCTCTGGCTGTTCACTTTTTGTTATTCCTTGTGTGTGATTGGTCCCCAAGTCATCTGGTATTATTTCTGCTCCGTGACTGGATGAGCAAAATATTGCAAACAATATCACTTGCTCATAGAAAAGGATGTTCCCATGAAGAACAGCTATTCCCCCAGCATCCTGAGAACAAAACCTGATGCTCCCGGATGTTTGTGCGGGAGCAAACAAAGAAAGGCCCGGACATGGCAGCACAATGGAGTTCCATGGAAGTTAAAGGAATATCCACACATACTTTTTGGCAATGCTCACTCACCTCTACACTGGAGTATGTTTGGCCACCATTGCTCACGAGATTGCCAGCCAGTTTGGAAATCAGGAAGCCAAGACTGAGGTGCACTGGCAGAGCTGGGAGAAGGGTCCGGGGCTGGAAGTGGTGCAGGTGGGGAACGAGGAACATCAGCAGAGACTGGGGGGAGGTATTTTGTCATGTTCCTTGCTGTAGCCAGTGCTGTGCATCTGTTGTTTTAGGGACCAGTAAACCACACTAGGAATCCGAATTGCACCTCCCAGCTCATTTGCAGACATACCCTTAGGCTCAATGGCATGCACCGTGCTGGCTCTTAGTCAAATCCTTCTGCCCTTCGGGAGATAGAAACGAATCAATGAAGAATATTAAATAACAAATAAACCCACAATGATTTAGCATTTCCCATAAAGGTCAGAGTCCTCTGTGGGCATATCTTCGCTCTCTGCTTTGTTGTTGCTCTGTGCCTCATTCGACGGAGTGCTGAGCTCTCTCTTGTCATTTCATTTCCTCCAAGGTCTTTGTGCTTTCTGCACCAGGGTCTTACATCGGTGGAATAGAACCTACTGCAGAAGAAAGGCAGGCTAGCATCACTGCTTCAGCTTCTTCAGGGCTGGCATGGATTTTCAATTGATCCTGCAGTGAAACTCAACTGATTCACTCAGCGGGAGCCAGATTCTCAGCTGGAACTATCCTGATTTTATCGCCTTGATCCACATAGGACTTTCTTAAGGCTCTTTGGGGCTGCACTGATGATGTTAAGGATCATCCCGGGCACTTGGGGTAGAGTTTTTCTCTTCCTGGTATTTCACCAGTTCAATACAGTTCAGCTTCAAACTCCTCAAAGTGTTTGACTCTGAGGATCTGATTTGGTCATTACAAATTCAGCTCGACATCTGGGTTTGGATTCTGGTCTCCTGCCCCATCCCCTTTCTGCAGTTCAGGGAGGTTGGAATCCAGGGATGATTCTACCTCTAATCTGATTCTTTTGGCTCAAGAAGCAACATGATTCTGGAGCTAGCAGCAGGCACTGGGAATCCAGCTGTTTATTAAAGCACACTTTCACATGACAGGCATAGCGCCAATCCAGCCAGACAAGGAAAATAGATGGGAAATGAGACGTTTTCCTACCTCCACTGTTTAGCCATCCCTCATGTGACTGCTTGCACAATCACTGCTGGAGAGAAGACAGATGCCTGGTTTGTGAAGTGGGTGATTAATAGGAACACAATAGTGACCACAGGGGCATAAGGAGCATAGGAAATCAAGCACACCCGTCCAGCACTTGGTGCCTGGAATGTGTGGAAGAGGTGAGTGGCCATTTTGGAATGGGAGGGACATATGCAGCCTGCCCTTCCTCCATACCCTATTGGTTTGTGAAAGCAAACTTTTGTGAAGGGGCCTCTGCTCATTACAGATGAGGAACATACATACAGGTGCATTTAAACCCAGCGATCATTCCTTTAAGGCACTAACTGCAGGAGAACGAGAATGACTGTCCCTCCATTCAGTCTGTCCTTCTCCCTCCATCCCACCACTGATCCCAATGCTTTGGTGGTCATTTAATCTCTGAAATGAGTGCGTTCCAGAGGCAGCAGCCTTTAGCAGGAAGATCCTAGGTTTCTTGGTTCTGTTTCGCTGTTGGAGTGGGCTCCCTAATTTACATCACTATCAGTTACATAATTTATCTGAAGCAAGGTTTTCTTTTCTTTAGCAATTTCTCGGATTATGAAGAACCGAGATGGTACCTAGATGCCACGGTGATGGGTGCATCACAAATACACAAAGAGGTAGCAGCCTGTTACTCTATACCCAAAGGGGCAATCATGTCCTTCCAGCCAGGATTAAAAGAACCAAAAAGGAAGAACAAAAGTAAAGTTTCCCTGAGAGAGCATGCTACATGTGTCTTCTCTGTACTTCTGCACTGGCCTCAGCACAAAATGGCTGTCAGCGTCCACAGACAGCAGAGTCCTTGACTATCTAAAGGGGTAGGAAAGAACCAAGGAAAAGTTAGCTTTGTGTGTGTGCATGTGCACAAAATCTCAGGCTCTCTCTTGCGATCGCTGCTTTTTATTTTTGCAGACACAGGTGACAAATTTAAGTCAGGACCCCACAGAATACTGACTGGTGTCTGCAGTTACTAACTAGTCCGTGAAGACAAAGTTAAATTCATTCCACAGAAGAGGCCACTGGACTGAGAGTCAGCAAATCTGAATTTTATTCCTGCCTCTGTCAATTGCCTCTTTGTCTCTCTGCTTCTCCTCCCATGCTTTTTCTGTTTTGCCTCTCCCCTTCATTGGTGGTTTTTAAGAACAGGTTACCTGTTACCTATCAGGGATGACCTAGGTATACTTAATCCTGCCTTGGTGAGGGGATGGACTAGGTGACTTCCTGAGGTCCCTTCCTGCACTGCATTTCTATCATTCTATTTAGGTATACATTTTTCCGAGCAAAAGTCACAGCCACAGCAGGCACCACCTGGTGCAACAATAGACTTGGTATCAGATTATAAGAATTTATCCACTATGTATCTTAGGCTCTAGACTGCAAACACCTAATGGAGATTCTCTTGTAGCTTGAGTAATAGGAGCCTGTGCTTTTGAGGCAGAATGATCCGAGCTTTGCCTCCTCTATCACCGTGAAATTCTGAATGGTCGTGGTGTCCAGTGGAGGTGGAATCTCAGGTAGGCTTCATTGCCCACTTGTTGAATTTTCAAACAAATATCTTCCTGCTTTTGCCCATTCTGTCCCTCTTGCTTACAAGGAACTTCCTAAAAAGAAAAGGAGTACCCGTGGCACCTTAGAGACTAACAAATTTATTAGAGCATAAGCTTTCATGAGCTACAGCTCACTTCATGAAGTGAGCTGTAGCTCACGAAAGCTTATGCTCTAATAAATTTGTTAGTCTCTAAGGTGCCACGGATACTCCTTTTCTTTTTGCGAATACAGACTAACACGGCTGCTACTCTGAAAAAAGGAACTTCCTGTAACCATCCCGCAAAGCTAACTCATTGTGCTCCTGCAAACTCTCCTTTGCCAAGTGACACCAGTTAGGTAGCTCATATACTGAGACCAATGCCTGTCATTCTGATCAGTACTTGTGCCCCTCCATCTGTCTGTTGGTGTCCGTCTGTTGTCTTTTGTCTCATGATTAGACAGTAAGGTCTATGGGGCAGAGACTGACTTTCTGTTCTGTGTTTGTACAGTGCCTAGCACCTGGGGTTCTGGACCGTGACTGGGGCTCCTAGGCATTCCAGCAACAGAAACAATAAATAATAATAAGAACAATCATTACTAAATACATAGTCAGGAGACCTGGATTCCATTCCTGATTCTGCAACTGACCTGTTGTGTGATCTTGGGCATGTCCCTTGTCTCTGTGCCTAGACTTCCCATCTGTAAGGTGAGGATAATGATACTTAACTTCCTTTTGTAAAGTTATGGATGAGATGTGCCACATAAGAGCCAAGTATATTAACTGGTGGCTTTCAACTAAGTGATTCCAATAATCAGCTGGGCTTTGTCTCCATTCTAACAACAACTCTTCTTAAATCTAACTCCTTTATTTAAAGTGCCACTGGAAATGATGACAGTTGAAAAGTCACAGACACAATCGCTGAGTCCAGCCAGCCTTCCTGGGACTCCTTCATTCTGAAATTTTAACGAGTGTTCCTGGAAAGACACAGCAATTAGTACCAGAGTGAGAGAGAGAGAGAGAGAGAGAGAGAGAGAGAGAGAGAGCAGATGAAAACCTTTGAAGGGTGCCAAGTTGTTGAGAGGCA
Source organism: Dermochelys coriacea (assembly GCF_009764565.3). Lineage (NCBI taxonomy): Eukaryota > Metazoa > Chordata > Testudines > Dermochelyidae > Dermochelys > Dermochelys coriacea. Next base: position 4,983,155 of record NC_050075.1, read on the forward strand.
GATCCTGCTGCATAAGAACTCAGGAAGCAAGGACATTCTGGGTATTGCTACAAATGACTGAACTTTGCATTCCAATTATTTTCCTCAAGTGCATGGTTAACAAACAGTAGCTGGTCCCCACTGATTTTCTTGTCAAGCAATTTATTGTTGGCAAGGATGAAAAATCAGCCGGTGTTAATTCCATCAGAAGGTCCTTCCCTTCTCTGCAAAACACTCCCTGACTTCTCCAGCCTCTCTTCTTAACAGGATTTTGGGTATTGCTGTTGCACCTGGCTGCACATCATGGAAATAAAACTGATTGTGCAAAGTTAAATGTAAGCAGGATAAAAATCAACTCTCAGTGATTATAGAAACACTTGGAACTGTTTTTTTCCTTTAATTCTCCTTCCCTGAGTAGAGTTTATATCTACGGCAAAGTGGGCTGACGCTAAAGCCATGGCAGCTGCGTGGCTTAATTCGAAGGCAGGCACCCCATCTGCAAACCAGAGAGCCCCGTACATATAGAGAAGGAATGAAGCAGAAAGAATGCAGAATGCTCTAATCTAAATGAATTCATTAGGATGAAATTCGGGGCCCATTGGAGTCTTGGACAAAACTCCTTTTGACTTCAGTGAGGCCAGGATTTCAGCCTTCAGGCAGAATTACAGATGCAATCACTTACACTGGACTGAATTTGGCCCTTAACCCGTCCATGTCAGTGCTGCAGTTTTTGCTATAATTAGAGATCTTTGACTCTGAGGGCCAGATCCTCAGGCGATATATAAAACCTTTGTGGTTCTCCTTGATGTATAGCATGGTCTCAATCTGTGTTCATGGGTAGAGTATGTGCAGGTTGTCAGTCTACCCACCCGTACAATATAGCCCTACTCCTGACACACATGAGACAAAAGGGTGGTGGGGGGAGGCAGGGGAAGTCATACCACAAGTTAGATTGTACTCTGTTTGAGGCAGGGATCATCTCTTTGTTATGTGGTTGTACAATGCCAAGCACAATATGATCCTGCTGCAAGCCATGACTGGGGCCCCTGGATGCTACTTTAATACAAATAATTAATCAAAAACCAAAATTCATCCTACATGTCTTTATTTGGCTTAGAGGATGAGGCATTTCATGGTGTAAATTTCTGTCACCAGCATAATCATTGTCAGAAAGTAATTGCTTGTGCACACGTAGACCTAATTCCAAACGATTCAGGCATATCTTTGATTGGCTTATTTATTGGTCAGTTTAAAATTCACCTGCCATGAAAAATCACCTGTGAGCTGTTAAAATTTGCTTTATGCAAGGATTTATCCAAACACAGCTGTCTCATGGAAGCCTGCAGATGGCAAACAGGAGCAGACATGAAGCCAATTCATTCTATATCCATGGGAACAGTTTTCACTAGTGCCTAGACAGTGAAACTTCAGCTCCATTTTGGTAGGTGCTGTACAAACACATTGCGAGAGACCATCCCTGCCCCAAATCCGGTACCATTTACACAGACAAGACAAAGGGTGGGAAAAAGGAAGTATTGTTGTTGTATTTTATAGATGGGGTCTAAGATCCACAGGGTTTAAATGATTTCTCAGGGTCACATAGTGAGTCCATAGCAGACCCAAGAATGGGATCTTAATCTCTAGAGTTCCAGTCCAGTGCTTTACTCACAAGACCATCCTTCCTCTCAAAGGATGTGTCAACAGGTATATTGGCATTCACCTAGCTCTCCAGGTAGAGTGCTGTTTGTCTCTCCTTCATTGCTGCTTTCATCAGTAAGCCATGTTCACAATACTAGATTCTCCAAAGGGGACCACCAGACAGTCAATTTCCAAACTTGAAAAATAGCTATGCAAATTGGTGCACGGTGTTTGGGAAAGTATCATGTGTTTAAGCAGGCTGATCCATTGTGCCTTGCTGGGAGAATCCGGCCCTCATTCAAAGCTTGCTTTCTTCCCATTTCACATATCTGGTAAATGCACTTCTGTCCAGAAGGAGAGGGCTGAGAAAGTCAGAAGCAGGTGAAAAAAGAGGCTGATACCGAAAGTTCTGATTTAATTGTAGTGCCTGCTGCCACTTGGTCATTTTGTGTGCACAGAAACCTGTACTGGAATGCAGACTGGTGTGTAATTACACAATACTATTTCTGCAATCAGGCCTGAGGTTGTGTGGGCACACCCACTGATGTCACCTCTGGAAATGTGGCTTTATTGTTTCTAGTTTTAGCGTCTGAATGACACTGTTTAGGAGCCTGATCCAAGCCCCACTGAAGCCAATGGAGAGACTCTCCTCACCTCAGTCTGCATTGGAGTAGACTCTTAGAGACTATGGCTAATTGGAAGGTCTGATTGCTCTGAGACAGCGGATGTCTGTAAACCTTGGAAACTAGAGCAGAATTATTCATTCAGATTTGGGGTGGGTTGACGTTTGGTTAAGAAGGCAGATGAAATAATGAGAGGAAAGGCCACAGTGAAATTTGAACACCAAAACCAGAGGCACTCATTATCCCCTTAAGGAGGGCTGAAGAGAAGGTGATGCCAGGAAACTGTTAGGAGAGGTTAGCAGGCTTAAAAGCAAGAGGGCACCAGCTGAATCTGTAGTCTCTGGCACAAGAGCCCCTACGGAAGTACAGTGCAGGTGCAGAAGACAAATGGTCTGCTAGGAACTCTGTCCCATTACGAAGAATTGCTAGGGCCGAGGAACTGTACAGCTGGCTGCAGACACTCAGACTGCAGCTCACTTCACCAGTGGGTGTTCACACTGGCTATTAGAACTTAGCCCTATGCCAAAGCCCCGACCAGCTGCAAGCAATAATGCTCTTGAGAAGTACCAGCCTGGCTGTCCTGGGGCGTCGTGCACTCTGTGACTCCTCAGAACTAGTTCTCCAAGTCCAGGAGCAATGCAAGCTTCCCCCACCCACACATGGGGGCAGCAAGCTTCTGCACCCCAGCCCTCGCTGAAGAGGTAGTTCAGTCGCTGGGTCTAATCCTGTAGATGCTTTCCACATGGAACTGGTTTCCATGGGAGTTCTTTGCACAAAGGGTTTCCCCAACGCAGAGTCCTCTGCCCTTGTTTAGCCCTCGGCTTGTCTCAACCAGCCTGCCAATGGGCAAATCATTGTGGTGGCTTTCAGCATGGGGACACCTGATCTGTTGGATAATGGGTGGTTTTGCACAAACCAAAGAGTTGCTGTGAAACTGATCAGATGGGGATAAAGCCGATACAATTGAAGCTTTTAACCTATCTGTGAAACCGCTCAGAAGGTGCCATAAGATCTGGCAGCAGGAGAGACAGCAACTGGGTCTCCTTACTAACCTTCTCAGAAAAAAAATCAGCTTTCTTATGCCTAAAACTTATGGCCCATTCCTGCAACCATTGCTGACTTGAGCAGCCCCACTGCAGTCATTGAGACTACTCATATGAGGAAGAGCTACTGGCTTCAGGGTGGCAGGATCAGCTCCCAGAAGGACTGAAGGCTTGAAATCTAAGGGGGAAGTAACCCAAGCATGGGCTCCATCTGACAAGGGTCTGAGCTAATGGCATTGGAAAATGTGCAACATTTTCCCATGAGGCATCTAGCAGGACACAAGTTTGGGCCTAGTCCAAAGCCCATTGAAGTCAGTGGGAGTCTTTGCATTGGAGTCTCTGGGCTTTGGATTAGACCCTTAGACACTTTAAAGATGAGAGAACTTTTAGCAAAGGAAATAGGGTCTGCTCCTGCCTCCTTTCAGCCAGTGCGGATTTTGCCCTTGATTTCACCTCGGAGCAGGATCGGGCACTTTCTGTGCAACAGCATAAGCTAGAGAGGTCATTTGCAAAGTCAGATGCAATGCAAGTTGTCCCGAATGCACACATTTAGTTGCAGTTTGAGATCAATAATTGCATATAATCATAGAAATGTAGGGCTGGGAGGGACCCCGAGAAGTCATCAAACCCAGCCCCCTGCTCTGAGGCAGGACCAACTAAACCTAGAGAATCTCTGACAGGGGTTTGTCCAACCTGTTCTTAAAAACCTACAAGGATGGAGATTCCACAACCTCCCTTGGAAGCCTGTTCCAGTGTTTAACTAGCCTTACTGTTAGAAAGTTTTTCCTAATATCTCACCTGAATCTCCCTTGCTGCAGACTTTGCCCATTACTTCTTGTCCGACCTTCAGTGGACACAGAGAACAGTTGATCAGCATCCTCTTCATAACAGCCCTTCACATATTTGAAGACTGTTATCAGCCCCCCCCCCCACCTAATCATCCTTTCTCAAGACTAACCATGCCCAATTCTTTTAACCTTTCCTCACAGGTCAGGTTTTCTAAACCTTTTATCAGGTTTGTTGCTCTTCTCTGGACTCTCTCTCCAATTTGTCCATATCTTTCCCAAAGCATGGTGCCCAGAACTGGACACAATGCTGAGTGGAGCGGGGCAGTTACCTCCCCTGTCTTCATATAACACTCCTACTAATACATCCCAGAATATTAACCTTTTTCACAACTGCCTCACACATCGATTCATATTCAATTTGCGATCCACTTTAATCTCCAGAGCTTTTTCAACAGTACCACCACCTAGCCAGTTAGTCCCCATTTTGTAGTTGTGCATTTGATTTTTCTTCCTATGAGAAGTTCTTTGCACTTGTCTTTATTGAATGTCATCTTGTTGAATTCAGACCAATTCTCCAATTTGTCAAGGTTGTTTTGAATTTTAACCCTGTCTTCCAAAGTGCTCGCAACCCCTCCCAGCCTGGTGTCACCTTCAAATTTTAATTTCCACTCCATTATCCAAGTTATTAATGAAAATGTTGAATAGTACCAGACCAAGAACTGACCCTGTGGGACCCCACTAGATACATTGATAGCTACTCTTTGAGTACGGTCTTTCAACCCATTGCACACCCACCTTATAGTAATTTTTATCTAGACTGCATTGCCCTAATTTTCTTCTGAGTATGTCTTGTGGGTCTACGTTGAAATCCATACTAAAATCAAGCTATATGGTTTGGAAGGTTTAAACGTTTTGCACGATGTTAGTCACAACCCACCCCTCGAGCCTGTTTCTGTGTGTACACTGGGCACCATTAAAAACTATATAACTGTTTTGCTGATGTGATCCTCACAGCATTTCCTCATTCTGAGGACAGATTTGCATGGTTTTAAGGGCATCCTCAATACATGTGTCGGATGTTCAGTGACATGATAGCTGATTCTTTCTAGTTTTTGTGCTGAGCCTGTTTGCCCTGGGAACATGCAGACACTGCTGCCATGAAAGCAGGAAACACTGGAAGTCTAATTTAAAGGCTTTACCCCCACAATTCTGCCCATTCTTTTTGAAGCAATCAGCTTTGAATGGCAGAGCATGTGTGCAAGCTACGCGGGCATTTGCAGGAAAGATAAATAGAAACAGAGTTTGCTTTTATTAGCTTAGGAAAGAACCACACCAACTTTCATTTGGCCTGCAGAGTACCAACAGACCTGGCTTACCTGACCAGCCAGCTACCACTGAACAGCCCAATAAGTCTCATGGCTAAAATGTCACCAGGTTTTCCAGCTCGGGATCCTAATATCTCGGAAATCTCTGCAAGCAGATGCCCCGTAATTTGCTGCTCGTTGCTTCTGCTGGTACTGGCGATGGAGTTGCAGCAAACAGACTTAGTGTTCCTCTGGTATGGGAGAGGTTTGTTTCCCAAACATCTGTGATCACTTGCTAAGAAGGAACATTGTTCTCTCTCATCTATTTTCTGCTTCTCTTTCATGGCGCCAGATACACGCTCAGCCTGGGGCCGAGATGGAGAGGAAACTTCATTCTGACCCAGGGGATACTTTTTTTTTTGGTAGGAGGGAAGGACGGTAGGAGACAGAGAGAATCAACTCCTATAACAACCACATTTGCCAAACAGAGGCTCAGACAGACTTTGGGTCCCACCATGATTGTCTAGAGAGAGAAAGGTGGGAAGGAAAACAGGCACAGAGATGCGGTCACACAGCAGGGCAGTGGCAGGACAGGGAACAGAACCCAAGTCTCAATCCTGTACCATAGCCACTAGACTGTGTCACCTCTCAACCTGCGATATCCTAGGAAATAAAATGTACATGAAGGAAAAATGGCGCCTTCCGAAAATAGGAAGCCCAGACCATGGGACACCCAGACTGCCCATAGAGCTGATGTTTGTGAATACAAATTGCTCATGGGTACTTCGCTGCAAAATGACTCCAGGTGTGGATGTCAGTGATCCTCTCAGTGCATGCAGGTGCTTGCATCAGCAGGCCTGGCTGGCAAGGCCACCATGTAACTTGTTTGCTACTGAGACAAACTGCTTTCGTCTTTTTAGAGGACTGGCAGTAAAATATACCCGAAGCCTAAAAACAAATCTCACAAAGAACTGCTTTCTTTGGTATGTAATTTTTTAAAAGTCATCATTTGCTCCGCCCCAGAATTTGCTGAAAGCACTCCAAGTTTTTCTTTGTTACCGAACAAAATAATTGCACAATTAGCAATGCAGCTCACACTTCTCGGGGTGATGGGTTTTTACCTAGAACAAGTATAGAATGTAACACTTTGCTTTTCTAAAGTGGCAAAATACTCTTGCTTGCTTTTTTAATTCTGCATTTCGCAAATACACAGCGGGGTCCCCACGGACTTAAAGAAACAAATAGTCACCGCTTAAAAAGCTGAGCTCTCTGTTGCTGCCAAAGCAGCCAGCGGAGGAAGTGCACGGCAGCTAACAAAACCAGATTCCAGGGGTGGGGTTTGTGTGTGAACATCCCCTAGCACACTCCTAGGCTCCACCAAAATACAAATGATTAATTAATGATGATGATTAGTAGTGGTATGACTCATGATGGGGGAGGACAGAAAGTAAATGAAGCAGAGACTGACTTTGCCTGCAGTTTATTTTTAATTCTCAGGAAAGGTGTGGTTCGAAAGGGGTGGTGTTGGGGTCGGTAGGACGCTGGGCTAAGACTCCGGACTCTGGTTTTACTCCTGCCTCTGCCATGGCCTAGCTGCATGACTTTGGCTAAGGGCTCGTCTCCATGTACAGCGTTAGAGTGGTGCAGCTGTAGCGCTGTATTGAAGACACGCCGACGGGAGAGCTTCTCCCATCGGTGCAGTTAATCCACCTCCCTGACAGGCGGTAGCTATGCAGTGGGAGAAGCTCTCCTGCTGACGTAGTGCTGTCTACACGGGGGGGTTAGGTCGGTATAACAGCATCGCTCAGGGTGTGTGTGTGAATTTTTCACACCCGTGAGTGACGTAGTTAGACTGATAGAAATCTGTAGTGTATCCCTGGCCTTAGTCAGTTCCCTTCTCTGTGCCTCTGTTTCCCCTCCCATCTGTATCGGTCTTGCCTACTGGGACTATAAACACTTTGGCATATCCACTGGCTGACAGGGTATCTGAACAGCCCCCACCCCACTGGGCACCTCAGCTCAATGGGGGCTTCTGGGTGCTGCTGTGATACAAATAATAAAGAACACATCAGTAGAAAGAAAAATGATATTTACAAGCTTTTAAAAGGATCTTCCAAAGCAGGGGAAGTAAATGATCCATATAATCCTGCTGAGTAGTTTCTCTGAGCTGCTGTTCCTTTGACTGGTTTGATGGATAATTTAATAGACCATCAGATGGGTTTGCTGGGGCTCAAGATTGGAGACACGACAGAGCAACTGGAATGATTTTTTCTTCCCTCTCCCCAGGCCTGGGATCTTACCTCCATGTGGCTGTTCAGCTGTAGCGTGCCAGGAGGGGGAGCAGGAAGGCTGTGTAGTGCTGTGGGATTGTCAGACACTGCTCATTCCCTTTCGCAGAGCAACCTGGAACCCAGATGCTTGCAGTCGGTGAGCAGAGAACACAAGGCAAGTGTCAGTGCTCTGGCTAGGGACTTGGGACAATTGCATGTGTGTATTCTGCTCCCCTGCCTGGGCCCTGCATCAGACTGCCATGGACAACTCAGTTACACAGGTGCCTCCATGCCAAACCAGGGGCAGAGCGAGGAATGCTTCAGGTCAGGATTCAGGTGCATCAGCAGCGCTGTGTGTGGGGACCCAGGGCTGGAATAGCAGGGGGGGCTGGGGGTCAGGATTGAGGTGCATTGACAGAGCTGTGTGTGTGTGGGCGGGGGGTGGGTAGCCAGGGCTGGAACAGCTTAGAATGAGCCCAGATCTCACCAGCGTCAGAGCAGAAGAGCAGCCACAGCTCTTCGCGTTTGCCTTTCACAATGGCTATCTCACGATGGCCCAGCAATGCCACTTTTATTTACTGGTTTCATTACTTTCTCTCATCCAATGCCGTCATTAAAGGCAGTAATGGAGGATCCCAGTTCTGCTGATTGGATTTTGCTTCCTTAGTTTTTTTCATGGCCCAAGACCATGGTGATGGGCGTGATGCAAATACCTGGGTAGACAGACAGCTGTGGTTTTGCAAAGCGGGACTGAGGTGTATTGGCAGAATGGGTGGGGAGAGGCTCCATTTCTCCTCCAACTGGATTTTTAGCCCCCACTCCCTGCCCTCACCCAAGCAGGACATTCCAGGGAACCAGGAGACATCTCCTTGACCTCCCCCTGCCAGGCAGCACCACATGGTTCGCAATGCTCTGCTGGCCAAGAGCTTTGAGCTTTAGGAGCATCCACAACAAGGGAAATCACTCTGTATGCAGGAGCCATGGTGCACTGGGAGGGGGAACGGAGGCAAGGTTGGGCCCATCCTGCCAAGTGGCACACGCCCCCTCCACAGCCCAGGCTGAAGGTCCTAACCCCTGCCACGGCTTGGGGCAGGGCGCCTTGAGCTGAAGCACATGGGCATATTCACATTAGTAGCACATATGCAAATTGCTAGCAAAGCAATTAGCGTTGAGGTCAAACAATTTGCGTGGCATGCCACATGTAGGGCGGTTGCTGGTGGGTGTATAATTCCGGTGCTGCAGCTCTGTCCCAACACAGTCATTCTGGTGGATTCTGTTTGAGTAAGTCACGAGTTGCCCCGTGCTTCTCTTCTCCCTGCCATCCTGCCCTTCTATCTGCATTGTGCTGGGCGACAGCATTTCCATGCTGCCAGACACGGGGCAGGATGGCAGCTTGGCAGAGACTTACGCGGGGGCTCCTCCGTGCAGCCGGCGTGTTAGTGGCAACAGGACCTGGCAGAAAATGGAGGCTGAGAGAACTGGCCAGGGTTGGAGAGATGGCGACGAGACCACAGCCTCCTTGCGGCTTGTCGCTCAGCAGCAGACAGGGGCTCTGCACCGGAGAGAGAGGCTGAATAAATAACTAAAACAAACAAGTCAACCAAACCAACTTTCCTTGGCCCCTCCGCCCCGGGGCTCTAAGTCACTCACATCTTACCCAGCACAGCTGATTAGCAGAGCCGTTTCTCAGTGGCATGGCAGTGTGGGATGTGGGAGATAACACTGTAGCAGGCTGAGGTGAGGAGATCGCTTTTTGCCCAAAGCCAAATTGCCTTGGAAATTAAAGGCTCCTTTGCCACAGAGGAAGCAGAGTTCTCAGGGCCCAAGCAGACCCTGGCACTGTGAGAAAAAGCCTGTGGCTATTTTAGCTCTGATAAGAAGAATCTAGCATCGGCGGGTGGCGGGGAGGAGGATACATAATGCCCTGGATGCTGTCTTTCTTTCATATCAGGGGACAGACCCACCATGCTTGCACCAGAGCTGGGACGTGGAGTGACTCCGCTGGCTGGCTCAGATTCGTGTGCCAGCTGAACAGGGGCTCTTTGCATTAATAGTCGCTGTAGGCAGAGCGCCTTCAGCTAACAAGAGCCGCTGAGGAAATTCCAAAGCTGAAGTTAGACATCGTCCTAATCCTGCCCCAGGTAGCCTTGGGATAATTTAGCCCCTATAGGACGTGAGATTGCTCACTGAGCCCCGGCAGCATGGAATCTGGGCAAGCTCACAACTGAGGGAGAGCCATGTTCTGTGTGGTTTTAGTAAAGCCTGAGGTGGGAGCCAGGGGCCCTGTGGGGAAAAAACCCAAGGTGCACACACACACTCAATGGATTTTGCATCTGTCAGTGCTAGTGAAAGGTGCTGGCTTGTTTGATTCCCGCATTGGCAGGTGGAGCCTTCAAAGCACCATCCACAAATGCAATAAAGATCTTCCCCTAAAGTCGAAGGGATAGTCCACAAGGATCAACTGAGTACAGGGGACAAAACAGGAAGGGGAATGAGGCTAGGGGCCTGGAAGGGGACACTAAGCAGAGAACCCTGGACAGCACCCAGAGGTGTGAAAGGCATTAGCCTATTTAAGTCCTAGGAAGTCACCCATGGAGTGGCAGAAGCCACCCATGGAGTGGAAGCCCCACCCCTCAGATGAGGGAGGGGCCACAGAACAAGGATTTCATGGGCAACAAAAAAAGTCAGCCAACAGGAATGAGCGCCATAGGGTCAACATGAGGGAAGCCTGAGTGGAGATGCCTGACAGCACCCACTGTGCCAAGGAGGCGTGAAAGGCACTGCGAGCCCTTGCAACGAAAGTCCTCTACAGCATTACTCCACAGTGCACATACAGCACAAGCAGACCGAGCACCTCCATGCTGCAACTGGGCAACGCACCTTGACTCTGACCAGATGGTCTCCCCTGTAGAGATGAGATGGCAATTCCTGCCCAAGGCACTTCTAGCTTTTGCTTTTCCATTTGCCTTTATAAACTGGGCTTGGTCATTTCTGGGTTCCCCAGTCCAGCCAGAGAGAGTTCCTATGTCCCCCACCTACCCCACCTGCACATCAGCAGCTCCGCTTTCTGGGCCATTGTGTCTCTTGGGCACTCATCCATCATGTGTACTCTTAGCAAAATTCTTTTGGCCCAGCAAACTTTATTACAGGCAAATGTGTGTCTGCATTAAAGGTTCGTTACAATCCAATCAAACCTATAGTCCCTGGCTAGCCATTTCTCTTCCTCTTCCAGTGCTGTTATCACTTGGGCAGGCTTATTGGAGGATTCTTATCAGGCTTTCTAGACATTTGTGCTAATGAGTTCCTGTGCATCAGCGATTTCTCACTGCCAGTGTCTCACCTGGCTGTGCACAAAAACAGCTATTTCCCAGTTGTGCCCCAATTCAGCCACTCGAGATTAGAGAGCTGAAAGAGCAGGATAATGGGAATAGAATGAAAAGGGAAATGTTGGGTCTAAGTAATAAAAGTAACAGCAGTTGGGCAGTGGACAGCCAGGAAAGTCGGAGTAAATCAGAACTAGGAATTATACTTTGTGCCTTTTGTCCTCGGATCTCACAGTACGCTACACACGCTCAACATGAATCAAGCCCCTTACCTCTGAGAAAAGATTATTATTCCCACTTGACAAGAGATGGACAAAGTGATGCTCAGAGAGATCAAGCAGCTTGTCCAAGGTCACAGAGTGAGTTGGTAGCAGAACTATGCTTTGAACCCAGATCTCTTGAGATACTCCCTATTTGATTACAAGTGGATCATATTGCCCCTGCTTAATCCTCTTCTGCTTTTCAGCAGCCTCCTCCTCTGGCTTCTCCTCCTCCCTTACTTAATTCACTTTCCTCTTGTCTTCCTTCTCCAACAGCTTTCTAAACATATCACAAAATATTACTGACCCCACTGCACACAATTTCCTTCCACCCAGGGATTCATGTTTAAGAAGGAGAGTACTGGTCCAAACACAATAGGAATTGCTGGCTTCCCCACATCTTCATCCCAAGTTTGAATCAGGCCCAATTTCTCCATTTCTGAGGAGTTCTGACTTCAGGTAACACCAGCTGGTTATTTCCACCTGCCACTGGAAGCAACCGTGCCAAAAGTACCACATGACAGGGTAACAAGCCTTGTGGATGGGGGGAAGCAATAGATGTGGTATATCTTCACGTTAGAAAGGCATTTGATACTGTCTCTCATGACCTTCTCATAAACAAACTAGGGAAATACAACCTAGATGGAGCTAGTATAAGGTGGGTGCAAAACTGGTTGGAAAACTGTTCCCAGAGTGTATTATCAGTGGTTCACAGTCAAACTGGAAGGACATATCAAGTGGGGTCCCGCAGGGATCAGTTCTGGGTCTGGTTCTGTTCAATATCTTCATCAACGATTTAGACAATAGCATAGAGAGCACACTTACCAAGTTTGTGGACAATACCAAGCTGGGAGAGGTTCCAAGTACTTTGGAGGATAGGATTAAAATTCATAATGATCTGGACAAACTGGTCTGAAGTAAACAGGATGAAATCCAACAAGGACAAAGGCAAAGTACTCGAGTTAGGAAGGAACAATCATACATACAAAATGGGAAATGACTGGCTAGGAAGGAGTACTGCAGAAAGAGATCTGGGGGTCATGGTGGATCATAAGCTAAATATGAATCAACAGTGTAACACTGTTGCAAAAAAAGTGAACATCATTCTGGGATGTACTGGCGGGAATGTTGTAAACAAGATACAAGAACAGGTTTCAGAGTATCCGATGCATCCGATGAAGTGAGCTGTAGCTCACGAAAGCTTATGCTCTAATAAATTTGTTAGTCTCTAAGGTGCCACAAGTACTCCTTTTCTTTTTTCAAGATACAAGAAGTAATTCTTCCACTGTACACCATGCTGATACAGCCTCAACTGGAGTATTGTGTCCAATTCTGGGTGCCACATTTCAGGAAAGATGTGGACAAACTGGAGAAAGTCCAGAGCAGAGCAACAAAAATGATTCAAGGTCTAGAAAAGATGACCTATGAGGAAAGATTGGAAGAACTGGGTTTGTTTAGTCTGGAGAAGAGAAGACTGAGGGGGGACATGATAACAGTTTTTAAGTACATAAAAGGTGTTATGAGAAGGAGGTAGAAAAATTGTTCTCATTAACCTGTGAGGATAGGACAAGAAGCAATGGGCTTAAATTGCAGCAAGGGAGGTTTATAGATTCATAGATACTAAGGTCAGAAGGGACCATTCTGATCACCTAGTTTAGGTGAGACATTAGGAAAAACTTCCTATCAGGGTGGTGAAGCACTGGAATAAATTGCCCAAGGAGATTGTGGAATCTCCATCATTGGAGGTTTTAAAGAGATTTTAAGGAGGTTGGACAAACACCTGTCAGGGATGGTCTAGATAATACTTAGTCCTGCCTTGAGTGCAGGGGACTGGACTAGATGACCTCTCTAGGTCCCTTCCAGTTCTATGATTATTACTATCTATGAGTTGACAATACAGTCTGTGGAGTTAATCCCTCGCCTGTGGTCCAGTTGATTCCAATGCCCACAATATCTCTGTGCTTGAGACTCATATGAAAACAAAATTATAGCTATAGGGTAAATAGAATTCTTTAAGCATCCTTGGAAATCTGTCTAATGAGGCATGTGGTGCCCTCAATGGTAGGTCAAGTCACTACTCTTGTGCCACCCTCCCCCACATCCCTTTACCCCTCCCATGTTGCTTGGAGTGAGTGCATCTTATCGATCCAATTCTAATGATGCTCATTCTGTTCTGCTTTTTGGTCTGTATGATAGAAAATGGCATAGTCATTCTTTGTCTCTTACTTTTTTTAAGTATTAATCTCCCCTTTTCTCTCCCTCCCCAACCTTCTCCCCTCCTCCTCCAGTGCTACCATCTTTTGATGGGCTGGACTTATTAAGACTGAAAGGGATTTACCATGTGTCATTTTCAAAGGTCTAGGGTCAGGAAGATTTAATTGCTGGATTTTTCACAGATGGTGTTAACATTTATTAAAGTCAATTTCTCTGATTTCCTTTTAATGAGACGACAACTGTGTGCATGAGATAACGTTAGGTTCAATCGTGTGGGACTCGCAGAAGGCTTAAAATAATCAGACCACGGGAAAGAAAAAACCCCAACAAAACCACACCAGTTCACTCCACCACTTAAACAATTATGTAGCAGCAGCAAGAAACCACAATAATTTCCATGGGATGTTGCAACAAGGCCAGGCGTGATGGTGGCTTTTCATTTTATTTTTAGATGCTCTCATTGAGAAACATAGCTAGCAAAGGTTTTTTTTTTAAAAAAGGAAGAAAAACTGAATGGCCAACAAAAGTGTCTTTTAGAAGGAAGGGGTGGGAATGGGGCTTTATACTGAGGGAGTTCTGCTTCTTTTTTACGTTGGCTGCATTGTACGGCACAGCTAATCTAGTTTGTGATTTTCAACTTTTAGGGCCAAATTTTCACAGGAGACGTCTGAACTGGAAACTGCCAGCATCTGTGAGTTGGCAGTTGGTATGTGCAAAACCCTGAATTTAGGGGTGCTATTATGCAAGGAGCTATCTTGTACCTGCAGCTATGGGCCTATGGATGAATGCTGGCCTATGCCACAGGGAAAATTCAGAAGGCACCTTAGAAAAGTTAGCTCTGCAACTTGGGTCCTAAATATCTTCCTAAGCTCTATGCCAGCATTTCCCAGTGTGGGGTGCACTTCTCTGGGGGTGCAAAGGACTAGTTGGGGAAGGGCACAGAAGAGGTGTGTAAATGAGATGCAATGGCCTCTAGCCGCAAGGGGTGGGGTTGATGGGGTTGTGACCACTCGAAGAAGGCCCGTGCCCACTTTGTGGTGTAGGGAGGGAGTTGTGGATGGATATCTGGGTAGGAACAGCTCCAGACTTCGGGCGTTTAGGAGGGCCAGAGGAATGATTTTCCCTCCTCTGTCTCATCTCCTTTCCTACCGCCGAAGTACTTAACTACCGACTCCAGAGCACCTAGCAGTAATAATAGAATGAAAGGATTTTCCCATGGCTGACCGTTAAACCTACAGAGATGCAGGGCAGTTTATCAACCACCCAAACCGACTGGGAGAGCTCTTTGGGGAAGGGGTTGCCATTTACCACTTGCTTATATAGAGCCGAGAACAAAAGGAGCCCCAACTGGTGGTGGCCTCCAGGCCCAACCGCAATATAACTCATAGTAATCAAGTGGAACACAATTACTCGAAATTCACTGAAACGAATATGCTGTGTGTCTTCCGCTCCTTTGCTCTCCTCCTTCCATGTCTTTAGCCTCTTCCCTTTCTCCTTCTAGCTCCGACCCATTCTATCCATCTTCCTTCCCTTGTCTCATGTCTCTCTATTGTTGTCTCTTCTGTTGATGTAATTCTCCCTCCCCTGGACCATATCTCCGGGACTTCTGTTGAAGAGCAGCATCCCATCTCCTTTCATTTGCTTTGTCTCTTTGTTATTTGTCACCCCATCTCTGTTGTCCACCCCTCCTCTCTCCCTCTTTTTGTGGTCTTCACAAGTCATTTGTGGGTCTCCCTGTTCCCCTCATCCCCACCCCTGGGATACTTCACGCTCTCCTTCGCTCTTCTTCCTAGCATCTTCCTCTCTCCTTTTCTTTCCTGATGTCCCCCACCCCCTCTCTCCCGGTAGGTCCAGAGGGAGACACCATGAATTACCAATGGCCGTGGGAAAGAATCCAAATCCCAGACTGTCCTTTTCATGCTGGTGATGGTGAAAGTTATCTAAAAAGAGCTAGAACGTTATTAGCCCTGATCCTTAAGGAGACCTAAAAATCATGAGGAGAGGAGATATGATTCTGGGCTTTGCCATTCTCGAAGACTCACTCTGTACACTAGTCAGATTGGCCAGAGTGGAGAGGTCCTGTCTGTATTTTGGACCCAGAGTGAACTCCCCCAGCGCAGATACAGTGCTATTTCTCAATGCCATTTGATTGCGCCTGGTGGCTTTAGAGGTTCTCTCTCTCTCTCTCTCTCTCTCATGCAATTAAGCCCTGTGCTTTCTTTTCAGTCTGCTAAATAAAGCCTAAATGATCATAATTGAGAAGTCACTGTTTCATTTGGCATTATTGCTCCACATATGCACATTTCCAACAGCTGCTTGTTCTAACTGAAAGAGGCGGATGGCTGGCTTCCTTTGGTTTAATGGTATTTTTCTCCTCTTGAATCACTAACTGATCTGTCTCACAAAAATAGGAAGAAAGAGGAAAGCATTACAAGATTGCCAGCCACAAGGTTTGCAGGAAACCTGGGTTTGACTCCTAAACCTTGCCACTCACTCTCCAGGGTGGTAGGGAGTAGGAGAGCCTGGGAGGTAGGCCTTGAATCACACTGACTTGTGGTTACCTTGTTTAGATGACAAAGAAGTGTCATTGATTGGTTTTGAAGAGAGCTCTGGAACCATTGCTTCAGCCAGGGGATGGTGGGGTGAGAAGATTATTAGACCGTGAAGGTGCCTCTACCCTACAAACGTTTTTCAGTACAGGAGCAGCTATGCCAGTGCTAGCAATGGTGTATTAGCTTAGACTGGCTGTGAACATTTTCTGCATTGTATCATAGAAACAATGCTGGAAACCGGCTACGGAAAGGGATCTGACCTTTCTTGCATGATGAGCAGACCCAGTGAGAAAAGACAACTGGCTGCATTTATGAAGGGGGGGTTCTAAGAGGTCTGACTTATATCAGCACCATGGCAGAGCTGGGCCTGCACCCTCCCTTCCAGGGTGGAGGTCGGAACTGATTTCTGAGGGGCTTGTTTTCATTGGGCAGGGAAAGGTAAGGCCACCCCAGATTTGGATGTCAGAGCTGAAAGTAAGAGAATTCCGCTTCCTCCCTTCCTCACCTCAACACTAGTCACATCATCTCAGGTGGAAACAGCAACATTTCTGGCATCAGAGAGAAGGTGCTGGCTAAAAAAGAGTTGATCCAAGTGCTTGCAAAGGGTGGGAGTGACAGGGAAGGCCCCAGACACCTGAAAACTTGCAGAAAGGAAAAGGACAAGAGGGATGGAGGGAGGCTGGTGTCACATGATTTTTGCATCAACATGGTTCTGGCCTCTATTTTCCATGTTGCCCCGTTGCTCAGTGGCTACTCCTCTGTCCACACATAAATCCTCTTAAAGACCCACTTCTGCTGTGCTGCTTGCCATGAATCTAGCTGACTTGTATATTAACTTCCCACTGTTCCCTTTCTCCTAGCCATTTGCTGCTCCTATGTCCTTAGACTGTGAGCTCCACAGAGCAAGCACCGTTCTTTGTGAGTGTCGGTGTGTCCCCAGCACATCAGAGATGCGACCGTAAATAAACAATTCATATCCATTTGGAGGGGAAGTGTACTTTGATGGGCCCATTCCCCCTCTCCAGATCCTCCCACCCTGCCTAGTCTGGGGACTCAAAAACGTCAGTGAATTCATCTTCCCGGGGGATTTCTTCTTTTGCTTGGTTGCTGCTGGCTTGCTTCCCGAAGCAGCCAGCACCTGCCTCTCCACTGAAGTTGAAGCTGTGCCCTCAGCCCACCTCCTTTCCCTCTTCTCTAGGCTCACATTTTGTAAATCTTTATTTCAGAAGATGGATCTAGAGGTGGTGCCATTCCAAAGTCACCATATGCCTTATATCCCTGCCACTTCCTAGACTTTCCTGGAAGGAGCGGTCCAGCTCAGGAAGGAGATGCCCTGGAACGACTGCTTGGCTTGCCGCTCCACTCTGCCTTCTGCTGCCGAGGACTTAGGACCTGATCCAAATGCCACTGGAACCAACGAGAGCGCCAATAGGTTTTGGATCAGACCCACACCCAGTTTCTCCTTTGGCTACTTGTGAAGGAATGAAATGTCTCCTGCATGCAGGGTATGGTCTGTGCTTTGTATCTCTTCTCCCCTGGCTTCCTTTGTTCTGCGTTGCCCTCTCACTGGATTCCAATGCCCTACTTTTGTCCAGCCTTTTCCAAGAAGATAGGGCAAACACTGTGTTCAGTTAACGAGGTTTGATTGCTGAAAGCACCAGGAGGTAGTTCATTTAGAGCAAGCAAATTAATTGAAACCTAAACGTACATAGTCAATTTATTGCTGGGAAAGCAATTACCACAATAGTTTGGCCCTTGCTATGTTAGGAAGCAGGACACATTAAGCTGGTTTAACAGCTGCCTTTTATTCTACAAGCAAGAAGAGTTTATACCATTGGAATCTTTCCTTCAGTTCCCATCTCCCAGGCTCTTGGTCTCCTGGCTTTGATCTTTAGAGAGACAGTACTCTATTACTGCAGTTATAAATTAAAGGGATGGAATTTTCCGGAGCCTTTGGCAAGGACGGTATGCACAAAGAGGTCTGTCTGAAAACAGCTAATGGTCAGATGCTGAAAGAGTTTTCCCCTCCTCTATTCTTCTTTGAACAGATTGATTTGGGGGCGCTTAAGGGAATGTGCTGTGCTCTGGGCACACGTTGTCCTGAACATGACAGGTTGCAATATTTACTACTGAATCAGACGCTTCCCTTTTATGGCACTTGCTGTAAAAGTATCTGAGAATCCAGAGCAGAAATATAACCTTTATTTTTTGAAGACTTAAATGCAACTGGAGGAGCAAGTGGAAGGGAGGTCATTCCACGTCAGAAAAACTCCAGCCCTCCAGGAGAATTCTGGCAGGGCCAAGACCCTCCAACAGTGAGAAACAAGAGAGGAATGTGACATCAGTAGAACAACACTCAGTGACGGTTCAGGCCCAGAGAGGAGGGCACCGTTTTCACTTAGTAACCGCTGAAAGTGGATACCTCCGCATAAGAGTTTTCATGGTGACCCATCTGCTTTGTTTAGCCAGAACTGGCACTCCAATGTCTTCCGGCACACACATAGAATGGGGAGAGTAAAGCTTTAGAACTCTCCCTCAATTTATATTGTCTCCTACTACAGGGGAGGAAAACCCCAGATCTTTTCCCTAAGCTGGAAATCACTGAAGGTGAGTGGATTGGATGGGGAAAGATGGAGGTGGGAGAACCTCAGAAAAATCTGGAGTGTGGAAATAAGCTGTAAATAAGCATCCAAGAGTTCAGGTGCTTTTGAAGACAGTTGGACTTTTGGGGATTCACTCATTCTTAACTCCAAGGTGTAAAACAGGCAATCCATTGGGCATCATGGAGAACAAGACTCTGCCTTGAGATTGCTGTGCACTACAGAGTCAAGGAGTGTTCCTTTATGATGCACTCAAGCCATGTGCCTAAGAGACATAGGCCATTTGGACACATGGCCATGGGAACTGAAGTGAGACCAATTCATTTCAGAGAGGTCACCAAAGGCTGTTAATGTGCCAGAGTAGTTCCTTAGTGTAAATGCCTTGTAAATTATTAGTATGGAATTTAGCTATCAAGGCACTCTCATAAGTAACATCCTATTAACTCTTTATCACTTGAAGGAAGCCTTCACATTAAAGAGCAATAGTTCTGAGCCAGGCTCCACTGGAGAGCCGACAACCCCATTAAACAAGCTGTAATTTTTTCCCAATCATGCTTAATTGCTTCAAAGCTGATTGGTATAAAATCTCTAGGCACCACCTTCTAACTTCCATACAAATTAAGGGTTTTAAGCCTCCTTCCCTGCGTTCCTACCAAAAGAAGGCTCAGTCTGAAAGGAGCAAGTCTCAGGACTGTATTTACAATGAGTATTGTTTTCCGCACTGAGCTGCTTCAAGCCAGGGGAGCTGGTAAGCATGCAAGTGCTTGCTTGTCTTCGAGGCTCACAAACAATGGGAGCCGGAGAAAGGTTTTGCTTCAGAATTACATCATTGGCACCTCCAAAGGGAAGCTGCATACTCAGAGGAAGCAGCCAAAGCTCATCAGAAAAACAGCACCTGCAACATCTATAAGTAGCCGCGGCTCTTTGCATTTGTTTCCCCCTCCCCCGTCTCTCTTGGCATTAGTGTGATGTTCAGTACATGCAATGCTTCCTTGCTGTGTCTTGTTAAGCTGCTGGCTCTGGGGCTAGCTCCATCACAACTCATTATACCCTACATGCCATCCACACAACTAGCTTTTGCTCATCTTTTCCCCCATCCACCAGTCTCTCTTTTTCTCCCTTCTTGCTCTGCCCCGTGCCCTCTTCCCATCTCTTGCTCCCCTCCCACCTCTTTCCCGCTTAATCACATCGCAGCTTTTCTAGCCGGACAGGTTGCCCGTCAAAGAGTAACACGTGTGAAAGCAGCAGAGGTGGCAGACCCAGAATTTGCACAGCCTACGTCCGGAAAGAGGAGACCACTAGCAAAGAGAAAGTTCTCCTGCCCCTGCTCCTATCAAAGGCACAGGTTGGAGCCCCTGGGGCCTTAATGGGTTTGTGTGCACCACGCGTCTCATGCCTGCTCCGAGAAGGTTATAAACTCAGGCATGTTTTGAAAGGAATATGCCTGCCATGGACTGCCGTTTAGGTGAGATTGGGCCCAGTGCGGCAGGGCAGAAATAACATAAAGGAAATCAGCTCTGAGAAAAGCGCAAACCCACTGCAATTTAGACTGTGAATTCAGGGCAGGGACCGTTTCTTTATAATGTGTATGTACAGCACCCAGAACAACGGAGCCCTGCTCTCAGCTGGGGCCTCGGGTACTGCCCTAATACAAATAACCAGATTCTCAATTTTTAATGGCTGGAAAGAGCCCCTTGTTGATAGACCCCATTACAGCAGAGAGAACTCATCCAGATTTCCCTTCAACCACAGCCCCCAAGTGCTGGGCATTACATCCAGGAGCACAAGCCCTCAGGAGAGCTGAGACAAGGGGAAAGTACTGTATGCTCCCTTTGTACTCCCTGGGGCTTGTCTGACCCATACTGGAAGTTAGAGCACTTTCAGGGCATGCAACAGGCCCCCCGGTGCCAGTATACTGGGCACGACCCCTGGCATGTTGTTCTGCTTCTAACCTCTTGTACTACGGTAGAGGCGGCATAGAGCCCTACCTGGGGAGTCCTCCATTGTTGTTAGGGCACCGCTGCACCACCAGAAGAAACTGCAAAGCCATTTTTCAATGACTATTTGCCACCCAGCTCTGCTCTGCAGGTACTTGAGGGGCCACTGTTGGGTTTGGAGCACGCAGTACCTCAGTGGGTGTAAATGGACCCGGGGGGGGCCCACTGGGATTTCCTGCAAACAAGAAACCCAGGGGGTCCTGGGGACAGACCAGCTGGGACAGGAAAGGAATGGCCACACACCTAGATGGGGGCGGAGCAGCTGAGTTGTATGATAAAACGGGAGTAAAGGTAAAAAAATGTCTTGCCCCATTCAGAGTCCACCCCAGGAGTTCCCTCTGCCAAAGTAACAGTCAGCGCTGACAAGCTGAAGAGAGGAGAGGAGAGGAGAGGGAGACGGAGACGGAGACGGAGACGGAGACGGAGACTCAGACTCCCACTCCCACTCCCACTCCCACTCCCACTCCCACTCCCACTCCCACTCCCACTCCCACTCCCACTCCCCCAAACTCAGCCCCTTCCTTCCCTACAGCACATCCCTTTATAGTGTGTATGTTGTTTAGTTAATTTGCTACAGCTGACCCAGCCTTGCTCCCCTGCCTTCAGGGCAGGTAATTGTGGCCCTTTCCATGGGGAAAATGTTAACCCTTTGTCTGCCAGGCAAGGGTCTGTAAACCCATCATAGCCAGGCAGTCCCCTTTTGTGGACTCGGGTGAGCTTGGCGATGGAAGTGAAAACTCTGTCCTTGTAAGTCATTTCTGCCTGCCTCCAAGGAGCAGAAGGAGCACAGCTATTCTGATTTCTTAGCCAATTACAGGAACCAGCAGGCTGGTTTCACTGCAGTGAAGGCAAAGCCACAAAACTGGGACAGATTTCTCCCAGATTTTGCCCCCCGCCCGTATAACATTTTCCTGTTTCAACTTTTTTTGTAAACATTTCAATCTCTTATGTTAACTTAGTAGAAGTCTGGATGGAAAGCAAACTCCAAGTGAAGCCCAGCTGTGCAGGCACTTCCCTCCTTTATGACCTGCATGGATTAAGTCAGGGCATAATGTTAGGGCATAATGAATGTATTTAAAGTCAAAGGTTGACTCCTGGTATGAACACGCATGTGTCTTCCTGGAAGTAACGATTGCTGTATTTCCCCCAGAGGGTTCAGGTGAACTCCCACTGCACCAACTAGCTGCTCACAGATAGCTGGTCTTGTGCTAAAGACACTATAGGAGAGAGCTATGGGCTGCGGGTTCAGTTCCTGTCTCTCCCCTCAGGCACATTCTGTGAGGTATTTCTGCCTCAGTTTCCCCTTTCTAGAAGGGGGCTAATGATCCTTTCCCAGATTGCAGGTGTGTTGTGAACCGAAATCCACAACCAGGGTGTGTGTGTAAATTCCCAGAAGGAGTGACCCTTGTTCTCACTAGCCCCGTTCCTTGGCTGACTCTTGGTGGGTGTTCCGTAAGCATCTCGACGCAAAAGCTTGGTCCAGCAACAGCCACCCTCTTGGCAGGCTGTTGAATTCTGTGCCTCTCCTTGGTGATGCTGATGCACCCCTGGCTTCCTTTCCCAGACAGGGCATCAGGCAGTTCACCCACAATGATTATTATCTGTTGGGCTCTGCGTGGTCCCCTTGCTGAGGAGCCAAGCTGCCAAGAAGCTGCCTGGAGTCTGACCCTCTTCAGTACATGGATTTTGCTTAAGTGCACAGAAGGGCAATTGCTGAGGGCAAGAAATGAGCCCTGAGGCTGAGGGGATAGGGAAGGTTGTGTTGGGGAAAACAGCAGGATTTGGGTGGCTGAGGGGGTGGGAGGCTTGTCCGCTGTTGTGTGGGGATCTGACAAGCGGGAGAGGGCATTAGGTTGGGGCGGGGGAGACTTTTCACTATGGGGGTGGTCTGTCGTCTCCTCTGGCCTTCCAGATTCCATTCCCTCAGGCCTCCTCTCACCCCCATTTTCCAGCCTCCTTTTTCTCGGCAGAGTCATCTGGCATCTGCCCTTCCTTAACAGTCAAAACATTACAGCCAAGTGCCACAAGAGCAAAGCCCCAGTTTGTTGGCTTCACATTGGTTATAAGAATTCTCTCACACATGAGCCTCAGCAGCTGCTCTACACTGGCCAGGGACAGGCTACACTTTCCCCTTCCACAACGAGCCAGGAGGGAAGCAGGCCTACCAGATCGGGGGTTGGCCTAGGAATCAGGGGACCGGGGTCTATTCCGGGCACTGCTGGGGTATGTTGGGCAAGACTCTGCCTCAGTTTCCCTCACTCTGTCTGCCCTGTCTAATGAGCCTATAAGCTTTTTAGGGCAGGGACCATCTCTCACTATGTGTCTTGGCTGCACCTAGCAACATGGGCCCCTGATCTTAGTTGGGAGCCTCTATGGGCTACCATAGTAAACTAATGATAGGCTCCACAAAATGAACTCAAGGGGCTGCACCTTCCCCCACCCCAGGAATGACTGCGCTAAGCTTTCCTCCCAGGACATTTTAATTAATAATTTTTTAACAGTGAGAGTAATTAACCATTGGACCAACTTGCCAAGGGTCAGCTGGATTCTCTATCACTGACCATTTATAAATCAAGATTGGCTGTTTTTCTAACAAGATCTGCTCTGGGAATTATTTTGGGGATGTTCTCTGGCCTGTGTTATACAGACAAGATGATCACAAGGGTCCCAGCTAGCTTTGGGATCTGTGAAAATTGCTCTGACAAGCCTCAGACTAGCCATTGGTGCTGAAGAGCAGGTGAGTTGGCTCAGTTTAGCAGGAGAGGAAAGCTCCCACTATTCACAATTGGCCAGAGGAGTCAAGTCAATGGGAGAAGCAACTTATTATTTTTCTTCCTCCACCCTTGGACCTTCCAGAACTCACATAATCACTGACTGATGTTGTACCTTAAAACATCCAGAGTGTATTATGTCTCACTTTAAAGCCCGAAAGCGCATAGGCCAGTGGCCTGGAGCTTTGGTGGAACTTACTGGAGATATGCTGATAGCAAAATGCACAAAGGAGGATTTCTGGGAGATGTAGGGGGTCCATGTGGCTGGACGGACCTCGCTCAGTAACCTGTGAAAATAAATACCTCTACTGTCAGCTTCCACCAGCTCTCAAATGACACTGAAGCCTTGTGCAGAGGGAAGAGTAGCAGGGAGACACGCAATCCAATGATTGACAAAACAAAGGTAGCATTTCACACAACAACAATTGACATGGCTGATCCTGGCTGTTCCTTTCTTTTGCTACTATTAATGATCCTTGTTTCTGAATGACAGCCTCATCTCTTTCCGGCTAGCTCCTCCCCCTGGGTGATCCTGCCAGGAACTCATTACCAGCCATGGTTTGTGATGATAGTCTGTTGCCATGGAAATTGAATGTGATGTCATCCATTCAACATTTTGACTTCACACTGGAGACAGAGTCCCTGTACCGTTGGGTAATTAGCAGATGGGCTCAGAAAGATGGTGAAAGCTCTGTGAAAGGTGGATGGGTCTCTCTTGTGAGCTTGAAACGTTGGAAAGTTTCCTTGAGATGAAAATGCCTCTAAATGAAACATGAGAGCCAAGCTAAAAATGCAGGTGTGTCAGGAGAGCAGTTACAACAGAGTTGTCTCCAGACACTGTTAAAGCACTAAATTGTCTTACAGTGTGGATTGGAATCTTAACCATCCCACCGAACCCTGTTAAAGCCTTGGATAGTCCACGATGTAATTTATAAAAGGGTATAACAGCTTTGGATATGGTTATGGGTCCTAGGGAAGATGTGGCATATTAATGTCAGGACCCAAGAGGTGAACCAGCTCCAAATCAGGGACAATAGTGCTCCATCCACCTGACATTCCACCACACAAGGGTTAACACATTTCCCTTTGAGCGCTCAATAAAAGCTATCCTAATAGTTTAGCTGTTCTCCTTTGAAAAGAACAATTAACAGCATCAGAGGTTGCCCTTTCATCTAGCTGTATGGATTACCACACTAAAGGGAATTGGTTATGAGGATAGAAAGGTCCTGACATTTCGGTCTTGAAGGAGCTGCTTTGTGAGTAAGTCTTTGATTTGTTGTTGTTGATATTTTATTTTTAGCTCTCTCTCTCTCTCTCTCTCAAACACACACACACACACACACACTTTTAAATATCAATGGCTGTCCATTTCAGAAGATCTATATTTTCTGTTAAGTTTCTTAAGAAATGTCAGGGTTTTTTTTGTGTGTCTCATAATATATCTATATTTTTATTCCCCAAACAAAAATACTTTGTTATCTTAGAGCTAAGGTTGCTCAAGGGTAAATATGACCAACACAATCAAAAACATTCAAGGAAGCTGCAATTTAATGGTAAAAAAAGTTTCCCCAAAATGTCACCACTAGTTTTTCCTTATTTTTCATCAAAATTAGAAATTTTGATGAAAATGTCATTGAATATTGAAAAATTTCAACAAGCAGGTAGGAAAAATCCTCATGAAATTGTAAGCAACATTTTTTCCTGGGTTTTTTTTTGTTTGTGTGTGGAAATTAGAAATTTTAATGAACTATTTTGTCAAAAAATTGAAATCTAGAAAATGTCAACCCACTTTACGAGTTAAACCAATAGTCACAGCCACCAACCCATACCCACCCACCCACCAATAAAACTCCTTCCCTTTATCCCCTGAATATTCACAGACTCCCTAGCAACACAGTAAGTTCACAATTATAACACACGTAGTCACCCACAATGCATATATCCAATTCCTTGTAACCACACTGAACCACAAAATCTCAGGCAGAGCAGGAGAGGCAAGCTGGATGGATACAGTATCAGTAATACATGATGAATTTGAACAGATCCTTCCACTTCTGGCAGAAGTAAAACTTGTCATGATGAAGGAGAAGAAATAACTTTCGTTCCCTTTAATTCTTTGCATTTTCAGTTGGGCCTGTGGCTGAGATGTGGTGTTAATGGAGAACATTGTGAAGTTTGGAGTCGATGGTGACTGAGGTTATGGACTGAGGCAAAGAAGAATGCTCAGGAGTATATTTACAACCTGGAAGATCTGTAATCACAGGCTACATCTACAGTGCAATGTGAGTCCAGGGCTCGAACACATGATCAGGCTTAAGCCCCCTTCCTTCTACAGCCAAATCAGACTAACCCAGAGCCCCAGGACCCATGGGGTGGAGGGTCTGACCCTGAATCAAGCCAGGACCAGGGTTCAAAACCTGTTGCTTTGCAGCATAGATGCAGCCCCACTAGACTCATGCTCTGGGAGTCCGTCAAAAATATCCCGCAACCCCTTGGGCCAACTTCCTTTGTCTTCTGGACAGTCAAGTTTGGTGGACAGTCACAGTTTCCCACACTGCACTACAAAGGGCTAGAGCAGCCACATTTTGGGAGTATGCTAGGAAGTCTGGGATATGGGTGGTTAGATTTGGGCCTGCGTAATGAGGGTAGACACTGGAGCCCTACATTTCTAACCTGGGATTACAAATGAGTGTAGACATTCAAGCCCTACATTAACACACCCAGTGTCTGCTAACTCAAATTCAGTTAACCCTGGGCTTACATTGCAGTGTAGACACACCCACAGAAATGTTGGTCTGGAAAGATCTCGAAAGGCCATTGAGTCCAGCCCCCTGTGCTGAAGCAGGACCAAGTAAACCTAGACCATCCCAGACAGGTGTTCGATGGGAATGCCCTGGCTGCCTTTGGCAGACTATTCCAGAATTTAACTACCCTTATCTTTAGACAGATTTCCTCATATCTAACCTAAATCTCCCTTGCTGCAGATTAAGCCCATTACTTCTTGTCCTACCTTCACTGGACATGGAGCACAGTCAATCCCTATCCTCTTTAGATCAGCCGTTAACATATTTGAAAACTATTATCAGTAGGGTGATCAGATGCCCCGATTTTATAGGGACAGTCCCGATATTTGGGGCTTTTCTTATATAGGCGCCTATGACCCCCTACCCCCGTCTCGATTTTTCACACTTGCTGTCTGGTCACCCTAATTATCAGGTCCCGTCTCAGTCTTCTTTTCCTCAAGGCTAAACAGGTCCAGGTTTTTAACCTTTCCTCGTAGGTCAGGGTTTCTAAACCTTTCATCAGTTTTTTGGCTCTTCTCTGGATTGTCTCCAATTTTTTCACAGCTTTCTTAAAGTGTGGCCCCCGGAACTGGACACAGTTCTCCGGCTGAGTACTCCCCAGTGCTGGCTAGAGTGGGACAATTATCTCCCGTGTCTTATGTACTACACTCCTGTCATAGAATCATAGAATCATAGAATATCAGGGTTGGAAGGGACCCCAGAAGGTCATCTAGTCCAACCCCCTGCTCAAAGCAGGACCAAGTCCCAGTTAAATCATCCTAGCCAGGGCTTTGTCAAGCCTGACCTTAAAAACCTCTAAGGAAGGAGATTCCACCACCTCCCTAGGTAACGCATTCCAGTGTTTCACCACCCTCTTAGTGAAAAAGTTTTTCCTAATATCCAATCTAAACCTCGAAGATTGCGAAACAATTGTGATTGTCGAAACAGCCCGCAATACACTCTTTTGAAAAGCTACGAGGTGTTTTATCCAGCAAGCATTATCGAAAATTCAGTTGTCTGCTAAACAGCAATGATGGCAAATTTGGAGGCGACAGCCAATAACTGAAAAGTACATTGGAAGAAGTTTAGCCCTGCTCCGTGAAGCCAGAACTAAAGAGTCACTATGAACGTCTCCATGCTATAGTTTCCAATTGCACGACCCCAAGCCTCAGTAAGAAGAGACAATACAAATGCATTACAAGGTTACAGTAATAATACTTCATATTTACGCAGGGCTCAGAGGGCTGGATTGTGCCTTTTAGCACAGCCCAGAGCAAGGAATGGTGGGTAAGCTGCACCTCCCCAGGAAACCCTGAGCCTACAATACTCCTTTTGAATTGGACACAGTCCCTGCCCTGCTTCCTCCTGGCTCTGGAGGTTAGTCATTTGTGGCTGGCCTTTACTGGCTGCAAATTATGTCATCTCCCTCCATCCTAGCCCCTACCCGCCTGTGCCAGCTCAACTTGGCTCCAGACATGTAGGTAGAAGCAGAACTATTCACCCACTGAATCCCTCCATGGAATAGGTGGGGCGGGGGAGAAACCCCCCACTAGCATGAGTAGCTGAGCCAGCCTTCCGGGCAACATGCATTAATATTCTCCTGCAGGAATAGACCAGCAATAAATGACTACCCCTGTGGGGAGCAAGGTGGCATTGTGACCCAGGGGCATATCTGTGAGTCACAGCGCCTCCTGGGGCTACTCCAGGGACAGAGCAACAAACGCACTTCCACCCCCTTGCTCAGGGCTGTGCCTCAAGTTGCCATCCAGCTCTCACTGAGCAACATCCTCCTCTGTCACTCATTGGGAAAATGCTCGATTCTATTACAGGCCGTGCTGGAACACGGCGTTGCCACCTGCAATTGCTGTCAGTGGCGGTGTGAGGCTTAGGGCAGGGCAGACCCAGGTCTCTTGCTGTGGTTCTGTTTCTTTGGAAGGAAACAATAAAAACATCTCAACTCCTGTAATTTGTGCTGTGAGAGTTCTTAGCAGCGTGTCACAGAATCAACAGACAACAGAAGGGGAAAATAACCTCCAGCCGTGGTTCAGTTCCTCTGGATAGCTATGGATCACTTCATAGTGACACTTAAATGCAAGGCACATTTTCTTAACAAATAAGAATCTAATGGATTAGGTCCCATCTAATTATGCATTCTGCATTAAGCTGATGCACTCACTGTCTGCTGCTGCTGGCATAATTAAACTTAATATACTTTTAATGATGTCTTCTTAACTCATGCATTCATATATGATTAGAATCAAATGCAGACAAGCTGTCACCAGTCCGGGATAGGATCTTTTTGCAGGTCCTGATGGCACTCTTGCTGAAATATTAATAATGCAGATTTCAAGGTTAGCAACATTGGTTTCGAAGTGGGGAATGCTTGTCATGTCAGCCGAGCTAATCCGAGACAACAAAACGGCAAGCTGTTCAAGTCCCGCCTCTCTTTGTCCTGGCCCTGGGAGAATGTGAGTCATACTTTGTCAGGAAGATAGTGTTTGTAAAATAAAACTCAAAAGGTAAACTAACTGCCCTGGGAGCTGCAGGCAGCAGCTTCTAAGGGAGATGCATATCGAATGCCTCAACCACTGTCCTGATATCTGTGTGCTTTGTGGTGGTCTCTGCCTTGAGTGCTCAGTCTTCGCTCATCTCCCCTGGGCTGGGTGCTCAGTCTGCTGGGGTGCTGGAACAATTTATAGAGTAAGGGTGCTGTGAGCCATTGAATCAAACTGTCAACCCTGTATAAAATGGAAACCACTTCAAGCCCGGGGGTTCTGCAGCACTCCCACCCCCAGTTCCAGCACCTATGTCTGTGCTCTTTTAAGCAGAAAGTGGCCCAGTCTAGTGGCTTCGCAGTCAGAAGACTTGATTCTGGATCTGCCACTAATGTGGGGCAAGTCCCTTTGGCCCATATTCACAAAGGTACTTAGGTCCCTAAATCAATGGGAGTTAGGTGCCTAAATACCTTTGTGAATCTGGGCCTTCACCTCTGCGTTTCCCCTCCCACCCCTTGTATGCTTAGATTATAAACTCTTTGGGGCAGGGAACGGGTCTTATTACATCTCTGTGCAGCCCCTAGCGCAGCTGAGGCTTCTAGGTGTTACTGGGATATTGATGACAATGAGGAAACAAATGTACTCCCAGCAATTTCGCCTGATTAAACACTAGATTTAAAATAACCCGGAAGTTGCTTCTCACATTTCAGCATCTTGCAGGAAAGGGCTCAAAATTCGACTCCTGAGGAGTCTGTGGGGGAAGCAGCAGGTATTTCTTTAGATACTGCATTGATTACAGAGTGCTGCAGCTCAGTCTTGGTTTGTGCATGGAGACATGTATTTGTATGGAGCCGAATTCTTCTGTCCATTGCCTAGCAGCACAGCTGGCTTTTGGCTTGCCAAGATCAAGTTGTGAAATCATCTCCAATCCTTCTGACAGGAAAGAATTGATTTATTACGCTGCAATATATACTGCGTACAACGCCGTGTACCTTTCATCTAAAAAGTCAGGCCGTATAGAACACGACATGCTATTAATTCTGATGCCAGCCAGAACGAAGAAGGAATTACTGCCAAGGGGATCCAGAGAGCATGTTAAAACATCCCAGCAGAGTAATGAACATACATTGTGGCTGTTACATTATACTGTATTGATCCCCAGGAATGAAAAAGTACCCTGACAGCCATCAAAGGCTCCTGTTAATAATGCTGTGTGTGCATGCATGTGCTGTATATAATTAACTCATGGAGAAAGCTGAGCAAATATTTCCTAATTAATCCTCCCAAAGCTCTGATAGGGAGGATTAACCCCATTTTACAGCTAAAAAACAGACACAGAATGACCAATTCTCCTCTCATTCACAGCTGTGCAATGCCAGGGAGAGTGGAGGTTACCATGTGCGCTTCCCCAAGATCACTGAGAACCCAGGCCTAACTCTTAGGCAACAATGCCTCTTCTGTATAAACCTGCACTTAAAAATAATACCCCCTCCGAAAGTGAAGCATGGGCTTAAGGGCTTTGGAAGCTTGGGACCAGTGCACTCAGCACTTTGCAGGGTTGAGCCCTAGCACATCACCTCAACACCCTAATCCAGACCTCACCCTCTGGAGAAGGACTGGATGGGACACCACCAATGCCCCACCATAACGTGCTGAAGGAGAGGAGGCATCAGTAACAGAGATGAGACACTCCCATCCCCCTGGAGGCTGAGCACATACACTGTCTCTGTAGCATCATGCAGTTCCCCCATGTGCTAGGTGTCACCATGCCTCTCCCAGGACACACTGGCTGGTGCAGCAGGGAAAGTAACTGGCTAGGGATAGATTATTTCTGCCACCTGGAGCGAGAGGGAATCAGTGACCTTACCAGGTTCTCAGAGTCTCTCACAATTTGTTCCCTGGGGCAGCACAATTATGCCCTGCCCCTTACTCAGGGCTTGTGGCAAAGTTACAACCTAGCTTTCCATAAGAATCATATTAGTGGGCCCCTACACATGGCAGCTCTTGTATTATTATTATTATTATTATTATTCTTTTTCTTTCTTTCTTTCTTTCTTTCTTTCTTTCTTTCTTTCTTTCTTTCTTTCTTTCTTTCTTTCTTTCTTTCATTTCCAGCACTGAAGGAGATTCTTGAGGCTCAGCAAACCAGCCCTTGTGTCACCTGCCAAGTAAAATCATTTCTGCCCTACTCATTTCAATGGGTTATTTAGCTCTCCAAGTTTTTAACTTGGATCTTACATGGTTTTTGCATCAAGGGAAATAGAAACAGTGCCTGTATTTTAAACATAATCAGTAAATCCAGGAGCGTTGTTTGGGTATTTTACCGCCTGATTTGTCTGGGATGCCCAATCGCCAGTAGTAACTCTGGCTTTGTTTTCCTCTTTCCACTTTACTAATAAATAACCATTTCTTTCTACAAGACATGCTCAACCAGAAATTACAGGGCTGATGCAGGAATTACTGGTGAAATTCTCTGGCCTGGGTTATGCAGCAGGTCAAACTAGATGATTGTAAGGAACTTAAAATCTATGACTGTATAACAAATGATCTGGCCTGAGTCGCTCACATATAGAAGACAGACACCTGCCCATGTGTAGAGCAGTGTGTGTTTGTACAGCACCAAGCACAATGGTGCTGGTCCATATCTGGGGTTCTTAAGTGCTACAGTAACACATATAATAATAATATGGTAGGACCTGTTTTTATGTAATTTCCTAGTATTGATCCTCTTATGTGGCTGTATGGAATAAACCAGATTAGAACAGACTTTTTTGTACTCACAAATAGACACACAGTGTGCAGCATGAGAACATAAGAACGGCCCTACTGGGTCAGACCAATAGTCCACCTAGCCCAGTATCCTGTCTGCCGACAGTGGCCAATGCTAGGTGCCCCCAGAGGGAATGAACAGAACAGGGAATCATCAAATGATCCATCCCCCGTCGCCCACTCCCAGCTTCTGGCAGACAGAGGCTCTGGACACTTCAGAGCATGGTTTTGCATCTCTGCCCATCCAGACTAATAGCCATTGATGGACTTATCCTCCATGAACTTATCTAGTTCTTTTTTGTACCCTGTTATGGTCTTGGCCTTCACAACATCCTCTGGCAAAAAGTTCCACAGGTTGACTGTGCGTTGTGTGAAGAAATACTTCCTTTTGTTTGTTTTAAACCTGCTGCCTATTAATTTCATTGGGTGACCCCTGGTTCTTGTGTTATGAGAAGGAGTAAATGACATTTCCTTATTTATTTTCTCCACACCAGTCATGATTTTATAGACCTCTATCATACCCCCCTTTAGTCGTCTCTTTTCCCAGTCTTATTAATCTCGCCTCAATTTTGTTGCCCTTTTCTGTACCTTTCCCAATTCCAATATATCTTTTTTTGAGATGAGGTGACCAGATCTGAACACAGTGTTCAAGATGTGGGCATACTGTGAATTTATACAGTGGCATTATGATGTTTTCTGTCTCATTATCTATCCCTTTCCTAATGATTCCCAACATTCTGCTAGCTTTTTTGACTGCCACTGCACATTGAGTAGATGTTGTCAGAGA
The DNA here is from genome assembly GCF_009764565.3 of Dermochelys coriacea. Classification (NCBI taxonomy): domain Eukaryota; kingdom Metazoa; phylum Chordata; order Testudines; family Dermochelyidae; genus Dermochelys; species Dermochelys coriacea. The sequence goes on from NC_050075.1 coordinate 5,015,351, forward strand.
ACTATCCCGAATGACTCCAAGATCTCTTTCTTGAGTGGTAACAGCTAATTTAGATCCCATCATTTTATATTTATATCATATACCTTATATTTGAAATTTGAGTGAGAAAATGTTGTGTCCTTTTCCATTTATCTTCTCAGCTGACAAAGACTGGTCTTGTTTGCAGTGCTGTTGTAGCCATGTTAGACCTAGGATATGAGAGAGACAAGGTGGGCGAGGTAATGTCTTTTACTGGACTGACTTCTGTTGGCAGAGAGGACAAGCTTTTGAGCTACACAGACCTCTTCCCCAGGTTTGGAGAAGGTAAAACTTGGATTTTATCCCTTGGACAGAAGCACTGCTCTCATGGAAAAACCCCATGGCTCTTTATAGGGAAGAAAAGTATAGGGGCCTATGGAAATTGAATAATGTTCTATAGAAATAACCCTAAACCCCACAAAGTGTAATAGAGAATGAGAACCTTTTTACAGGATGTTTAACCCAATTGGTGTGTTTAATGGAGATCCCTATCCCTGCTCTAGAATTCTCCCAGTTTCTAGGACAGCTTAAAGATTCTATAGAAAGTTCATAATTATGCATTAAATTCTACAGCCCTTTTTCATAATGGCAAGACCATCCCTTTCTCCAGCTGCCTTTGTGGTGAGACTCTGACCCTGGCTGAGAACTTGCAGTGCAGCACAGTGTGACATGTCACTACGAAAAAATGCTCCCAATATTTCTTCTCCAGGTTGGGTGGTGGCTTCCTGGTCTAACCTTTCCCCACTGGAGAATTGTATTCCCATCTGTACTTAGATTTCAAGTGAAGGTGACTTTATTTGTTGCTCTACATCGATTTCCTAATGGAAGTTTACTTGCAGTACAAAGCCACTGCATTCAATTTGATGTGACTAGTATCTGTTCAGGAGAAGCCCAGCACCAGAATAGCAAGGGGTGCTTCTAGGAAGAGCTGAGTCAGGAGTATTGCATTGTGCTTGGCTTCCCTATTCCTGATTCTAGAGAGTTACTTTCATAGGAGCTAAATTCATTCACAAACTTACACTCATCCCATAAACACAAACCATCATAAATGAAGACTTGGAAGAGAACACAAGTCCAGCTCAGTGTCTTCAGTGAGATAGTAAAGCTGGGAGGGATTTCATCTTCATAATAAACTAGATCAACGTGAATGATTATTTCCATAAAAAGAAAAGGAGGACTTGTGGCACCTTAGAGACTAACAAATTTATTTGAGCATAAGCTTTTGTGAGCTACAGCTCACTTCATTGGATGCATTATTATTTCCATGGAACTGAACAGTTTGTCTGGCACGCTCTAGTGTCTCCTGATACTGGGTTTACATATGGATCCTGCCACTGCAGACCCTGCCCTGTTGAGGGCGGCAGTGGTAGAGTGATATCAGCCAGCTTCCTTTGCATGCAGCTAATTACATTGATACCAGAGATGCAGACATGCTGGCACATCACTCAGCAGCAGGCTGCCAGCAAATACAAACAGGGCCGGTGGCTGAAGCAATGACAAATTGATTCATGCCTGTGAATAACGAGGATGTACCAGGGGAGTCTGTGTTCAGGGAGGTCAAGAACTACAAGAATCAGCAGAGATGACTTTTAAATGTACACGGGGTAGATCTGGTGCATGTGGCCAAGCACATGGCAGGCAGGGACTGTGCCAGACTTGCCCACACTGCAGCACGGCACGGACCCACAGCAAACTCCAGCTATTCTAAGCCTGGAGCCATAAACTCTCTATCTTGACACACAGTTCCATGGTTTAGCAGAGTGTGTAATACAGACAGAATGTGACCTCACCCCGGATTTGCAGTGGAACCCAAATCCAGCTGGGACGCTTCCCTGGTTTCATGTTTTGATGCAAAGCTAAGTGCAGAATATGTCCATTGACAGCTTCACGCAGGTTCCCAAGCCTTCCTAACATCTGGGCCAGGTTTTAAGTGAACCTACATCTACACTTCGAGCTAAGGGTTTGACGTGCTCGTGCCGGCTGTCACTGAGTTAGCGAACTAAAAATGGCAGCATAGCCATGGAAGTTTCCACTCACTGGTTTCCACTGAGTTTTGCTTGGAGATTTTGGGTTAGTTTGAGCCCAGCTCTGGAAGCAAAACTCAGGGGAAAGCGATTGCAAACCCCGATAAATCAAAAGGGGGTGAAAATAACCCCATGAACCTTGGTGATGAATGATGCCATCTGATCCCTAGAGCAGACATAAACATCAAGAAGGGTCCAGCTCCAAATATGGACAGTTTGGTGCTCCGGGGGGAACCCTCTGCCTCCACCTGACCCTGAGATCAAAAAGACAGAACATTATCACGAGTGTCTCATCTAAATGGGCCTGATTTGTAGTTGTGGGGCAGAATGGAAGTGGGAAGGTGTTTGGAATGCGACAGGACCAGTGTGTCCTCTAGACACCTGCCCACTTTCTGGACTGGGCCAACCAGTTGTTAGGCCCCTGAAACTTTGCTGTGCTACAGTCGTCCCCCGCCCCCACTGCTTGGACATTTTATCACAGGGGAGAGTAAATGCTGGATCATTATTTATTTGGCAGGGTGAAAAGCCGGGGCCATTCTGCCCTGGGGATCCTTCCCCATTCAGAAAATTAACAGCTCAGTAAAATGACGGTACCTTCATCTCTGTTATCAGCTTACCAGTGTAGGGCTTCCTTGTTCCAGATGGAGGGTCCATGCCAGGGGAGCTGGTCCTGAACTCAAAGCAGCAGCTGGAGGACTTCAGGGGAGGCTCTGCCCTTCAGTGAACATCCCAGCAGAGGGTGAGGCACGCTTTCACATGTACGCTTAACGAATGAGCAGATGCCCAGCTGAGGAGGACTGCAATGGTTTGCTAGAAACCACCGCAGTACAAAGTATTAGCTCCCAAAGACTGCCCTTGCGTCAGGTAGAGGGGTCCCTCCTCAATCAGCCAGCAGCGAAACCTTTTCACTTAAGGTAGGCCCGCAGAATTCCTGCTCCTAAATTTTGCAGCTCATGTGGCTGCCAACACAATGCTTAGCCTATGACGTCTTTAAAAGGCTTTTGGCAGCTCTCGGGAGAGGGAGATAAGCACTGTTAACCTGGCTGTGGAAATGGGATGCAGAGGCAGAGGCACTGGCTCGATGCAGAGTTGCACTGGTTTAACTTGTGATTTTAAACCAATTTAAAGTGGGGCCATATGCTATGTGAACACTTTCATTTTGGTTTAAACCAGGCTTATTTCAGTTTAGCTCAAAATTGATTAGGAACAGGTTTAAACTAAACTGAAACAGGTCACCCAAACTAAAAATATTGTCCACACAGGAAGGGGGGTTACACTGCTTTAACTAAACCAGTGCAGATTTGTGGCTACAAAGAGCAGAGAGGATAAGGGCTTGTCTAAAGGGGAAAGTTTTACTAGTTATACTGGTAAATCATACCAGCATAGTTAAATCAATATAGTCATACCAGCATAGACCCCTGTGTGGGAACACTGATTCCAGTATTATTTCTTATTCTCATTTCAGTTTAGCTTAAACCCCTTCCAAAGTGACGCAAGCAAAATCAGATAAAGGCACTCTAGTTCTGGAATGAGTGTGTCGACATGGGGAGTTATATCAGTATAACTATGGCAGTTTAAATCACAGCTTAGCTTATACCACTATAATTATTCCAGGTAGAGAAGCCCTAAGTGACTTGCTCAAGGCCAGTTTTAGAGCCAGGACTGGAACAAAGGGATTCTTGACTACCAGGCCTGTGCTCAGATCCCTAGGTCAGATTTCTGTTCTGGGAAAGCTCCACCAGTTCTCCCTGTTTTCCCATTAGGGCAGTAATGTGGGAACAGTTTGCAAGAAACCAAAAGAGCTTCAGAGAAAACCTTCCCCAAACTGAGAATTCCCTGGCACTCTAATCTGAAAAGAAACCATCCTTCATAGCTCAGTCCCCTAGAATTTTCTAATTGATTTTTAGCCACTGTTATTTTATTAGTAAGTAAATAAAACAAAAAAACCCTTCATTCTGTTGCCCCTATATATCACTGACGGTGAGATGGCCCATTAGACATTCTAATATACCGGGAAAATTGTTGTCTAGCAAGAGGGGTAAGATATGATTGACTGCACATTCCTGGTGGGTTCAGAATGGGACCAATCTCTGTCTGTTTTGTGACTCTGAAGAGCCATGCTCCAAAATGCTAAGCTTCCATGTGAAACAATGAATTGCATTTCTAGCCCTTCTGAATGGCAGCAAAATAACCAACTGTAGACTGAGTCTGCAGAAAGCCTGAAACAGTAACTCTAAGAGAGCTGTGAACTGACCTATACGCCTTAGTGGGACTCTGAAACCTAACAAGGACAATTTAAATGTTAATGTCTTACACTATTTCAGTGCTTACTACTGTAGCAGAAACATCCAGTGCATGTGTTTATTCTACAACCTCAGATTGCCTGCCACCCCTCCAAGGTATCCCTTGTCCAGCTGCCAAGACATCCAGCTTCTTCTACCTTGTTACTTCTATAGGGTAGGTCGGCTTTTTCCAGATGAGAATCTGTGGCATATTGAAAATTCAGAGGCACAGTAAAATAAATGGAATTTAATATCAAAATAAGTCACACAAATTACTGCAACTGAGAGTATTATTCATTTCTATATATAATTTAATGTAAGCCTTCAGTTTAGAATTCCCCAAAATCTGCCACTGAATTTTCAGAGACCAGGGGTTTGTGTGGCAGAATTCAGTTCAGCTTGCTGACAAGAAACAGATCCTCGGTTATAGAACCATAAAAACGATGGGCTGGAAGGGACCTCGAGAAATCATCAAGTCCAGTCCCTTATGCCTAGGCAGGACCACAGAAACCTAGACCATCCCTGACAAGTGTTGTCTAACCCTGTTCTTAAAAACCTCTAATGATGGGGATTCCACAACCTCCCTTGGAAACCTATTCCAGAGCTTAACTCCCCTCATAGTTAAAAAGTATTTCCTAATATCTAACCTAAATCTCCCATGTTGCAGATTAAGCCCATTACTTCTTGTTCTGCCTTCATTGGGCATGGAAAACAGTTGATCCCCATCTTCTTTATAACAACCCTGAACATAATTGGAGACTTTTATCAGGGTCCCCCTCTGTCTTCTTTTCTCAAGACTAAACGTTCTCAGTGTTTTTAACCTTTCCTCACTGGTCAAGTTTTCTAAACATTTTTAAAAAATATTTTGTGTTGCTCTCCTCTGGACTCTCTCCAATTTGTCCACATCTTTTCTGATCATTATTGGAGGATACTTTTACAGGGACATAGGCTTATTCTTCTTCCATTTCTTGCCCATCTCTAATTGCTGTACTGTGAGCCAAAATGGATTCTCTTTCGTTGTGCGGGAACACTGGCACGGCCACACTAGATCAGACCGAGGGTCCATCTAGCCCAGTATTTTGCCTCCAAGAATGGCTGGAGGAAGATGCTTCAGAGGCAGAGGCAAGGAAAATGTACAGTAGGCAGTTATGAAATAACCTGCCCACAGGAAAAGTCTCTTCCTAGCCCCCATCAGTTAGTGGTCATCTGATACACTGAAGTATGAGGGTTTATATGCTCTTTCAAATGTTGGTTGTCATCCCCCGCACCACTTTCAATCCTTACTAGTGTAACTGTCGCAGATCTCATTATCTGTGTAAATGTCTGAGCTGTTTGAATCCTGCTAACCTTTTTACCTCAACGATCTCTTGTTACAAGGAGTTCCATAGGCTAACTGCATGAAAAAGAATGGGAAAGATGTCAATTGTTCCAGCCTCTGAGATACAGTGACATCTCTAATAAAAGTCAAGATTGGGGAGGGTTTTTGGACCAGTGGTGGTTCTGATTTGACTTGGAGCTGACAATACCTCATTGATTGCAAAAGCAAACTAAAAATATCCTATTCCATTCCCAACCCCCCAAAAAACTCCAAACAAACAAGAAAGCCCTCAACATTCCCCACCCCCTCTCATCCACCAGAAATGATATTTTTGCCTTCACTCGTTGGGTAAATATTTGATAGATTCCCAATTTGAACCTGAAGCAGTTTATTTGGCTGCTGTTCACAAGTCAGGCACAGCAAAAATCAAGGAAATATAGTTTGATTCAGGTTGGATAAGACTGCCTCTGGGGTAACATCATTTTCATAACACACATCCAGCACTGGCACAAAATGGCATGGACAGCTATGAAAATGGACCGTGAAATCTCGGTACTTAAATTTCAGGCGATATTTTTCATTTCTTATGTAAATAAAATCAAAAAGCACCGTTTGCAAAAGAGAACACAAACCGAAAAATGTTTCTATGTTTGATCAAGCAAAATCCTTTGTAGTTCTACCACGAAAGACAGTTAAAACAAAGAGAGCTGTTAAATAAAAGATCCAGGTACCAAAGAGCAAAATTTAATGAAAGCTGAAACTGTTAAATATGGATTCCTGTTGAGAAAAATGTCAATGTCTTTAAGAGTTTTCCCATTATTCTAGTTTTAAGAAAAGTGTAGTAAAAATACATATTACAAGTTAACATTTTTTCCACGCTTTTGTCTCATTCCTTTTTTCACCCCTCCATTGATCAAAAGCATTCTAAGATTTAGTCTCCTGTCTTATTTTCACAGGCATTCAGTCCTATCACAGAAAGTTTGTTCCTACAGGGCCATCTAACTGGCTGTTTCAATTGTTGGACAGAGCTTCTTTGATTCCCTGCCACAAAGGCAGCGGGGTCTTTGAAGGTTGATGGGGCTTATTTCCAATTCCACAGAAAAGGGAATCTCTGCAGCCTGCTCTCAGTGCAATTTCAGATGGCGAAATAACTGGGTTATGAAAGGTCCTGGGACAAGAAAAGAATCAGGCAGCAGACTTTCCCAGAAGAGCTCTGGGACAGAAGCCGGAAAGCACCCTCGATGCCTGCTCCACTCCTGCACGTATACAGAACTGAAGTAAAAAAAAAAATAAAGAGGTGGATAAAATAATAATAATAAGTGCAGAGATGGTGACCTTGAAGAGTTATTCTGAGTGGCTGATGAAAGTGCTTGTCTGGATGAAAGATGGAGACTACAAGGCTTTCCACTGGCAGGGAGAGAACACACAAGGGCACAAGACATGCGGTGCCCTAGTTAGGGTCCTTGAGTTTTTGACTTGCTAGTCTCACGAGGGTGACTCTCGGAGGAGTAGAGTCAGGGACAATAGATGGGTAGCAAACAACTAAATGGTAAAGAATAGTTCAGAGCAGGTCAGTCGTTAAAGGTTGCTGACATACAGCACCACACCATGAATCATGCGCTAAAGAGAACTGGTTTTCAGCCAGTCATGCTTATGAAAAACCACTCAGGGAAATCTTCACCACTGACCTGCTCAAGTTATTTGATTGTCACTTTCTCATCAAACTCTCTCTTCTCTACCTGTCCTCCTCATGCCCCCCAGTTTCTCCACTTGCCACGTTGCAATCTCTGTTACTTTACACATAAAGCATCCCATGAGCCTCTGGTGGCAGCCCCTTGTCACTGTGCAGGGTTCTCACTGGCTTTTGGAAGAAGCTTCAAACTCTTAAAAAGTCTGAAGTGACTGTTCAGACACAAGTGGTGGAAGTGCGGGGAGAGGAATGGGGTAGGAAGGGTATCTCTTTGACAGATCTTCTATTTCTCTTGAAGGTCCCCTTTAAATGATTTGCTTTTGGGGAGGCCCTCCCAGTCCCCAAATGAAAAGCATTCTACTGTCCATGCTGGCAGCTTCATAAAATGAACATTTTGTAGCAAAAATAAAATTAAAAAAACACAATGGGGCAACATTGCCAGCAGCTGGACCCCTGCTGCATGTCCTTCACTGCGGATTTTGCCATTTCATTTCCAGTAGTAGCAGCACTGGGTTTTGGATCATAGACTTTTCTGCACCAAGCAGGGGAATCAACTGGCCACTTGTGAGTTCCATTTGCTTGCTGAGGACCAATAGGCCAGAATCCACTGCCATTAGCTTTGCCACCAATGGGACTGGGCCAAGTGGTGATTTCTGAAGCTGAATTCAACTGGGCCCAACTTCAAGGAAGCATCACAGAAGCTTGTAAAGCTCTTGAGGGATGTCCTCCTCATTTGTTTGATTACATGGCATCTTGGTTTTTCTCAGGAGGCTGGCTTGGCCAGTTAACCATGAAATGTCTCCTTTCATTCACAACTGGTCATAAAGGAATTTCACAGCCAAAAAGCAGGAATGTCCAGAGTGTAGCTCCACCATTTCTAGCTCCATTTTACTTGTTAGCAGGCTGTCTGGTTGCTTTGTAGATGGTTTACTCCAGGCTCAGGGTGGTTCTGCCATCAAAGAGAGCATGTACAGAAGCAAAGCAATGAAGAAATGGGTGACAATTGCCCATTAACCCCAGATAAGTTAGGTAGGGGGTTGGATGGATGTTATATTTGATTTATCTCTTCCCTATGCAGCAGTCTGCCATGATCTTAGTCCTCTGCTGACTTGTCCACTTAGCCTGCCACGTGTGGGGGTTTCCCCTCTGCAGGATCTGGTATGGATTCATACCCCAAGTTCAGAGCAGCTTTCCCTTGAGCCACCATTAATCATCTCGGGAATAGTTATGATATTGGCCTTCGGTTATGTCGGCTCTTTCACTGCCAGTTACAACTTTCAGCCATTGTCTCCATCCAGCCACTCCCTCCCCCTTTCTCCGCCAAAGTCAATTTCTGTTGCTGTTTCAATTATTTTCTTGTCTCTAAAGTCCTTTTTTTACATAGGGAGAATGGAGAGATCCCTCCACAGTACTATCAGTCTTGTTACAACAACGCCGCCCCCACAGTGCTGAAGCAAAGATGGCAGAATCGTGATGAATCACAGGGTTATATGCTGACACTCCCAGTGAGTTAGGTTTGCTTTTTATTTTATTTTCCTTTCATTGTTAGTAGCTCAGACATTATGGTTTGCATCCCACACTAAACCTGATTAAAGGATTGAGTGGGGAAGGGGGAGAAATGATGTCACCCTGACACCATGGGAATTGGTAAGAAAAAATATATATATTGCACACACAAAGACTTATTAACAACCAAGTTAAAACAAAATGGCACAGTCTTCCTCAGTGCTCCAGTAGGTCTGCATTCCAGGATGGTCCAGGAACCTGTTGAATCCCGTTACCCGTCTCCTTATCACAGTACAGACTGCTATTGTTCTCCTGCCTGTGGATCTACCAGCAAACAACAAACAAAATAGATTTGATTTCCTCAGGAAGATCCATCGAATTATCCCTTTTGTCATCATTGTTTTTCTTGCATTTGTTCGGTTTGGTTTTGGCACTGGAGGGGTGGGGCTGGCGAGACCCGGCTCTCACCCAGGGGATGCATCGTGGCCGATTATAATCCCGTAGCTCCCAGGGACATCCCAGTGCTGTGACTCATGCACGGAATCGCCTGCATGGATTTGGGGAAATCATGGCTGACCACCCGTCCATTTTCTCCACTGCTTCCTGCTGTAGCTGGCCTGGGAAGGGTTGCTGTCCTTATGGCTTCGTTAATTGATTGCTGTGGGATCAAACAAAAACCCTTTTTAGGCGGGACGGGGGGTCTCCCCCTGTCCTTAGAAATGTCTGAAAAGTTACAATATGAAATACTTTTCCTTCGTCTTTATCTTTCCTTCATTCGCTAACTCCAGCAAGTTTCAGAGTAGCAGCCGTGTTAGTCTGTATTCACAAAAAGAAAAGGAGAACTTGTGGCACCTTAGAGACTAACAAATTTATTTGAGCATAAGCTTTTGTGAGCTACAGCTCACTTCATCGGATGCTCAAATAAATTTGTTAGTCTCTAACTCCAGCAAGGCTCCTGTTTTTCTGCAGTTTTGTACTGCATCTATTTTACTTGCTTACACCTCTTCTAGGTTCCAAGTTAAATGATTCCATAACACCTTGAGATACAGGGCACATGTGTCATGTGCAGAAAGTACTCCACCTATAGACCGGGTAAGTTATTGACCATTTAAATACATGGTGATCTCTAAGGCCCTGATCTTGCAAACACTTGAGGCATTCTTATATGAATAAGTAAAGCATATGCCTAAGGCTTTGTTTACACTGGCAAAATGAGATGTGCTAGGAAACCTAACCTAATTTTCCCAGTCTATACAAAGTCTAAGGTTGTCTACACTTGGAAATTTACTGAAATAGCTATTCTGGAGCAGTTAGTTTGGAATAAGGTTCAGTATTAGATCCAGACATATTAGTGGCATATAAAACACAACTCCTATGTTTTCTTTACCTTTCCCCAACTCTCATTGGTTCGGGCTTATTTTAAATCTCAGTGGGGAAAGAGATATTACACATATTCGGTTGATTAAATGTGTAATCATCATTGGTGAAACGTTAACAATATTGAAATATAAAAATGTAAACTGAAGAAATGATCATGTATTCCGTTTTCAAATCCAGGTAAATTTTAGTGCTCATAGAAGTGAGACTCTCATAGGACTAGTCAGACGTAACCTAAATGCCATAGTGACAAATTCTGACTGGCTTCCATGCTCACTGGAGTGGTCAAGTGGAGGATATAGGGGACAGATTGTTTTCGAAGGGCACAATTAATGTCAAACTTTTACCCGTAAATGGTAATCCACCCCAATTCCCTTGCTTCTCATATGAATCAAGATGAATTCATTCCACAGGCACTCTCTGGTTATTAAACCTGCATACCCAGAAGTCTCTAAGTATAATCCTATCTGCTATCTGCTCTCTGCCATGGCACTCTGAAAGGATAACAGTACCATGTGGGGGGAAGGTCTAGTTTGTTAAAAACGGTGTCCCTAAGTCTCCAAATGTGCACATGCACTTTGAAAGATTTGGGTGCATATCACAGTATATTTTCTGCGAAAATGGTGTTCACGGAGTTAATGATACTTTGTTTTACCTGAGATTGTTGGATCTAGGAATTGGTCCAGCAATAAGATACAGCAAATGTTCTAAGCAGCAACCATTATTGCTTAAATATAAATAGCATTAGGACAGTAACACTTAATGGAATTACAGGGGCTGATCCACTACTGAATTACTCCATTTTTATCTTGATGCAACTCCATTCTTTCTTTTTGCATGTGTTTACAGCAGTGTGAAACTGAAGTAAATGCAGTAGTGCATTAGCCCAACAGACTGCAGCCTTGAAGAGCTAGTCTTTGTTTCCTTGAAGCTAGACTGTAAGGAATTGTGATACATTCCTATGGTCATTCGTGCCAGGGTTTTGCTTTGTATTTGAGATCTGCATTTGCACTACACAACGGTGTAGATCTGACTTGACTGTCAAATAACTCATGTATTCGTATTAGTTAGTTCCCTTCATTCATTCTCATTCTTTCCTTTCTAAACACATCAACTAGCGTATTCACATCATCATCCCTATAACATGGGTTTCCACCCCGGGTCTGGGCTGCATCCGGCTTAGGAGCCTGGGTGGTGTCAGAGAGAGGTAAAAGGCCTGAGAATGTGTTGCCACCTTCATCCGCTTTGTTTCACTTCTGGACTTATAACAAAACTCGACTAAGGCAACCAGCATGGCTAGTCCGAGCCCTCCGATCAGGATATAGAAAACCCCGGCTACGTTGCTGAGACTCAGAGCGCTTGTCTTGTCCTAGAAAGAAAGGAAAAGGGGACGGGACATGTGGGAGGGGGAACAGCCAAATGAATATGGGGTTGCTTTGTAAGAGGCACAGTACAATACAGTAACACTGGCATGTTCCCATCTCCCTCTTTAAACACAGGCACGACATTTCTAAGAGCATTTTCAGTTTTTGATTCAATTTCTTTTCAATCTAATGTTTCCCTCACACAAACGAATAAACATTTCTCCAGCAATACAGCTCTATGTAAAGGTTTGGGTTCTGCTTTTCAATCATCAAACTTAAACACTTATTTACCCCAAATCCCTAGTTTAAATTATTGGTTAAAAGAAAAAAAATCTCTGTGTTTGTGACATTTGCATGTCCCCAATTTTGCTCCTGAAATTACCCATTATCTTGGAAATGCTTGTTCCTTTAGTCCTAGATTGTATCCCCCGCACATTCTGTTGCTGAGCAACACGTCAAGATGCCTTTATTTTTGTAATTATTATTATTTCTCAGTACAATATTCAGGTGACACTGGAGATGAGTAGTCCTCAGATTTGAGTTTGATTTCTATTTCAAAGGCAATTATTGCATGTGTAACTGAGATGCGTGTCTAACTTAACTATTTGATTCTCCAGAAATAGGGCTATTGATTGCAATTACTCATATCTGATACTTGGATAATGATGTGACAGACACTGTCTAATTAATCCCCCTGGCAACCCTGGTTAGTAGGCAATATCATATTGCCTCATTTTACAGATGGGGAAACTGAGTCACAGAGTGCTGGATTCAGCCCTGGTGTTAGCAGGTGCAACCCCACTGAAGCAAACAGAATTGACTCAACTTGCACCGGGGCTGAATTTGGGCTGCAGAGGTTTACCCAGGCCACATAAGTCCCTAGCATTGAAGAATTTCTGAGTCCCCTGATCATTTATCTAGGCCACACTCCCTCCTTTGGTTAAAAGTTAAATAGACTTTCCTGCTAAGTGCTAATTGCTGTTCTGTGATATCAAATAGATACTTGTTCACTATTAAGGAATGCTGAGGGCAGGCCCAGTGGCATGGTATTTAGTGCTCCATTCTGCCATGTGGGAAGCCAGGGCTAGACTGATAGTGCTTGGTAGGTCAGGCATTCTGGGCTGAGTGTTCAGCCCCTGGGCAGGGAGAGCCATGTGTTGCTCATCAGTGATCCAGCCAGTTAAAGAGAAGGATTAATGAACTCTGGCACTAATTGCTGGGAGGAGCAGAGCTCTGCTCATATGCAGTCTCCATCAGCTGGGTGGTTTCATGATGCTGAACTGACATTGTGACAAACATGGATCCTGTGACACAAAGGATTTGTTTATTTCATAGACTATGCAGATTTTGGGAGGATTGGTTTGCTCGCATTCCTTGGGCAGGTCTTACTCTAAGCAGGCAGCAGCTACCAAATCCTTGAAAGGCCCCTTCAGCCAGCAGGGGAGGAATCTGTGGCCAGAAAGATACAAACAGGTATTTTCGGACAAGTGTTAAAATTACATGAGCATTAAAAAGGCTTCCAGGATTTAATAATTCGGTGGCCACACAGGACTTTCCAGTCATCCACTGTCTGACTCAGAGGGGTTTTAGGTAGGCACCACAACCCCCTTGCAGGTGAATAAGTGTTTATTAACTAAGGGCACCTTAGAAAGTCCCCCTAATTCTTGGAACAGGTGGCGATTCTTGGGTCAAAAATATTTTTAGAAGAAAACCAGCCTTTTATTTCAATATGAACATTTTTCATGAGAACTTTTGTTCCTTGTGAAATATTCTGTTTTATTTGACAGACCAGAATAAAAATTTCAGGAAAAAAATAACTTTTTTTGTTTTTGTTTTTAAATTATTCACAGGAAATACTTACCAGGTACTGACCAGCTCTACTCTGCGGGGCAGTTCAGTAAACAGGATCCCTTTTTCTAATGTCCTCTTAGAGCATTACAGGGCTCCCTTTGGAACATGCACTACAGCACATACTGTGGGGCACCGACGTAACTTCTCACACCGGATTCCTTCAGCCAGAAGGCGGAAGTGCTACTCTGTTAGAGTAACAGCTGCCAACTGTGCATATAATCTGGGTGGATGGAAAAGTCTTTAACTTTGATTTCTTTTCCCTCTCAATTAACCCAGGTCTCAAGAGCCTTGAAAGCAGGATTGTCACTGTGCAGTGTACTTTGCGGCCACAAAGTATTGAGATCTACCCTAGGTGTTTAAGAATGAAGTCTACTTGCTCCAGAAGCTCATCACAGGGCATGTTGCTTCCATCTCTTGCATAGCCTTTGCCATGTCAGTCAGATTATTATCTAGCCCATTCTTTCAAGCATGCTTTCTCTAACTGAAGTTAATTTGCAGGTCCCCTCTTAGCTTTTTGGGCGTGCAACATCTCCTCCTCTTCCCGGAACCTCTGTCTCTGCAGCTGCCACATCAGCAGTAATCATTTTGTGGTCTGTCTTTACATGTTTTCTCCCATTCTTGACTGTGTTTTGTTGCAATATGTTTTCTCTGAAGATTATTTGGAATCAAATTTAAGAGCCACTTGAAGTCTTCAAGGTGGTTTGAGCAGATATTTGACAAGGCAGACCAGTAGCTACCAAGAAACAGGGTTAGGCCTGTCATATAACACACCTCTCTAAAGGCATATTCTAAAGGGATTTCACCTGCCAGACAGAGAGACTGAGAAGACCTAAGTGGGTTCCTCAACTTTTTGCTCTCCTTGTCATTCTGGGCTGCCATGTCTTGCCACAGTATCCTCCCATTTCCTTTCCGTCTTAGTTGTTGGATTCACATGGGAAGTGTCGTTCCATTAGCTTTAATGGGAGTGGGATCTGGCAGATAGGCAATCATGCTCCTATTTATAGATTTTTCTGTCTGACTTATGCTAGCTAAGAATCTTTTGGTCTGGTCTAGTCCTGATGGCATAGAATCATAGAATATCAGGGTTGGAAGGGACCTCAGGAGGTCATCTAGTCCAACCCCCTGCTCAAAGCAGGACCAATCCCCAACTAAATCATCCCAGCCAGGGCTTTGTCAAGCCTGACCTGAAAAACTTCTAAGGAAGGAGATTCCACCACCTCCCTAGGTAACACATTCTAGTGTTTCACCACCCTCCTAGTGAAAAAGTTTTTCCTAATATCCAACCTAAACCTCCCCCACTGCAACTTGAGACCATTACTCCTTGTTCTGTCATCTGCTACCACTGAGAACAGTCTAGATCCATCCTCTTTGGAACCACCTTTCAGGTAGTTGAAAGCAGCTATCAAATCCCCCCTCATTCTTCTCTTCCGAAGACTAAATAATCCCAGTTCCCTCAGCCTCACCTCATAAATCATGTATTCCAGTCGCCTAATCATTTTTGTTGCTCTCCACTGGACATTTTCCAATTTTTCCACATCCTTCTTGTAGTGTGGGGCCCAAAACTGGACACAGTACTCCAGATGAGGCCTCACCAATGTCAAAATAGAGGGGAACGATCACGTCCCTCGATCTGCTAGCAATGCCCCTACTTATACAGCCCAAAATGCCATCGGCCTTCTTGGCAACAACAGGTTTCAGAGTAGCAGCCGTGTTAATCTGTATTCGTAAAAAAGAAAAGGAGTACTTGTGGCACCTTAGAGACTACCAAATTTATTTGAGCATAAGCTTTCGTGAGCTACAGTTCACTTCATTGGATCCGATGAAGTGAGCTGTAGCTCACGAAAGCTTATGCTCAAATAAATTTGGTAGTCTCTAATGTGCCACAAGTACTCCTTTTCTTTCTTGGCAACAATGGCACACTGTTGACTCATATCCAGCTTCTCATCCACTGTAACCCCTAGGTCCTTTTCTGCAGAACTGCTGCCTAGCCATTCGGTCCTTAGTCTGTAGCGGTGGATGGGTTTCTTAAAAAAAAAAAAAAAGGAGTACTTGTGGCACCTTAGAGACTAACAAATTTATTTGAGCATAAGCTTTCGTGAGCTACAGCTCACTTCATCGGATGCATTCAGTGGAAAATACAGTGGGGAGATTTATATATACAGAGAACATGAAACAATGGGTGTTACCATACACCCTGTAAGGAGAGGGATCACTTAAGATGAGCTATTACCAGCAGGAGAGCCGGGGGAGGGGGAGGGAACCTTTTGTGGTGATAATCAAGGTGGGCCATTTCCAGCAGTTGACAAGAACGTCTGAGGAACGGGGGGGGGGGGGGGGGGGGGGGGGGGGGGGGGGGGAAAAAAAATGGGGAAGTAGTTTTACTTTGTGTAATGACCCATCCACTCCCAGTCTCTATTCAAGCCTAAGTTAATTGTATCCAGTTTGCAAATTAATTCCAATTCAGCAGTCTCTCGTTGGAGTCTGTTTTTGAAGTTTTTTTTGTTGTAGGATAACTACTCTCAGGTCTGTAATTGTGTGACCGGAGAGACTGAAGTGTTCTCCAACTGGTTTTTAAATGTTATAATTCTTGACGTCTGATTTGTGTTCATTTATTCTTTTACGTAGAGACTGTCCAGTTTGACCAATGTACATGGCAGAGGGGCATTGCTGGCACATGATGGCATATATCACATTGGTAGACTATCAGAAGCTCGTTCACCTGCACATCTACCAATGTGATATATTCTCCTGCTGGTAATAGCTCATCTTAAGTGATCCCTCTCCTTACAGTGTGTATGGTAATACGCATTGTTTCATGTTCTCTGTGTATATAAATCTCCCCACTGTATTTTCCACTGCATCCGATGAAGTGAGCTGTAGCTCACGAAAGCTTATGCTCAAATAAATTTGTTAGTCTCTAAGGTGCCACAAATCCTCTTTTTCTTTTTGTGAATACAGACTAACACGGCTGCTACTCTGAAACATGGGATTCTTCCGTTCTAAGTGCAGGACTCTGCACTTGTCCTTGTTGAACCTCATCAGATTTCTTTTGGCCCAATCCCCTAATTTACCTAGTTCCTCTGTATCCTATCCCTACCCTCCAGCGTATCTACCTCGCCTCCCAGTTTAGTGTCATCTGCAAACCTGCTGAGGGTGCAATCCACACCATCCTCCAGATCATTTATGAAGATATTGAACAAAACCGGCCCAGGGACTGACCCTTGGGGCATTCCACTTGATACCGGCTGCCAACTAGACATGGAGCCACTGATCACTACCCATTGAGCCCGAAAATCTAGCCAACATTATACTGCCAGGCTCCAAGCAGGGCAGCCAAAGATGGCAGATCCACCACAGCACCTTTGCTTTTCAAATCTCTCACAGTGTGTTTCTGTTCCAGCTACTAGTTTTTTCTCTTGAGTCATTTTACCCCTGAAAATTGAGTGAACTGAAAGTCGTCACTCCTTCCTCGTCCCTGACAGCCAGAGAAGTCCAGTGACTGCACCTCTTCAGCTGGGGAGAGCAGCTGCAAAGCCCAGGGGTATCTGCCTAAATTTCACTACTGCCACCGTAGTAACATAGTCCCAAAACAACGGCACTAAGAATCCAAGGGAAAAGTCTGGCTGCAGCTGAGCCATGAGGAACACTGAAATCACACGGTGTGTGCTTATCTCAAAGCCTCTTGTTGGGATCCCAGGTTAGAACTGAAATTGCTCCACTGGTGGCTGTCAGCTTCTTTTCTTTTACTCCTTTTCTTCCCTCCGCAGGCAGGATTCAGTTTCTAATCAGCAAGCAGTTATCTACCATGTGGCCATTGTCTTGCAGATGCAATTCCTTCCCAGTGGATAAGAAGTACCCGGCTCACTAAAGGGCTGTGAGGGCTAGGAAACAATGCCTGCCATGCAATGGCTTTATCTGCTGTTTCAAAGCAGGATCCTCACTTAATAACACTACTACCAACACAAAGAAATGTACCCATCCTGCACTAACTGCCAGCGAGAAACCAGCCCCCTCGCTGACCCTCCAGTCCTCGCCATTTGGGCTTTGTGACACCACTCCAGAGCAGATGCTCTCCCAAGGAGTTTGCCCATCATGCAGCCAGCTTGTTAGTGGGAGTGTAAATGTCACAGCTTGTCTCCTGCAGAGGCTGAGAGTTACGGTGGGGGGAAGATTGGCAGGTGAAAAGAGAAAGAAAAGCCCGCTGTTCAGAAAGCGCGGCATCATCGCCATGGCAACCAGGCACCTTCCAGTCTGTTCCTTTCAACCAGTGCCACTCGTCGTTATTTATTCTGCTCTCCTGAAAGCCTTTCGGGTGCAAGTTCCTTGGCTTCCCAGCGGGGCGCTCCCCTCCCTTCACCTGCACAGCCAGAGCCCGTTCAGAGCAAACGGTGACCTTAGAGACTAGCATGGCTGCTCATCCGATGAAGGGAGCTGTAGCTCACGAAAGCTTATGCTCAAATAAATTTGTTAGTCTCTAAGGTGACCTTACGGCAAGTAGTCCGGGCCCTCGCAGCCCACTGAGAATGTGAACTGGTTCTTCGAGCAAGATGGCTGCATTAGCCACCAGGCTTCCCAGGACCCAGCAGAAGCCTGCGACATTTACACCAAACACCAGTCTGCCTTCTCCCAGGAGACCTTTTAAAGCCCAGCATTGAACCATTTAGTTCTCTAGCTGTCGGCCTTGAGCATCATTGCATCCGCTGAAGTGAGCTGTAGCTCACGAAAGCTTATGCTCAAATAAATTTGTTAGTCTCTAAGGTGCCACAAGTCCTCCTTTTCTTATTGTGGGACCGCGACGGGAGGATTTGTACACGACAGGCAATGGACACAATTATGTGAAAAAAAGGAAACCAAGAAAAGGTTTCCTGAGGTGAAAGGCCACCATCGGCTTGAGATCCAGCCAATTTAAAAAAAAAAAGTGGTTTCAGCAGCTACCCCTGCCCAAGTCCCCCTATCTGGTTTGAAAGTTTTGCAATCACAGGCCCAAACCTGTACCTGTATGTGTGTGGGCAAACCCCTGCGAGCCTCACTGTCTTTGATGGAGTTCCCCGCGGGTGCAGGGAGCTGTCCATATGGGGGTAACTGCAAGATGGATCTGCATTGGCCTGCTTTGAAAATTGCTCCTGTCTTTTCTGCTGCCTTGCGGAACACCTGCCTGAACAGCAGGGCAATCTGATTGATTACATGGGAAAACAGTGAAACTAACTTTTTCACACAGTGCTCTCAAAGGCACAAAGTAACTCAGCTCTAACCTCTGTCACTTACATAAACCCTAGAGGATAGCTGGAACAGCAGTAGGTAAAAGTTTTCACAGAGAGTTGTGTTTTTTAAACTGATTGCCTCTTCCAAATGTTTTTTTTCAAGGTAATATGTTGTTCCTTTGGTTACAAAAGACAGACAGGGACTTTGGGAAGTCAAAGTTTATCTGGAAGAGAACTTCCCCAAGTCCAGGGGCTGTTCTGATTTGGCCCTTCATAGGGGTCTGGGTCTGCTGCAATGTTGGGTGTAGGGAGGTAGTTGCCAAGTTTAGAAATGAGATATAGAGGCATCACCTACAGACATAGAATCATGGGACTGGAAGGGCCCTTGAGAGGTCATCTGTATGATGACTAATGTAGCCAATCATGTAACATCTTCTGAAACCAGTTTCCATAAGCCAGAGAAATTTTTGCTATTTAAAAATGCTCTGAAGGCACCAAAGATTTTACATATTCCAAGTTCTCCCTGACTACTAACTAGCATTGGGCACAATCCCAAGATTCTGTTTACAGTGACCTGCAGCATTATTCTTTAGTACTAACACCCTTTAGAAACAAAAACCTAACTGCAAACCAAGTTCAGGTAAAAACATGTGGAGACCTGGGATGGTCTTGCCATGTGCCAGGGTATATGGGGAACGGCCTCTGATCCCGTCTGATTTACTCTGAATCCTGGCATCTTAAACACATATGTTCCCTATCATGCATGTTCCACAGCCCTCTCTCCAGCAAGGTCAGTTCGATGCACAAGCAGTATCACATGGTGCTCAACTCAGTCTGGCCTATTCTCTTCCTCTAGCAGTAGGAGTGGGAACCTGCCCCTCTACCACCTTGGGCTCTGTGTGTGTTTGAGGATCTCATAAATCCTAACTCCCAGGCTGTCCTTTCAGTGTAGCCAATCAATGACTATAACATGAAGAACACCAAGTATGTAGATATGAGTGTCATAGCTAAAGGTGTGCTATAATTCCTGTAGCTAGGTATGCATTTCATAACAGTCTGACGAGATAAACCAGAGAAGAGCAAGCAAGCAATCCCACAATCCATTAGGGGGCTGATATTCTTTGGGATCTGTTATTTAAGAAGTAGGTTTCATCATTGCTGTTGTTGTTTGCCAGTGTGGCACTTTAGGAGATGGGGACTGGGGGCATATCAAAGGGCTGTATTCACAAGAGGAATGGCTGCACAAAGCATTCAGCACACATGAGCTATGGACTTGTTCAGTTCTTCTATAAAGAGGAGGGCAGGTGTGTTGATTTTAATACTGATTAAATGCATTAATTATTAATTATTATTATTTATTGTTAATGCTGGAGACATTATGCTTGGGACTCAAAAAGGAGCAGAAGAAATGGCCCCTTCCCATAGTAGTTTATAATATTTACTTTAATCCTTCTCTGATGATTC